>NC_066583.1:418353927-418668771 GCF_024323335.1 Lathyrus oleraceus
ACAACCAGTGTGACATCCAAAGTCTGATAACTAGAATTTCAATGATATTAGTTTGGTAAAAGTCCTCCTTTGACCAATTTGAGTTTTGATCCATTCCCCTCCCTCTTCATCTCATTCCCCTTCTTTATGCATTCATATCATTTGGTCTATGATATCTCAAAATCCTAAAGCTAGTTGATTGAAAAATCAACATGAGTATGGATGAGATTAGGCCACCTCTTTTGCATATTCTTTTTGTGTGTGGTATGTTTCATGAGCATAGTCCATCATACTATGTCTCTCACATGCATTAACACCAAAATTCTACTGCAAGGCCTCAAATAGTTGTGACTTCTACATAAGTCCAATTACGATTGCTTAACATAGCGCTAAATTTGTGACACAAAAAGCATAACATTCTAGTTAGTTAGATTGTAAGTATCCCCTCTTTCATGGTATTGTGTGGAAAGTTGGCCTTTTTTCCTTCCTTTGGAAGATGTCTTGGCTCAAGGATCCATGCTTGTGATAAGTGTGTTATGTGTTCTCCAAAGAATGACTTAAAAAAAGAAAAGCAAAACTATACTAACTTCTAACTCATTAACAACTAACTGTTAATTTCAAGCCATTTACTTTAATGTCATTTAAGTTTAGCCTTTATTCATTTGCCATTATTCATACCATTCTAATTGTTTATGTTAATGCAATTTTCACTTTGTCCATTTGGACCATATTGGGTGATATATCTTGTTTGTGTATACTTTGCTTGTTTGTGTCGTCTTTGACCATTAATGTATATAATAACAACAAAAACCCAAAAAAACGTTTGTGTGGACTGTTGGCTTGATCTTGGACAAATGGACTTAAAAATTAGGCAACCTCCCTATGCTAAAGGACTTGGCTAATGCCAACTTTCTGTGAAACCAAGTGCTTGCAATTTGAAACTTCATCTGATACATCATTCAAGATCCCTCTGAGTTCATCTGCAACATGATCATTGTCAAGCTGTTATTTTGAACCTGTGAATTGCGGAGTTCATCTGTTACATGGACTATCTTGAAGAAGATCATGGAGTAGCTAAAGCTTGGATGTGGCTATCTTTATTTGATGCCTTTTCTCTTCAAGATAATATAATTGTGCCTTTGTGTGTTGCTTAAATCAAAATGTCCAAGGGAATTTGGGGTTTCTCTTTGGCATTCTTGCCTATTGGATTGCTACCCATCGGTCATATCTTTTCAACTCTCAACATTTAATTTTGTGCATAGGATTAGTCTCTTCATCTTCTCCCCATTTGTTTAATTTCAAAATCTCCCCCTCCTTTAAAAATTAACTTTGTTTGAACTTATTTTTTTCTAAACTTTGACCACCTTGCAAAAAGATAGAAACTTTGGCATTATGCAATTGCATTTTCAAGCTTCTTCTCTTAAATCAAACTTGTAAATAAACTTAACTATAATTGACTTAAACTTTCAAAAAAGCCAAAAAAGAGATAACTCAGTCAAACCATTTTAAGGCCTTTGTGCCTTTCAAACTTATTTTTTTATAAAAGCAATGCATCCACTTTGAAATTTGTATCACGAACTACGAGGTTTTGATCCCTCGTTTTTATGTTGGTACGTAGGCACAAGTCCAAAGGTCTTGTCAAACACAAAAATATAATGAATGAATTCTTTTCTCATCCCCCCATTCTATTTGTTTGTGAACATCATTTTTGTACCAAATACATATGCACACAATAAGGGCCCCCTAGGAGTACCTAGGACACTTTGGGTGCTAACACCTTCCCTCTGTGTAACCAACCCCCTTACCTGTAATCTCTGACATTTTATTCGTTTTGATTTGAAAACTTCTTACTACTGGGTTTTGTTCGTACTTTTTCCCCTTTCCCTTGGAAACAATAAAAGCGCTGTGGCGACTCTTGTTATCCAATGTCTAGCTTATCCATAACTTAATGAGCTAGACATCAAATAACAAGAGTCGCCGCCGCGCTTTTATTGTTTCCAAGGGAAAAGGGAAAAAGTACGAACAAAACCCTAAAGTAAGAAGTTTTTAAATCAAAACTAATAAAATGTCAGAGATTACAGGTAATGGGGTTGGTTACACAGAGGGAAGGTGTTAGCACCCAAAGTGTCATAGGTACTCCTAGGGAGCCCTTTATGTGTGCATATGTATTTGGGGGGATGAGAAAAGAATTCATTAATTATATTTTTGTGTTTGACAAGACCTTCGGACTTCTGCCTACGTACCAACATAAAAATGAGGGATCAAAACCTCATAGTTCGTGATACAAATTTCAAAGTGGATGCATTGTTTTTAACAAAAACTAAGTTTAAAAGGCACAAAGGCCTAAAAAATTGTTTGAATCAGTTAGTTCTTTTTGGCTTTTCTGAAAGTTTAAGTTAAGTATAGTTAAGTTTATTTACAAGTTTGATTTAAGAAAATAAGTCTAAAAATGCAATGGCATAAGGCCACAGTTTCTATCTTTTTGCAAAAGTGGTCAAAGTTTAGAACATAATAAGTTCAATCAAAGAATTTTTTTAAAGGAGGGAGATATTTTGAACTTGAAGAAATGGGGAGGAGACGAAGAGACTAATCCTATGCACAAAATTAAAAGTTGAGAGTTGAAAAGATCTGATCGATGGGTAGCAATCCAATAGACAAGAATGTCAATAGAAACCCAGAATTCCCTTGGACTTTTAGAATTAAGCAACACACAAATGCATAATTATATTATCTTGAAGAGCAAGGCATCAAATAAAGGTGACCACATCCTAGCTTATCCATTCCATGATCTTCTTCAAACTAGCCCATGTAAAAGATGGATTCCACAAGTCACAGGTTCAAAATAACAGCTTCACAATTATCATGTTACAGATGAACTCAAAAGGATCTTGAATGATATATCATATGAAGTTTCAAATTGCAAGCACTCGGTTTCACAGAAAGTTGGCATTGGCCAAGTCCTTTAGAATAGGAATGTTGCCTAAGTTCTAAGTCCATTTGTCTAAGATCAAGCCAACAGTCCACACAAAAGTTTTTTAGGTTTTTTTTGTTGTTATTATGTACATTAATGGTCAAAGACCACATAGGCAAGCAAAATATACACAAACAAGATATATCACACAATATGGTCCAAATGGACAAAGTGAAAATTACATTAACACGAACAATTAGAATGGTATGAATAATGGTAAATGAATAAAAGGCTAAAATTAAATGACATTAAAGTAAATGGCTTGAAGTTAAAATTTAGTTGTTAATGAGTTAGAAGTTAGTATTGTTTTGCTTTTGCTTTTCATTTTAAGACATTCTTTGGAGAAGACTTAACCCACTTATCACAAGCATGGATCCTTGAGCGAAGACATCTTCCAAAGGAAGGAAAAAAGGCCAAGTTTCCACACAATACCCTGAAAGAGGGGAGACTTATAATTTCACTAACTAGAATGTTATGCCTTATGTGTCACACATTTAACGCTATGTTAAGCAATCGTAATTGGACTTATGTAGAAATCATAACTATTTGAGGTCGGGCAACAGATTTTTCGTGGTAATGCATGTTAGAGACATAGTATAATGGACTATGCTCATGAAACATACCACACACAAAAAGAATATGCAAAAGAGGTGTCCTAATCTCATCCATACTCATGTTAATTTTTCAATTAACTAATTTTAGGATTTTGTGATATCATGGGCCAAATGAGATGAATGCATAAAGAATGTGAATGAGATGAAGAGAGAGGGGAATGGATCAAAACTCAAATTGATCAAAGAAGGACTTTTGCCTAATTAATATCATCCATTCATTTTGGGAGATAGAATGTACATTCCATCAATCCGCTAAATCCAGTGATATTAACTTGACAAAATCAAATCAACCTTGACCAAGGCCCAAAAACAAGAGTCAAACTCAAACAAGTCATCACAATTGGTCAACACAATTAATTGACATTTATTCAAATTAAAAAGACTAAAATAATACATTTAAATTAGATATGGCTTGTCAAATTCCTAAAACCTCATCAAAACACCAAAGAAATGGGCATGAGATTTATCATAGGTCAACCAAGGTCAAAGGACCTTGGAGAAAAAATTTCAGAATTTTTAAAGACTGAAAAGTATTTTTACACAATTAAAAATAATCATAAAATCAATTAAATCATGAAAATATTAATAATGATCCAAAAAAATTTTTAATTCAGAATATGAAAGAGGAAATTAATTGAAAATTTTTGGTGAAACTCTCAAATTTTTTGGATCAATATTAAAATAAATATGAATTAATGAAAATAAAAGGATTAAAATGAAAATAAAAAAATAGCAAAAAACGTGAGCCACTTGATCTCCCTCATTAATTGAGGTGGCAGATCAAGTGGCCTAGAACACGCGTTCCATGATGCACGCTAGTCAACTCATCCACACGCCTGGTATTCACACTAGACGCGTGAGATTAAAACGTTTTGGAATGATCATGTGGCTCAGAACTTGTCCAGTCACCTTCTCAAGCGAGGTTCACCGGACTGGTTCAGTCATTACCATCACATAAATGAAAAAGGAGGACATGATCTGAAAGAAAAAATGGAGTAGAGCACGAATCTGACCTCAATTCTAACTAACTCCACATATATAGAAATATATGAGGAGTTGAACTTTGAGGTGTGTCAACTGAGTTGCTTCGATTTGACCTCTAAACAACTCAATCTTCTTCCCTACATTGGTAGGACTTCAGACAACCAAAGATCCAAAAGAATTGAGTAGAATTGAGAGAGAAATGAAGAGATGAAGTTTTCTGAAAATTACATTCAATGCTATGTAGTGCTAGGTGTTGCTTGCTCCAAACACGATCTGATCATACTTGAGAAGCTAGTAGGAAATGTTTACAGAGGTTGCAAGGCTTTAGATCCTGGAGTTCTTGAATCTCCAACATTTGAGATTCAAACTTAAATTTCAAATTGAAATTTCTTAGGTTTTCCTTTAGAATGTGAGGGTTTCAATGGGGGGAAAAGCTGGCGCGTAAGGTGTGATTCAAATGAGCACAGAGGCCATGTATTTATAACATGAATGAATGATATTTGCACACTTCAAATTTTGTCCAATTTTAGCAATGTTGATGGCACAAGTGCATGGGCATGTGCAGGCCCATGATGCAATGCAAAATGGTCCAAAATGATTCCAAATGAAGTCTGAATGGAAGCTTGATTGGCAAGGCAAAATGAACTGAAGTTTTGAAGTTTGATTCTTTCCAAGTTTGCAACCTTGTTAAAGCCATGCGCAGACCTAGCAAACCTCTTCCAAAATGCATGAACATGGGTTCTTTGGAAAGCTTGGATCAAGGGGAACATGTTTGATGTTCAACACTTTTTCATTTGGAGCTTGGAACATGGAGAATTTTGAGGTCGAATTTGGAAATTTCAACATGTTGAATATTTTTCTAAGTGTCAAGCCATATATCTCAATATTCCACCTTACTAAACTTTTTATGTGAGCTTCAAATGAGAAAAGTGTCTTACTCAAAGTTGTATGTATTTCAAATACCTTCAAAATGGTCACCAATTTCATGTTACTTTGGATTTAGAATGATAGAGTTATGCATTTTTGAAGTTT
Organism: Lathyrus oleraceus; assembly: GCF_024323335.1. NCBI lineage: Eukaryota > Viridiplantae > Streptophyta > Magnoliopsida > Fabales > Fabaceae > Lathyrus > Lathyrus oleraceus. The sequence continues at coordinate 418,359,508 of NC_066583.1, forward strand.
GGAAAAATCACTTGTTCAATGGTATAGGTCAAAAATTACCTATAATGTAACCTCATATCACATGCTCATAAAAGTTGAGTTATCTCTCACTCCAAACATCAAAGTTGAAGTAGACTTCTAGAATTTGATTTTGTAACTTAGAAATATTTTATGTCATAAAAATTGAGCAAGTTATGACCTTGTGAAGTTGACTTTCAAATTAGGGTTTAGATAAAATGACCTATAATGTTTCAACATAGAAGATGATTTTTCAAGAAAAACTAGCTCTATGTATCAACATTAAAGTTGTTTGGAATGTCGTTTAGAGTAACGTTTCTCTTGGAATCATTTTCAAATGGTGAAAATTGTAGGAGATAAGGTCTAGGGAGACCTAGTTTTGATCAGATGAATTCATCTGACCAACCACCATCAACCAACTTGCTAACCTTCAATTCTTTGGACTTTCTTGGCTCATGGTAGATCATATATGCATAAGATAATGAATTTTGAAGTGTCCCTTAAGAGATTTGATCAATTGGTGAGATATCTTATTGGAGAAGTTACTTAAGATACCCAGTCAAACTAGGGTTCCAAGGCAAATCACCCTGAAACTCTTGAAGAAAACTTGATCAATATGACATGTAGGAATCAATAGAACTCATATATGATGCTGATAACCATTCTTGGCTCAATTTATGGTTGTTCTCTTTATCATGAGGGTCTCAAACCTTATATATGAACTTGGTGATCATGCCCTTCCTACAAAAGAGTTAGGCAAAATGCAAAGAAATATTTTTGGTATTTTGGATAGTAAAATGATAATATATAAGTATGATACAATCACATAGTGCTTGGTGATCTCCCCCAAAACGAACCCAATGAAATATGGGTGAGGAGGATGCCAAGGTATGATCCCAATGCTAATGCTTATTATTGGTTCTAAGTGTTGGCAGCAATTTTGGTAAAACAAAGAGTGTTCACAAGATGTTACATGTGATGTCTTAACTTAAGATATATTGTACCTGCTGGAGTTTAAAAATATAATTATGCAGGATTGTTTCAGGATGTCATACATGATGTCATGGCATCTGATATTATGTACCTGCTGGATATTTAAAATGGAATTATACAGGATTGTTCCAAGATGTCATACCCGATGTCATGACATTTGTACACAAAACATTCAGGGCGAATGTTATGTGTTATGTGATTGCACATTTAATGGTAATCCATTTATGATTGAAGATCTGATTTACAAACACATTCAATCATTAATTACAACCAGATTTACTTATTTTCCAAAGAGATCTAATCAGTTGTCATGAGAAGATTTAATTGGAAAATAGTTTTAGGTTTTCAAGACGTCCAAGCCCAGCTGAATGCTTCTATAAATAGGACATGGAAAAACCTGATTTGATACACAACCAATACAGAGCGAAATCCTGAGAGAGAATAAGGGTTTGTGTCTTGTTTGGTCGTGTGACCTGTAAGCCATTCAATTCATCCATAGATGATTGAATTGGTCTCATTTGTGAGTTGTAATTTGTCACTCTAAGTTTGTAAGCATGAGTGTGTGTCAACTTGATTGAAGTTATTAAGCAAGATCAAGTGTGTGTCTACTTCATTGAAGCTGGTAAGCAAGATCAAGTGTGTGTCTACTTGATTGAAGTTGCTAAGTAAGATCAAGTGTGTGTCTTTGAAGAGTGTCTTCTTTTCATAAGTAATTATTGTTTATAATCACATGTGTGATTGAGGGGGAGTGAGTGGGTTCTCATATATAAGAGTTCTTAGGTAGAAATCATATGGGTAGAGATTAGGTGAAAAAGACTGTAACTTGTGGAGTGTACTGAGAGTCTTTGAACTGATTCTATTTAGTGGATTTCCTTCCTGGCTTGGTAGCCCCCAGACGTAGGTGAGTTGCACCAAACTAGGTTAACAATTGCTTGTGTCTCTTGCATTACTATTCTTTATCTTTATCCTGTGTGTTTTATTCAGATATTAGTGTCGTAACATTACCTTTGACATCTCATATTTGATACCAAAATTTCACTTATGATGAAATTGAATGAGGGATCATAGGGTCAAAATTGGGGTCTTACAATCAGCAAGATGAGACTAGAAAGAAAGAATTTTCAATTTACTACCTCAGTAAGAAGTTCACCAACTCTGAGACTCGGTATTCTATGCTTGAGAAGACTTGTTGCGCATTGGCTTGGGTTGCTAAGCGTCTGCGTCAGTATATGTTGAATCATACCACTTGGTTGATATCTAAAATGGATCCGATCAGGTATATATTTGAATGGTATACGTGATAGATAAATTTGATATAGGACCAATTGATATTAATAAAATTTGTCGTTTACACAAAGAAACCTAATGGTGATGATCGGGATCACCTAACCGATCTCCGGTCCCACATCCTCTATCTACCCTAACCCGTGGCCCTAACCCACGTTGATGATTCGGTACCGGTGTTTGAGCATCTGAGGGGCCAGGAGCGTCACTTCCAACTACAGGAGAAGGCATGTTGAGGTAGTCAGAGAAGTTGGGTTATGGTTGACTCATTGATGGGTGACCGGGACAATTGAAGGGAAACATGGGTGTGAACGATGCGTCGAGGAAAGGTTGGAAAGGTTGTTGGGGTGTTTGGTAAAGATAGAGTTGTTGGATGTTTTGGTTTTGTGAGGTTTGGGCTTCTTGGCTATGGTATGGGGAGGGGCAGTTGGTGTTGAATGATCGTTGGGTGTTCTGGCTTAGGCGACTTTGGTAGGGTGATTAGTGGGTGCGAAGCAATGTTAAGTCTCAGGTTGATGGTCAATTTGTTGGTGGTGGTATGGGGTATGCTCTTGGTATTGGGGTTGGGTGTATGGTATGTTTTATTTGTATCTTTGTGTGTGGGTCGAACGGAACGTTTGACGGACAGGGGGTTGAGGGTATCCGGTCTGACACTGTTGTTGGGGGTTTGATGTTGAGGTGTCAGGTGTGTAAGTCATTTGGTGTGGGTCGTACAAGTACATATCCTCGACGATGAACTGAAAACCAACTGATATGTACCAAGCCATATAAGTACACTTAGTTTTTCTTCAGTTGGCATGACTGTGTCAGTTAACACATGGTCATGACGGTGCTTCCATTTGCAACACTCCGATCTTGCAAAGCTTTGCCATGGATTGAAGTTCCATTGGCCGTTAACTTTGCGTAGATGCCATTCTCTTAGGCTATCTGGGGGATCTGGGATGTTTTGGGGCATATCGAACTACAGCTTCACACGATCACTATTGTGCATCTCCACAGTTGTGAACCGTATTATCGGTGTGCATGCAGTCCATACGGCCGCGTCTTCAGCGTTAACCTTATGGTCATGATCCAAATTAAGGTATGGATGCCAAATGAACTGAAATGTGAAAGAAGATAGGATTATAATCTAGGTAGAAGAAGTTAACAAAATATAACGAAATTATTAAGTTATTTTCCTTACGTCTGTCGGTCGAAGGTGATCCAACAGGTTGCGATACTGAGTAATATAGTGTCTTGGACATCTGTTGTAACTCAAACTACGTGCAAACCATCTACACGAAAAAGACAAAAAATATTAGTTAGAGATAATAATCTTTAAAGAAGTAACTAAAGATATAGAAATTTAAACAACTTACTTTTGTGCATACAGAAATGTGAAAGGGTTGTTGTTGACTGGTGCTAGGGACGGTTGTCTTGACCAACCCCAAGCTTGTACAAAAATAGCACATCCAGAAAATGTAGATGTGTCTTTGTGTGAGTTTTTTCACAAGGAGCTATAGAGTTAGGCTAGACAAGAAGATCCCCAACTGTAACTTCCTATTCTATCTACCTGTCTAAGTAAAGGTAAATACATAATATGCATGCTAGAACCACTACCTTCGGAAAATAAAAACGAGCCAATTAACAGCATAATGTAACACTTAGTTTTTATTATTCGAGCATCTTCGGTAGAATGCTCATCTAAGTATAAACTATTATAGCACGACTTAAGGCGTGAAAGTAGTATACCTTGACCTCTTGCGTTATCATCTAACAAATCAGTCTCCAAGAGATCCATGCAAATTGAATTTGCATAATTGGTTTTACCATTAACAATTATACCTTCAATGGGCAGACCCAAAAGCATGTAGACGTCTTCTAACGTCATGGTACACTCACCGGTTGGGAACCAAAATGTGAGTGTCTCTGGTCTCCATCTTTCGCATAAAGCTAGAATGAATTGGTTATCTACGGACCAAGACAAAATTTTGCTTATATGACCAATATCGGCTAGTTCAACATAAGGTTGAATCATCGGGTCCATATGGACATATTCGTGGACCCGAGTCTGGAACCTTGATACATCCTATAAAATAAAGAACAAAAAACTTGACTAAGTTGGTATGTTAAAATAAAAGGGGGTTGGTGAAGATGAAAGATAAAAAGTTAACAAAAGAAAAAACTTACATATGTTGCGATGTTTGCAACCGTTCCTCTATGTGATTCGCCCATTGTGAGGATAGACATTTTGTCAGAGGGTTGGTGTAGATTAAACTACAAGAAGTTGTTGCAGATGAAATTATAAAAGAATTATTGTAGAAGTAGTGAGAGTGATGGTGTGGAAGAAGTGTTGATGGAGTGGATGTATTTATAGGCAAATGGATGGGAGCATGAAAAGTTGTGCTTGCATGGTGTCTCCACTTGAATTGGCGAGCATGTACAACTTTTAAGAGGGGTCGCCATTCAAATTGGCGCCTCCATAGGGACATGCATGCAAGACCTAGGTCTGATTGCTTGGTTTCGAGGTCTGAATGCATGCTTTGACAAGATGTCGCCAAATGGGTTGGCGCCTATGTGCAAGGAATGAATGGGGGCGCCAATTCATTTGGAGTGTGTTTCTGTATGTCTGACACGTGGTTGTCCTCTCTCTTGCATGCTGAACATGTCACTTCTTAGCAGCTTTCATGGGTGACACATCATTTCGGCGTAGCTTGCATGTGCGACATGTCACTTCGGAGTAGCTTGCATGTGCGACACATCACTCCGAACTAGCTGGCATGTGAGACACTTCACTCCTCTATTTAAGTGTATTACTATCAACATCCAAGACACTTCACTCACATTCGTCTGCAACAAGAAAATAGTTTTCATCTACACAATGTCATCTTCACCAAAATACATTGTCAGCGTTCACTGCAACAGTGAAACATATGAGTCTGAGTTGTATGGTTTTTGTTTTCGAAACACTGATACCATTAGACTCACGATCAAGAGAAATGCAACCTTCTTGCATTTGAAAAAAATAATACAATCTTGTATAGGATCGAGTATTGTGTCAAAGATCACATATCAAAATCCAATATTTTTTTAGAATAGTCAATGCAGGTTTTTTCCCCTAAAGGTACGAGACAATGAAGATGTTGAATACATGATTTAGTCATAAACATTCAGGCTGCAACTGTATTGAGTTGTACATTACTCTTCAACCATGTATACCATCTCAGTAGTCACAAATAACCAATCAGGATGAATATAGTGAATTTGATCCACAATGGTCAGATAACGTCAACCCAGAAGCAGACGCAGAAGTGGATGTCGTTGATGAAGAAGAAGAGGAGACCGAGATACAGGTTGATCACATGCTAAACAATGACATTGAAGATGATGATCAACCACCACCAATACCTCCTAGTCATGTCTACAATCCGCCTCAACATATGACAAATATGGATCTACACGACGATGAAACATCCAACGGTGTTTTCTATAATCCATATCCGAGATAAGAAAGCGAATTAAAGGTGGAAGACACGTTTCGTACCAAAGAAGAATATGTTCTAGTTATCAAAAAATTCCACATGAACAACTCTGCTGATTTTACAATGAAACGCATTGATTCTAGAAGGTATGTTATCGAATGTCGTAACATGCTTTGTAAGTTTCATTTGGCTACGTCTTACAAAAAGAAAAACGACTCTTGGGAGATCGCTTCAATAGACCCACCTCACAGTTGCATTGCAACTAACGTTGAACAAGATCATCGCAAACTAAGCGCAACGTTGATATGTCAAGACATTCTACCATTGGTTAATAATGATCCATCCCTAAAGGTGAGTATAATTATATCCCATATCAGAACAACATATAACTATACTCCATCTTACAAGAAAGCCTGGATTGAAAGGACAAAGGTTGTTGAACAAGTTTTCGGCAACTGGGAGGATTCATACAAGGAATTGCCACGGTTTTTATGGGCACTAAAAGCATATGTCCCAGGAACTGTGGCAATTATGGAGACATAGTTAGCGATGATGCCATACAGAACCTGTGCTACAGGTAATAGATTCTTTCACCGTCTCTTTTGGGAATTTGACCCGTGCATCAAAGGTTTCGCATTCTGCAAACCTATTATTCAAATTGAAGGCTCTTGGTTATACGGAAAATACAAGGTTACTTTGCTCATGGCGGTTGCACAAGATGGAAACAACAATGTCTTTCCCATTGCCTTTGCTCTTGTTGAAAGCCAAACGGCTGGTGGATGGGGTTTCTTTCTTCGGCATCTCAGAACACATGTGGCTCCACAAGCCAATCTCTGTTTATTTTCTGATAGACATGCTGCCATTGAGAGTGCCTACAACAACCATGATAACGAATGGCATGATCCTCCTTCTACACATGTCTATTGCATCAGACACGTTGCACAAAACTTCATGCGTGCTATAAAAGACAAGAACCTTCGCAAGAAGGTGCTGAATGCTGGGTATGCTCTAACTCAGCCGTCATTTCAATATTATCGTGATGAAATTAGACTGTCTAATGAAGATGTAGGGAGATGGCTAAATAATATACCAGTAGAGCAGTGGACAATGCCATTTGACGGAGGTTGTCGATGGGGCCACATGACAACAAACCTTGTGGAATGCATGAACGGGGTATTCAAAGGAATTCGAAATCTGCCGATAACCGCCTTGGTAAGATCGACCTATTTTAGGGAGGCTTCTACGTTTGCAACCAGAGGTGAAAGATGGAGTGCGGTGGTAATGCCCGGGAAAATATTCAGTGAGTGTTGCATGAAGATCATGCAAGAGGAGAGCATCAAAGCTAGCACACACGCTGTAACAGTCTTTGACCGTCATAGGAAAATTTCCAGCATCCAGGAAAGAATGGATCACAACAAGGGGAGGCCAAATTTAGCCTATGTTGTTCGACTAAACAGAAGTTGGTGCGATTGTGGAAAATTTCAGGCCTTCCGCATTCCTTGCTCCCATGTCATTGCAACATCCGCTTATACTCATCAAGATGCTTACAGCCATTTATCCGATGTGTACAAGACCGTCACCGTCATGAATGTATATAATCAAAGCTTCTCGGTACTACCAATGGAGGAATACTGGCCTCCAAATGAAGGTGATATAGTTTGGCACAACGACGAGATGCGTAGAAAGAAAAAAGGAAGGCCAAACAGCACACGTATCAGGACAAAGATGGATTCCATAGATAAAATGATAAGATTATGTAGTATATGTCGTCAACCAGGACACAACAAGAAGAATTGTCCAAATCTAGGAGCATCATCTGGGTCTTAAGCTTTTTGTAACATTGTATTTCTGTAACCTTCAATCATTATATATCATTAACTTTTTGTTACAACGAGGTTCACAACAAACATCAATACAAAATAAGCTATCTGAAAACATAAATACTTCTAACTGATTACAACAATCAAATTGATGTCATCTCGACCGAACATCATTTCCCTAGCATCCCTATCAGTCTTCATTTGCACCCAACCAAAGATACTGTCGAGTCTCTCAATACTTCTAATTTTTTCCCCTTTTGGTATTTTCCCATCTAACCAACGAACCAACTCCCTCTTCAGTTGATCGAACATAGTGAAGTTCCAGAACAGCATCATCATCTGAGGTTTGTCTCTCGTATAAATCACCTCTCCGTATCAGCGACGAGAACCAAACATGATTGCCAAATGATTAATTGAGATGTGGAACAATGACTCACACAACGCATCTATTTATAACACAAAAATTGCATTTTACACTAAGGCTCCAATTGAATTGGCGCCTCCTCTTAAGTACTACACAGGGGCGCCAATCCAATTGGCACCTCCATTCAATTTTTAAGAGGAGTCTCCAATTCAATTGGCGACTCCTCCTAAAAGTGGGGTAGTTTGGGAATTTTTTTAAAACCAGGGGTATTTTGGGAATTTCCTTGAAAAAGTGGGTTATTTTTGTAAAAAATTCATCAAATCAAAGGTGAGTGGGAGACAAATCAACCCGGTTTAAAACCATATAGAGATTATGCGAGGAGGATTTCAGATGCTCTTGCAACATTGGCGTCAATGATAGTAGTGAAGTATTGGAGAGAAGTTCCCAATTTGTCTATGATGTGTCTTGATAGGCCAGCTCATGTGTTTGTTGTTGGAAAGATCAAAGACGAGAAGCCGTGGTATTACGACATCAAATGTTTCCTCCAAAGTCAGATTTACCCGCCTGGGGCATCTTTGAAAGATAAGAAGACTTTGAGAAGATTAGCCAGTAATTTCTACTTGAATGATGATATACTGTACAAGAGAAACTTCGACATGGTTTTGTTCAGATGTGTGGATAGATACAAAGCAGAATTGTTGATGACTGAAGTGCATGAAGGTTCCTTTAGTACTCATTCCAATGGACACACAATGGCAGAGAAGATGTTGCGAGCAGGTTACTATTGGCTAACAATGGAATCTGACTTTTGCAAGTTTGTGAAGAAATGCCACAAGTGTCAAATATATGCTGATGAGATTCATGTTCCTCCGACACTATTGAATGTTATTTCTTCCCGATGGCCCTTCTCCATGTGGGGAATTGATATGATTGGGTTGATTGAGCCCAGAGCTTCGAATGGACATCGTTTCATTCTGGTGGCAATTGACTACTTCACAAAATGGGTTGAAGCGGCATTGTATGCAAATGTTACCAAGCAAGTTGTTGTAAGGTTTATTAAGAATCAAATCATACATCGTTATGGTGTGCCAAGCAAGATCATTACTGATAATGGATCGAACTTGAACAATAATATGATGGAAGCTCTTTGCAAAGACTTTAAGATTACACATCATAATTCTTCTCCCTACAGACCTAAAATGAATGGGGCTGTTGAAGCTGCGAACAAGAACATCACGAAGATTATCCAGAAGATGGTTGTAACATACAAGGATTGGTATGAGATGCTCCCATTTGCTTTGCACGGGTATCGTGCATCCATCCGCACTCCAATAGGGGCAACCCCTTTCTCACTTGTTTATGGTATGGAAGCAGTGCTCCCCGTAGAGGTTGAGATTCCATCATTGCGTGTGCTGATGGAAGCCAAGTTGACTGAGGCTGAATGGTGTTAGACTAGGTTTGACCAGCTGAATTTAATTGAAGAAAAGCGATTGACTGCCATGTGTCATGGTCAGTTATATCAACAGAGGATGAAGAAAGCTTTTGATAAGAAGGGCAAACCTCGTGTATTCAGGGAAGGTGACCTTGGGCTCAAGAAGATTTTATCTTTCAAACCAAATTCTAGGGGAAAATGGCTCCTAATTATGAAGGGCCATATGTTGTTAAGAGAGCCTTTTCAGGTGGTGCTTTGATTCTAACAACTATGGATGGTGAAGAGTTCACTCATCCTGTGAACACAGATGCAGTCAAGAAATACTTTGCCTAGAAAAAAAAGGAACAACTCGCTAAGTTGAAAACCCGAAAGGGCGGCTTAGGCAAAAATGAGCGTCTCGGTGGATTAAAAACCCGAAAGGGTGATCCAGGAAAAAATTAGAGTCATAAAAACAGAAAAAGAATTTTCCGATAAGTTGAGTACCCCATCTTAGGGAAACTTATGCAAAAATTAGGGATTACGGCAAGTAACTGCAGTCTGTTGATCGACCAATTTTGGAAAGACTTTGTTGAGCACAAGGGTTGACGTTGATTCATCATCCCAGTAGCGGTCAAGAGCACAGTGGATATCAAGAGTTGGTAGAAGGATTAAGGATCATTTGTATTCAATGTAACCCTTTTCCATCTAAATTACCATTTTCAACTTTGTAAAAATCTATAGAGTATTGTCATTTACAGACTACCATCCCATTAAATAAAGTTGAACTTTTGTCCAAATTGTTTATACTCTTATTTACTTCAGCCAATAGTTTAAATTTTATTATGATCATTTTGGAAATTAAATTTTTTTTTTCAAAATCATTTTCTTAAAACATAAAAACAAGAATTTTCAAAGCAATTAAAAAGGAGTATCAATACCACTTCAAAGAGCAGTAAGTCCTTAAGTGCGAAACATTAGAGGTTCCCCAAGCAGTTAAACCTTCAGGTATTCCTAGTTGTTTGTGTTGATCCGGTTCCCCTGCGAAGTGTTTGTTCCCTAGCAGAGTTCCGATTCCTTTCCCCAACTTAGTTGGTTGATTCAGTACCTTGCGACGTGTTATTTTCCCGGTAGTGTTTCTGTATTCCCCAACGGAGTTCGCATTTCTTCAGCAAGGTTGATCTTCAGCAGAGTAAGATGTTTTCCCCAGTAGATCGCATTGGTTTCCCCACAAGTCGCCATCTGACTCGCTCCCAGTCAGAGTTTCCTCCTGGTTTCTGAGTGACTGCTTTGTGTTTATCTTCTGTATGGTTGTCTCCCATTTGATATGGTGTTGACTTAAAATTCCCTGCAGACTCGATAACTTTGCCTTTCCTCAATAGATCTCCTCCCTCGGCTATATTTGAGCCTTTGGTTTGTTGATATCTAGGTTCTCCAGCCGTTGTCTCCCTCTTTTTGTGGATTGACCAAGGATTATCCGGATGATTCACATTCTTTGCGACACCTTTGTATCCTTCGTGATAGTTTTGTCAGCATAATCCTCATATATACATATATATACATATACATTCATATAATTTCATAATTGCATATTGGCACCATCATATTTGTTTGATTTGTCGATTTGAGATTCTCATTCTCCGTATGGAGGTACTTTATCCCCATACAAGTTCGGTGGCTGTCCTCCCTCAATTGTAGAGTGTCAGCCCCTTAGGCAGAAGGACTTTAACCTTTCTCCTCTTCCCCACTGAGTTGTTTCCTCGTGGACGATTATTACTTCAGTTTCCTCCCAAGTTGTTTATCTAGATGGAATCACTCCCCTTGAGTTATATCCTCATTGGGTTGAGCCTTGATTGATTGTTTCTTTCTAGATCATGCCTAGGTAGATGCTTCGAGTCTCCTAAGAGCTTATTACCCAATAACTGGTAATATTCTTCTTAGTTTGCAGTTTGTTACTTCTTGCCCAATACCCGGCAAAAGTACCCTTGTTTTCCCTGCAGTGGAGTCCCCGGTGATTTCATTTGTTTCTGATTCTCCAGGAATTATATCCTTGATATGTTCACCCTAATCGGTGACGGATATCTTTCTCTCCCTGCCTGAGTCTATCCTTGATATGTTCATCCTAACCGATGATGGATATTCTCGTCCTTGGTGTTCTACCCAGTAAAAAGGTAGTTGTAATCCCTATTCTTTTTCCCCAGAGAGTTAATCCTTGATATGTTCATCCTAACTGATGATGAGTTTATTTCTCTTTACGGTCTTCTACCCAGTAACCGATAGTTGTAAATCCTGCTTTTGTCCCCTTCGCAAAGTTAATCCTTGATATGTTCACCCTAACCGGTGATGAATTTTCTCTTTGATGGTCTTCTATTCAGTAACTAATAGATGTAATTCCTATTTTCTCCCCTTCTAGAGTCTATCCTTGATATGTTCATCTTAACGGGTGACAGATTTTCTCTTTGATGGTCTTCTATCCAACATTCGATAGATGTAATTCCTACTTTTTGTTCAGTTGGTTTATCCTTGATATGATCATCTTAACCGATGATGGGTATCCTCCTTGACAATCCTAGGCAAGTCTAGCCTTGATATGTTCATCTTAACCGATGACGGATTTTCTTTCCTGTTGAGTCTATCCTTGATATGTTCATCTTAACCGATGACGGAGATTCTCACCTTTGGTCTTCTGCCCAGTAACTGGTAGTTCTAAATCCTATTTTCTGCAGTTTTCCCCAGCAAGGCTATTCTTACCCAGTAACCAGTAATGAATACTCCCTCCTTGCTTTTCCTAACGAGCTATCCTTGTTATGTTCATCCTAACCGATGACAAATGTTATCTCTGTCAGATCTTTATTACCTCCTCACCCAGTAACAGGTAGTAGATAATAGATTTCTTCTCCTCATGTGTTGAAGTTTATTTCTTTCCCAGTTGAGTTGAGTGCGTGTTTCCTTAGTGAAATCGCTTTTCCTGCATGATTCAAGTACTTCAGTTTTATCCTGACTTACTTGTATCCCCTGCAGATGTTGTTGTTTCCCCGACTGAGTCTTTTCCATGTTTTTATGGAATTCCTCTAGTCCCCCCAGCAGTTTTAAGTCATAGCCTGACCTACACATAACTCTTTTTCCCCCAGAGTCTCTGTCTCCCCAGTGAGTTTTCCTTATGGAATGCATTATACTCCTGTGTACTTTCGGTCTCTCTGATTTCTTTTCCTTTGTAGAAATATTTCCCCATAGAGCATTAACTTTTACATTCATATCATATGCATCATGAGGTCTCTTAGGGACAAAAATTTGTTTCTATGTTGTTATTTAAGCCCATTCTACTGAGTCGACATGAAGATTTTAACCTTCGCCTCCTCAATTAGAATGTCCTTAAATTGGGGCAGCTGTAAGACCCCAATTTTGACCCTAAGATCCCTCATGTAATTTCATCAAATGCATTAGCATTGGGATAATACCTTGGCATCCTCCTTACCCCTCTTTCATTGGTTTGTTTTGGGAGAGATCACCAAGCACCAAAATATGTCTTTGCATTTTCCTAACTCTTTTGTAGGTAGGGCATGATCTCCATTGATCTATTAAGTTCATATATAGGGTTTGAGACCCTCATGACATAGAGCACAACCAAGAATTGATCCAAGAATGGTCATGAGCATCATATATGAGTTCCATTGATTCCTACATGTTATATTGATCAAGTTTTCTTCAAGAGTTTGAGGGTGATTTTCCTTGGAAACCCTAGTTTGAGTAACTTCTCCAACAAGCTATCTCACCAATTGATCAAATTTCTCAAGGGACACTTCAAATTTCAACATCTTATGCATATATGATCTATCATGAGCTAATAAAGTCAAAAGAATTGAAGGTTAGCAAGTTGGTTGATGGTGGTTGGCCAGATGAATTCATCTGATCAAAACCAGGTCTCCCTAGAGCCTATCTCCTACAATTTTCACCATATGAAAATGATTCCAAGAGAAACGTTACTCAAAATGACATTCCAAACAACTTTCATGTTGAGCCCTAGAGCTATTTTTGCTTGGAAAATGATTTTCAATGTTGAAACATTATAGGTCATTTTGTCTAAACCCTAATTTGAAAGTCAACTTCCCAAGGCCATAACCTTCTTAATTTTTATGATATGAAATATTTCCAAGTATCACAATCAAATTAAATATGTCTACTTCAACTTTTATGTTTGGAATGAGAGTTAATTCAACTTTTGTGAGCATGTGATATGAGGTTACATTATAGGTCATTTTTTACCTATACCATTGAACAAGTGATTTTTCCAAACTTCAAAAATGCATAACTCTATCCTTCCAAATCCAAATTACATGAAATTGGTGATCATTTTGAATATCTTTGAAATATATACAACTTTGATGAAGACACTTTTCTCATTTGAAGCTCACATAAAAAGTTAAGCAAGCTGGAATATTGAGATATATGGCTTGACACTTAGAAAAAATTTCAACATGTTGAAATTTCGAAACATCCACCTCAAAATTCTCCATGATCCAAACCCCAAATGAAAAAGTGTTCAACATCAAACTTGTTCCCCTTGATCCAAGCTTTCCAAAGAACCCATGTTCATGCATTTTGGATGAGGTTTGCTAGGTCTGCACATGGCTTTAACAGGGGTGCATAATTGGAAAGAATCAAACTTCAAAACTTTAGTTCACTTTGCCTTGTCAATCAAGCTTCCATTCAAACTTCATTTGGAATCATTTTGGACCTTTTTGCATTGCATCATGGGCCTTCACCTGCCCATGCACTTGTGCCATCAACATTGCTAAAATTGGACAAATTTTGAAGTGTTCAAATATCATTCCATTTGGCCATAAATAGCATGCTTCTGAGCTCATTTGAATACACCTTACGGTGCAACTTTCCCCCCATTGAATCCCTCATATTCTAAAGGAAAACCTGAGAATTTTCAATTTGAAATTTGAGTTTGAATCTCAACTTTTGGAGATTCAAGAACTCCAGGATCCAAAGCCTTGCAACATCTCTAATCACTTCCTGCTAGCTTCTCAAGTGTGATCTGATCGTGTTTGGAGCAAGCAACATCAAGAACTGCATAACATTGAAGGCATTTTTCATAAAACATCATCTCTTCGATTCTCTCTCAATTCTACTCAATTCTCTTGGATCTTTGGTTGTCTGAAGTCCTATTAATGTAGGCAAGAAGATTGAGTTGCTTAGAGGTCAAATCTAAGCAACTCAGTTGACACACCTCAAGATTTAACTCCTCATATCTTTCTATATATGTGGACAAGTTCTGAGCCACATGATCATTCCAAAATGTTTTAATCTCACGTGTCCATTGTGAATACAGGCGTGTGGATGAGTTGACTAGCATGCATCATGGAACGCGTGTTCTAGGCCATTTGATCTGCCACCTCAATTAATGAGGGAGATCAGGTGGCTCATGTTTTTTTCATATTTTCTAATTTTTGTTTTAATCCTTTTAATTTCATTATTTCATATTAATTTTAATATTGATCCAAAAAATATGAGAGTTTTACCAAAAAGTTTCAAATAATTTCTCCTTCCATATTCTGAATTAAGATTATTTTTTGGATCATTATTAATATTTTTCATGATTTAATTGATTTTATGATTATTTTTAATTGTTTAAAAATACTTTTAAGTCTTTAAAAATTCTGAATTTTTTTCTCCAAGGTCCTTTGACCTTGTTTGACCTATGATAAAAGCTCATGGCCATTTCTTTGGAGTTTTGATGAGGTTTTAGGAATTTGACAAACCATATTTAATTTAAATGCATTATTTTAGTATTTTTAATTTGAATTAATTCCAAATAATTTTGTTGACCAATTGTGATGACTTGTTTGAGTTTGACTCTTGTTGTTGGGCTTTGACACAAAAGGCATAGCATTCTAGTTAGTGAGATTGTAAGTCTTCCCTCTTTCATGGTATTAGGTGGAAACTTGACCTTTTTTCCTTCCTTTGGAAGATGTCTTGGCTCAAGGATCCATGCTTGTCATAAGTGGGTTGAGTGTTCTCCAAAGAATGACTTAAAAAACGAAAAGCAAAAGCAAAACAATACTAACTTCTAACTCATTAACAACTAAATTTTAATTTCAAGCCATTTACTTTAATGTCATTTAATTTTATCCTTTATTCATACCATTCTAATTGTTTATGTTAATGCAATTTTCACTTTGTCCATTTGGACCATATTGTGTGATATATCTTGTTTGTGTATACTTTGCTTGTTTGTGTGGTCTTTGACCATTAATGTACATAATAACAACAAAAACCCTAAAAAAATTGTGTGGACTGTTGGCTTTATCTTGGACAAATGGACTTAGAACTTAGGCAACCTCCCTATGCTAAAGGACTTAGCCAATGCCAACTTTCGGTGAAACCAAGTGCTTGCAATTTGTAACTTCATCTGATACATCATTCAAGATCCCTCTGAGTTCATCTGCAACATGATCATTGTGAAGTTGTTATTTTGAACCTGTGACTTGTAGAATTCATCTGTTACATGGACTATCTTGAAGAAGATCATGGAGTAGCTAAAGCTTGGATGTGGCTATCTTTATTTGATGCCTTTTCTCTTCAAGATAATATTATTGTGCATTTGTGTGTTGCTTAATTCAAAATGTCCAAGGGAATTTGGGGTTTCTATATGGAATTCTTGCCTATTAGATTGCTACCCATCAGTAATATCTTTTCAACTCTTAACTTTTAATTTTATGCATAGGATTTTAGTCTCTTTATCTTCTCCCCATTTCTTTAATTTCAAAATCTCTCCCTCCTTTAAGAAATTCTTTGTTTGAACTTATTTTGTTCTAAACTTTGACCACCTTGCACAAAGATTGAATCTTTGGCCTTATGCCATTACATTTTCAAACTTCTTCTCTTAAATCAAACTTGTAAATAAACTTAACTATAATTGACTTAAACTTTCAAAAAAGCCAAAAACGAGCTAACTCATTCAAACCATTTTCAGACCTTTGTGCCTTTCAAATTTAATTTTTGATAAAAGCAATGCATCCACTTTGAAATTTGTATCACGAACTACGAGGTTTTGATACCTCATTTTTATGTTGGTACGTAGGCATAAGTCCGAAGGTCTTGTCAAACACAAAAATATAATTAATGAATTCTTTTCGTATCCCCCCATTCTATTTGTTTGTGAACATCATTTTTGTACCAAATACATAGGCACACAAAAAGGGCTCCATAGGAGTACCTAGGACACTTTGGGTGCTAACACCTTCCCTCTGTGTAACCAACCATCTTACCTGTAATCTATGACATTTTATTAGTTTTGATTTGAAAAATTCTTACTTCTGGGTTTTGTTCGAACTTTTTCCCTTTTCTCTTGGAAACAATAAAAGCGCGATGGCGACTCTTATTATCTGATGTCTAGCTTATCCATAACTTGATGATAATGAATTTACCTCTACAACAGGGAATCGTGAAAGATCACAGTAGCATTGTGGATGCCGAATTTAGGGGTGACCGTCCTGATGTCTCGAGCATCACTTGAGGACAAGCAATGAGATAAGTTTGGGTTATGATCAGTCTCCAAATCTACTTGTTTTCGTACATTCATTTGGCACAATTTTACGAAGTTGGTAACACATTAGTTTACTTGTTTTATCGTTTTACTTAGTAAATTAGATGTTTTGCATTGATATTTCAATTTGTTGATTATATTTAGTTTGCATTTTTATACTCCATTTTTTGTCTCTTTGTGGTAGTTTTACTGGTTTCAGGTATAAGCAAGAATATCGGAAGAATAGCCAAGGGAATCGGACGTTCCAGGCCTGTCGGAAGAGGAAGTTGGAGGACACAGTAGCCCTGACACGGCCACCTGTGTTGCCCAACACGAGCCGTGTCAGGACAGGAGAGCCAGGGCACTAAAACAGGGAGCTGACACGGGTGCCCATGTCAGCTTACATGACCCGTGTCAGCCTCCCTGGAAGGAGCGTGTCAAGCCTTGGTTTCCAGACAGCCAACACGACCTATCATGTTGCCTTTCACGGCCAGTGTTGGCTTGGACCCCTCATTTTCAAGTTTTTGCTGTATTTTGGCACGACTGATCCCGAAGGGAATTTTGGCCTTTTGCTAGATCAAGTTAGTGATTAGGAACTACTTAGGGGATTTTTGAAGACGGCGAAGGGGACTTCTTTACGATTACAGATTTTGTACGATAAAGATTGAAGCGGTCAAAAGCGGCGAAGAACAGAGATCCTTCAAGAGCGGATGCGATTGAAGTTCAACGGAATTACCTTACTTTTGTAATGTCTAAATTCTATTTTGTATCTTATTTTAATAATATGAGAGGATAAACCTTCCAATGCCAGGGGGGGTCCCTGAACTGATCGTGTAATGACTCTGAATTGATAATTTCCTTAATATATGATGTTTGTTGTTAATTTCACTGTGCAATATTTGTAATGCTTTCTTTATCGGAAAAATTAGGATTGTTATATGGATAACAGTTAGCGGGATTGCAATTGTTAAGGTTCTTGTACAGCGAAACCATGGTAGATATCACATAGGACTAGGGGTACCCTATGGTTACCGATTTATTCTTGTTAACTTGTAATTGCTTGGTTTCATTATAATCGCCTAAGGACTTAGAAATTAGATTGAATGACCAAAGGTTTCCCTCTAAGGTCTTAATGGGAAACAATTTTAAGATCCAATAATTGAAACATTTTGAATTATTAAGGAGATATACACTCAAGGGTCATTGCAGGAGATATTCATACACCATCCTTGGCATATTATTATAAATTGTGAAAATATTTATTCTGTTTTACTTTCTCTTACAGTGACTTTTTACAAAACCCCAACTATTTGTTTTGTTCAATTGAGTAACAATTTACACTTATATTATTGTGCAATCCTCGAGATCGATCTTTGGGAAACATCACTATTATTACTACATTGGAAAAATAGTACACTTGTTTTTTCCGCAATCAGAAGTACTCTCTAGGCACAAAATTAGGGTGATCTAGTTCTTGAGGATACAATGGCTTCTCTACCAGAAAAGGAAACAAGACAGTTTGAACTTTATCTTTGATCTAGTATAAACTCTATCTTTGATCCTTTTACATGAAATATGATTCCATGCTTTAGCTTCTTTCTATATCATCAGTCACGTTATAGAACAAAGACTCTTGTATGCCCCTATCCTTTGGAGGACCTTTCAAATCATAGCCGAATTGTTTCTGAGAAAGAACATGATTATAGTTTATACCTCCCCTAATACCCATAAGAGGCACATTAGGAAAATCTCCACAACTCATAATCACTTCAGATTTCACCTTCCTATCCAATTTTAAGTTATACCACACCAAATACTTGGAAGTAAGCCCCATTAACCTCTTGGACCACTCCAAGGTCTCCTTTATATCCACAAACTCTCCTTTGCACGGGAGACGGCTTCGAAACCAATGATACAAAAGAGGAACGCAACACCACACTAAGCCACTTCTCCTCTTGTGATTTATGGAATGAATAGAATTAAATACATCCCCCAAAAGTGTTGGTGTTGGGTTCCCCATCATTAAGATATGAATGACGCTCATATCAATAAAATGAACCACATTGGGAAACAAGACAATACCATAGATACTGCAAGCCAAAACAGCGTTGAAAACCTTCAAATTCTCTTCTTTAGGCAAGCACCCAAAGTCTCTAAAAGAAAATTCAGATGAAAACCAAAGAGCCCTCCTTTTGTTTTGAGATTAGCATCCACCACAGACTTGCCCAAATAAAGGGTAGCAGCAATATGTTCAAAATTAGGAACTTCCATAGACACGTGAAAAGGAACTTGAAGCTTTATGGGAATTCCCAGAATACATGAATACTCTTCCAAGGTCGGTACCAACTGATAGTCTGGGAAAGTGAAGCATCACAAAGGAGGATCATAGAACTACAGCAAAGCATTAAGTGCACTGTGTTGATATTTGCTGAGTGGAGTTTTAAGGTATTCTACAATCTTCCCATAGTCTCTTTTGAAAACTTCCAAATTATCAGAAGGTGATTTCTCTGCCATCTAAAGAAGGGAGTCCAGATCAACCTCATGAAACTTATAAGAAATATGCCCACCCCTACCAGTATCCATCCTTAGAGAAGGCTTAAATAACAAGAATCAAGAATTAAAAATACCTGGAAATACAAAAACATGTGTGCTAATAGAATGAATATAACGATACTTATGAATGCAAGTATGGTTTCCATATAATGAATATCTCTTGTACTTGATAATAACTAAATGCCACAAGTTCAAAGGTTCGACGTAATTTTGAGAAAACCGGGTATGATGAAGGTTTGTTTTGTAACATCCACCCCAACCCACAGGTAGGTTCTAGTCAAAATAGAATAGGCTTCTAAATGGAAACCAAGGTCGATGGTCCCCATGACAACACTCTGTCTAGTACATAAGACATGCAAGACAATGGCATTCCCACTAGAACCTCATCTGGATGTGGTATATCATGAAAACTCCTATTTGCTAGGCGCCACAAGAGTTAACATGACTATCCACTCTAACCTATGTGTCACTGACCTGGGTAGTGGGCCTTTTACCTCATAGTAACATCCCACCCAACCTGCAAACAGAAGAGCCAGCAACCAACACAATAACAATATCCAAAATATGGAAATCAATAAAATGAAATGAATGCAATAAGCAAGTGAGGCATAAATAAATAAAACAAACAAGATCTAGGACCGACTTGTTTAGGGTTTCCCGAATAAAGTCGCTAGTTGTCGCATCTCGAAAAAATGCGCATATAAAATAGAGTCACCACTAATTT
Source organism: Lathyrus oleraceus (assembly GCF_024323335.1). Lineage (NCBI taxonomy): Eukaryota > Viridiplantae > Streptophyta > Magnoliopsida > Fabales > Fabaceae > Lathyrus > Lathyrus oleraceus. Next base: position 418,379,646 of record NC_066583.1, read on the forward strand.
TATTTATCCCAAGAGAGGGAAAGGAAACACCGAGTAAACCTACAAAAGTATGAATCTAATTGTCTCTCAACTAAGAGATGGGTAAGGGATTCGATTAGGCGAGGGGAAGGTACTAGCACCCCTCACGTCTGTAGTACTCTACAAGATCCGCTCTTGTTGTTCTAATTAAAAGGATGTGTTTATTCTAAAACTTAAAAACTAAGAGGCAATGAATGCATAAATATTGAATTATTTACAAACAAAAAGAAAGTTTTTATTATTGCGCTCGCTTAGGTTTTGCAACCCAATGCCTACATATAAAAAAGAATCAGAGCATTGTAGTTATTCTCAAAAACATTGGTTTGTTGGTGCTTTTATGGGTAACCACCCTTATTGAAAATTATCATAAGAAAAGCCAAGCGAAAAAAGAAGTTTGATTGGTTGAGTATTTTGGTCGAAAGGATACATCAAAGGATCCACCGAGGCATGAGGTATCTGAGTACTTCTCTCTTATTGTTGAAAGAGTTCAAGAAGTATTTAGAATATTTTTGGATATTTATTGAGAAAAGTTTTTTGTTTTAGAATGAATGCAAAAGAGAAAGTAAAATCTAAGGGAATTCTAAAGAGAACCCGACTGTTGGCAGGCAACAGTGCTCCTAAAGTTAGGATGAAAGGGAAACATATATCTAACTTAGCATGCAAAGGTTTTCCTATAATTAAGGATCAAGAGGACTACCTAATGTTGTCATGCTTGGTTAACAAACCTAAAGTCTACTTTAGTTCAATCTCAACCAAGTGTGAACCAAAGAAATCCTATGGGGAATATGTTATCCATATAAGGAAAATAAATAAAAGAATATGACAATCCATATCAAGTCATGGAACAATAAACAACACAATACCATATCAAGTCATGGAAGAAAAGAAAAGCAATACCATATCAAGTCATGGAACAAAAGATGAAATAATAGTAATCCATATCAAGTCATGGAAGAATTAATGAAGTAATATCAATCCATATCAAGTCATGGAAGAAAAAGGTGAAAGAATCAAAAGCCAAAGTAATCCATATCATGTCATGGAAGGAAAATTGAAACAATCCATATCAAGTCATGAAAGAGAAGATGAAAGCCAGACAAGAAGGCAAGAGATAGAAGGTGAATTATCAAGTCTAAACATGCTTTAAGAGATCACAAATTATCTCCAAAAGGTCACATGTTAACAAATAGCAACTACTCATTCAAACTAGTCAATAAAGAGGGAGATAATGCTCAAACAAGTTAGGAAACTACTAAAGCAAGCAACAAGTTACCAAAAAAAATAGGCAGAAACATCACATTAAAATAAACACAAAGACATGTTATCTAGATCCTAAGGGTAATGTATACATGGTTTAAGCATCAAAGGATTCAAGGGAAGCACACAAATAAGCATACTAGCAAGCAATAATCATAAGGTGTCATGTATCCAAACAAACATGGTATGAGGAGAGTGAAGTGAAGGGAAAGAGATGATAAGTAATACAAGGCATTAGAAAATAAATCAAATACCTATCATCACCATATAAGCATACTTGAGAAAGATTCTCAATCAAATCATACAAGGAAAGGCAACCACAAAACCATAAATGGACATAAGTCCTCATGCAAGCAAAACAAGTAAAGAGAAAGGATTTGAAGATGGAATGAGAGACAAACATAGACATGTTATTCAATTGGAAAAATTATCAATGTCTAGAAGAAGTTCAAATAGGCATTTAATCCATAGTACAAACACCAAAGTACACAAGCATCCTTCAAAGTTATAAAGGGAAGTGAACACAAGTGTGTAAGAAATTAGACATGGAAAAGTACATAGTAAATGAAAGAAATAAAAAGCAAAGACCTAGTGTCAATACACATAAGAAAACTTAAGACATTATAAGGCATCATATCAAAGCACACTCAAAGATTGAGATAAGTAATGATCAAAATCAAACCCTAGCCATGCTCCTAAAGGAAAATGCACTTCTAGCAAGTATAGATGAAGTAGAGTTATGGAAAAAAGTATTAAACCATATAAGTCATAAGTAGATAACATATTAAACTCCACATACAATTCACCTAAACATCATGAATGAATTTCACAAACTATGTTCAAAGATAGGCCAAAAGATAGGCGACAAATCACACAAGTTCAAAGAAACTTAAGCAAGAAGCAATCAAAAAATGAATTCACACACATGACATAAAGGGATGTGAGACTTGTGAAATAAGTCAACTCAATATTAGGTTCAAGAGCAACAACCAAACTTCACACACAAATCAAATTCAAATAACTTGGTAAACAAGTAAAGATATCATCCTAGAAAATGACCCCTTTATAAAACTTCAACAAGATAAACAATGATCAAAATAGGGGTTCTTATAGGCCATGTGACAATAAAAAATTCCTCTTTAAAGCGCCAAATACAACCACCAAACTTAAAGAGGTATCAACAAGCAAACAATCTCAAAGTTCACGTACAACTAGCAAGTCAAAAGGTGGATATCATCCAAGTAAGGAGTCCTTTGTCCAACCAAAGTAAATGGGTAATGTAAAATGAAATTGAGACCTAAGTAAATGAAATGATAGAAATATCATACTTGAAATTCTGGTATCAGATATGAGATGTCGAAGGTAATGTCACGACACTAATATCTGAATAAAGCGCACAGGATAAAGGTAAAGAATAGTAATGCAAGAGACACAAGCAATTGTTAACCCAGTTCGGTGCAACTCACCTACGTCTGGGGGATACCAAGTCAGGAAGGAAATCCACTAAATAGAATTAGTTTAAAGAGTCTCAGTACACTCCACAAGTTACAGTCTTTTTCACCTAATCTCTACCCGTATGATTTCTACCTAATAACTCTTAGATATGAGAACCCACTCTCTCCCCCTCAATCACACCTGTGATTATAAACAACAAGTACTTATGAAAAGAAGACATTCTTCAAAGACACACACTTGATCTTACTTAGCAGCTTCAATCAAGTAGACACACACTTGATCTTGCTTAACAGCTTCAATCAAGTAGACACACACTTGATCTTGCTTAACAACTTCAATCAAGTAGACACACACTCATGCTTATAAGCTTAGAGTGATAAATTACAACTCACAAATCAGACCAATTCAATCATCTATCGATGAATTGAATGGCTTACAGGTCACACGACCAAACAAGACACAAACCCTTATTCTCTCTCAGTATTTCGCTCTGTATTGGTTGTGTATCAAATCAGGTTTTTCCATGTCCTATTTATAGAAGCATTCAGCTTGGCTTGGACATCTTGAAAACCCTAAAACTATATTCCAATTAAATCTGGTTGTAATTAATGATTGAATGCGTTTTTAAATCAGATCTTCAATCATACATAGGTTGCCATTAAATGCACAATCACATAACACATATCATTCACCCTGAATGTTCTGTGTACATATGTCATGACATCGGGTCTGACATCCTGGAACAATCCTGCATAATTCCATTTTAAATATCCAGCAGGTACATAATATCAGATGCCATGACATCGTGTATGACATCCTGAAAAAATCCTGCATAATTATATTTTTAAACTCCAGCAGGTACATATATATCTTATGTTCAGACATCACATGCAACATCTTGTGAACACTCTTTGTTTTACCAAAATTGCTGCCAACACTTAGAACCAACAAACTCCCCCTTTGGCAAATTTTGGCTAAAACATATATCTGTCTATTTTGTTCACAAGAAAAAACTCATCAGCAGTTAAACAGCATAACAGCAGTTTAAGCAGCAGCAAAATCCAACAGAATTACTAGCTATAATAGCAACTAGTAAAACACACAAATGCACATGGGTACTTCTTCTCCCCTTAAGTCTGTACAACACATACATCTCCTTTAACAATAACAACACTTCTAATAACAGCACCTGTAACAATCAGAGTCACCCTCTGACATCTGCTTCAACATCACCTGTGCATCACATCAGACATCTCCTCCAACGTCTGTAAATAGAACAACATTCTATCTTACATCAAACACATCTTCTTCAATAATAGATGTTCATCTGTTCAGCTACACCAGCACATACATCCCCACACAGCTCCACATATTTAACTGCTCCACATAATCACTTCTCCCCCTTTTTAGTCAAAATAGACCAAAGGTGACCAATTAGACAAAATAAATGTCAATCAGCCTAGCAGAGAATGTCACAAGAGATGTTATAACATATAAAATGTTAAAACATAAATGTTAGGAGATACAAACCATAATTATGCACAACTGCAATAGCTGAGATAATTGGAAATCCATGGAACTCATAAAGAGCCCAAATATTACATCAAGGCATCAGTAAGGATTTCCATAAATTACAAACATATCAAAACAACATAAAACATCCAAGCTTTCAAAACATAACATCATCCAGAACAACATTCAGAACAGGGGGACCAGTCTTCAGCACACAACATACACAGTCTTCATAACAGGGGGAACCATTACCACTCAGTCTGAGGAAGTAGCATCATCTTCACCTTCAGAATCAGAACTGCCACTAGATTGAGCATTGGACCTCTCACTTGAGGTATTGGCATCTGAATCCTTGGTCTCACCAGCCTTCTCCATCTCTTCCTTCTCTAAGCTACAAATAAGAACCTCCAAAGCCTCTTTCCTTGCCTTGGCAACCCTAATACCAGTATCCAGCTCCTTACAAGTTTCCTTAAATTGATCAATCAAGCTACCTTAAGAGGCAGGCTCCTTCCTTGCAGATGTCATGACAACATCATTGACATGGCTTCCTTCAAACAACTTGTAGTGAATGGGGAGTGAAGGCTTCCTTCTGCTGGGAACATCACTTGTGTTGAGAATGCCTGGTTGCTGGCTTAAGATAATTCCACAAATGATGGATGGAAAGGCAATAGGCAGCTTTACTGCATTAGTGGAGGCATGTCTAACAATTTGATCAAACATAAACCTTCCAAAATCAAAGTTTATCCTGGTTCCAATAGCATAGATGATTCTTCCAAGACCATTAGAGATGGTTGAGATATGGTTAGTTGGCACCCAGTTGGCTGAACCAATCTCGTGCAAGATGGCATATTTAACAGTTAACTTGCCAGCTGATAGATGCTTCTTACTAGGCCATTCCTTGACTTGGCCAACAATAATAGTCCTACAGACTTCATTTTCCGTAGCCTCTAAATCCACACCTCCTTCAGTTCCTTTCCCTAGGAACTTGTTGATCATGTGCTCAAATGCTCCTAGGAGGCTTCTAAGCCTAATGAAACGGCCAGAGGAAGATGGGGAAAAGCATGAAAATGGTCCACAAAGTTCCTAATCATCATATATGTCTCCCAAGTATCTCAATTTTCCAATTTGATCAAGATAACCCAAAGGGCATGAGGATTGTCTCCCAAGGAAACCCTTATTCAACTATGCTTTGAATGTGCCTTTCCCATGAAGCAACCTCAACCTATGATCAAATTTAATCAAGGGAAGTTCTTTAATTAATTATTTTATTCAAGTATGAGCCTATTTGAGGATCCTCAATCATGTATTCATCAAGATTGGAAGTTTGGCCTTGAAAAGTTGAACAGTCAAGTCATCTGACTAAGCTGAGCACCAATGAGATACAACGTTTGATGTCTTTGTCAAATGAAGATGAACCCAAGAGTAAAAATATTCTTATGACCCATATTAACAACTTTCATGTTCATTAAATATCCATTTGAAACTTTTAAGGTCATCATTCATTTCAAAACATTATAGGTCATTTTGACTGAAACCCTAATTTTGGGTCAACCTACCAAGGGAATAACTTCCTTAATTTTTATGATTTTGAGGTGAAACCAAATGTATTGGAAGGCTTGATATGTCTACTTCAAACTTTATGTTGGAAAAAATTTCATAATCATAAAATTATTACATATGATAATACAAAACATTATAGGCCACATTGGACCTAAGTCATTGAATTTGAAAAAGTACCTAACTTCAAATGCCCATAACTTTGTCATAGAAAATCCATATGATGAAAAATATGGATCTAAATTTATCATCTTGAAAAGATATACAACTTTTATGTTGGAGGTTTTTCTATTTGAAGCTTGTATCTTGAAAACAGAGGGGTGTGATTAGGCTTACTTTTGGTGAAAATTTTCAAAGGTGACTTAAACATGTTTTGTATCTAAATTTTCACAGCCAGTTTTCATTAATTTCCAAATGCCAAACAATTTTTTTCCCAACATGACTTTTGTTCCTTATTTCAAGGGCTTTCCAACCATTACTCACAATGCTATTTTGGATTTACCATGTGTTAGTTTCAAAGACCTCTTCATTTATGTACAATTTGGCATTTTTATGATGAAACTTAATGTGCAAGCTAGTTCCCTCCAAAATGCACGTCCAATTACTCTTCAAGTGAACACAACAAGGTTTCACACCCATCATTGGGCCTTCCACATGCCTGTACAGGCCCATGCATATCCAATTTCAAATGCCATGCACACGAGGGAAGCATGACGCACAACCAATTTCAGCTATAAATAAACACTCATTCTCATTCATTCATCAACCTTTTGGAAATCTGAAACGCTGTAGCATTGAAACCATAGCCATACCAAAGGAATTTTTCAGAAATTTTTCTCACTTTCGAGCTTGAAATTCAACATCATTAGTCGATCTTCAAAGCTTAATTCCTTAGCCTATCATCTCCACTGCATCCCTAGAGCAAAGAGGAGCCAAGATCTTGAAGGTTTCGTGGCTTGAAGAGCTTCAATTTAGAGGTATACCTTCAAACTTTTTGGATCTAAAACTCTCATTTCAATGTAGTATCCTGGTGTTTGTGTGATTTTCTGAAGTCCTCACACTTGAGGCAAGCCAATGGTGGTTTCAATTTTCCATTTCGTGCATTTACAGTTGGTACACCATGATCTTTCACTTCACATTTCTCTCAATATAGGAAGAGTGAGGAAGATCCATCGATATAGTGTTGATCTCCATCACACGAGCTTCAGTTTCATGTCCTTACTTTTCATGTTTGTTAAGTTTTTTTCTCTGCAACTAGTGGCCGGAGATTGTTGGTTCACCGAAGAAGATGATGGTTTCCACCACCACCACCACCACGTGTACACCTTCATGGCCTTTGGATCATGTTTCCACATTCTAATCTGGATCCTCCATTTTGTTTACTTATTTAAATTCATGATGCGCGCGCTTGACTAGTGTACACGCTGCGCCTACACATATGAGCCATTCAGCCTTGCCACGTCAATTAATGAGGTGCATCACGCGGCTGTGGTTTTTTCCATTTAATTCATTTTCTTTTATTTTCAGTTAATTCCTTTTATTTTCATAAATTCATAAAAAAATTATTTGAAGTCATAAAAATATGAGACCAACTCTAAAAATTTTCTTGAAAAATCTAGTTTCATATTTTGATTTTTAATCATTTTTGTGACTTCATTTAATATTTTTTGTGAATCATTTGATTTTTAATAGTTTTAATTAATTTTAAAATACTTTCTGATATTTGAAAAATCCAAAAATATTTTCCTAGCATTTATGGATCATGATAAGTCAATGAAAAATAGTCTCATCAATTTCTTATTTGATTTGAGATTTATTTGAGATTTTAATCCATTTTGTGCTATTTTTAATTGTTTTTAATTGTTTTTAATTGCTTTCTGATTTCAAAAATGGTTGAGAAAATTAGTCAAAGCTTGTTTGACCATGTTGAACCTATGAGAATTTAATTGGACTTGTTGAAGTTGATCTAAATTGAATTTGAGGGTTGACCTTATTTGTTTATTTTTTTATTTGCATTTTATTTTAATTCAAAAAATACCAAAAAATTATTGTTGACTTGTTGACTTGTAATCTTCATTTCTTTTCTGTTTGGTGTTGATTGATGTTGGTTTGATCCACATTTGATCAATTGGAATTAATTGATGTATTCTTTTCCATTCCCTTTCATCTTTACCCCTTTCTTTCCATCAATGGCCAATGAGTTAATGTCTTATGGTTGGTCTTGACAAATGAGAGGTTTAACCTTCTTTGATCCAAACCAAACTCAACTTGATCCATGATCAAGTGAGTTGTTTTGTGTCCAAGATAGGTTGCTTCTTGGTCAAGCAAATAACCTAAAGTCCATACAAGGCCCTTTCCCTTTTGTCGCCAAAATGACTACCAAAGGTGGAATTCAAGGTCTCCCATCAAAGATAAGGATGCAATGATAGAATTTCTAGAGCATCAGGTTATTGATGAGCCTGATGATGTAGTTACTTCTCTCCTTCCTCACTCGTCTAGGTTTTGGAAGAGGAAGTATGATCAACTCGCCAAGAAGAAGGTCGATATGGAAGCAGCTTATGAGAGAGAGGTGAAGAGGCTTCGTGCAACTTATCTTCCGATCTCGAAGGCTTTGGACGGTTGCTTCTAGGGCTCCATAGGATGTTTATTCTCCTTTTCTCTTGTACTGTATTTGGTTACCAAAACTGTACTACTTCTTTGGTGTAAAAAGTTTCCAAATATTATTGCTATGAATATTCCATATATGTCTTAAAGGTTCAATATTTTCAAATATTTGCAAATAGATCTCTAAAAAGTTCCTCTGATTAAAATCAAATCATATGCACAAGCATTGCATGCATCATATGCATAAGCAGGTTTTGTTCCAAGCTCTTGATCCGTGGTCTAACTCTTTGCTCTTCATTTATTTTGAAGACAAGTTGACGCACCGGTATAACACCAAAGCAAATCATCCGAAGATAATGGAACATCTCGAGCAAGAGAACAGGGACTTAAAGGAAGAGATTGCTAGACTGACCGCCATGATGGAGTCATTTCTGGCTGCGCAAAGTCAAGCTTCACCAACTCCTACAACTCCTCCCGCGAGGACGATCATCTCTGAGTTAGCTACTTCAACGGTGCCTGCTGTTATAGCCCGCTTCGCTCCAATTATGCCAGCTGGATTCCCTTGGGGAATGCCATCTAATTTTGTTCCAGAGGGTTTTTCCCCCACTCTTGCTTCTATACCGATATCTAGCCCGGTCCTGTCTGTGCCACCTCCAGTTGTGCACACTCTCCCACATGTAGAAGACACCATTTATCATTCCGAGCCATCTGAGGGCCCGGACGTATATGAGAAAATGGATGAAATGAAGGATCAATTCCTTGAGCTTAGCAAGGAGTTGAAAACCTTGAGGGGTAAGGACCTCTTTGGGAAGAGTGCTGCTGAGTTGTGCTTGGTGCCTAACGTTAAAATCCCTGTTAAATTCAAAGTGCCCGACTTTGAGAAGTACAAGGGAAATACATGTCCACTCAACCATCTTGTGATGTATGCTCGCAAGATGTCAACTCAAACCGACAATGATCAACTACTGATTCACTACTTTCAGGATAGCTTGACAGGTGTTGCGCTCCAGTGGTATATGGGGCTGGAGAATGCAAGCATCCACACTTTCAACGATCTAGGCGAGGCCATTGTAAAGTAGTATAAATATAATATGGATATGGCTCCAGACAGGGACCAGTTGAGGGAAATGTCCCAGAAGGTTAAAGAGACCTTCAAGGAATATGCCGAGACTTTGTGCCAGAAGGCTTTGCGCCTACATTTGCTTCCATGCCGACATCTAGCCTGGTCATGTCTATGCCACCTCCCGTTGTGCACACTTTGGCTCGTGTAGAGGACACCATCTATCATTCTGAGCTGTCTGAGGGTCCAGATGTCTATGAGAAGATGGATGAAATGAAAGACCAATTCCTTGAGCTGTGCAAGGAACTGAAAACGCTGAGAGGTAAAGATCTGTTTAGGAAGAGTGCTGCAGGATTGTGCTTGGTACCCAATGTGAAAATCCCGGTGAAACTCAAAGTGCCTGACTTTGAAAAATATAAGTGGAATTCTTGTCCAATCAGTCATCTTGTGATGTATGCTCGCAAGATGTCGACTCAGACAGATAATGACCAATTGCTTATTCACTACTGCTAGGATAGCTTGATTGGTGTTGCATTCCGCTGGTACATGGGATTGGATAGTGCAAGCATCCGCACTTTCAATGACTTGGGAGAGGCTTTTATGAAGCAATACAAGTACAATGTGGACATGGCACCGGATAGGGACCAACTGAGGTCCATGTCTCAGAAAGACAAGGAGACATTCAAGGAGTATGTGCAGCGATGGAGAGAGTTGGTTGCCCAGATTACTCCTCCAAAGGAGGAGAAAGAGATGACAAAAATCTTTCTGAAATCCCTGAGTTCATTTTATTATGGACGCATGATCACCAGTGTCCCTAGTGATTTTACTGAAATGGTAAATATGGGGATAAGACTTGAAGAAGGGGTCCGTGAAGGACGTTTGTCAAGAGATGAGGCGTCAACATGTAAGAAGTATAGGAGTAGTTTCAGCAAGAGGAAAGACAGCGAGACTAATGCAATTTCCAGTGGGAGGCAGAGGAGGCCTCAGATCAGAAGAAATCCACCACCTCGTCAACATCATCATCATCTAGTATCTTTTGTTATTCCAGTATTTTCTAATCAACAAACAACACCAATTCAACAACAACATCAACGTCAATAACAACAACCGCAACAAAGAACAAACACCTACAACAATAACAATACCACCAACAATCATCATCAACAACAGAACTTCGGGAGGAAAAAGGTATCCTTTGACCCGATTCCTATGTCGTACGCAGAATTATATCCCTCGTTAGTTCTCAAGAACTTGATTCAACCGAGGAACCCACGGCAGATCCCAGAACCACTTCCTTGGTGGTATAAACCTGAGCTTCACTGTGCTTTTCATCAAGGTGCACATGGGCATGATATTGAAAACTGTTATCCATTGAAGTATGAGGTGAAATAGCTCATGAAGAGTGGTATGGTGTCTTTTGAAGACCGTGCGCCGAATGTGAAAGCTAACCCTTTGCCCGCTCATGGGAACTCTTTAGTGAATATGGTGGACGGTTGTCCTGGTGAGTACAAATTTTTTGATGTGCATTTCATTCGAGGGTCCTTGGTACGGATACACAAGGATATTTGTATGGTGAGTGACTGTGAACATGACCATGATGGTTGTGTTTTGTGTAGTGTGAACCCAAGAGGGTGTGTTATGGTGAAAAGGGACATCCAACGTCTGATGGATGAAGGCATGATCCAAATTTGTCAATCCCGTCATGTAGATGATGACGTCAATGTCATAATTCCCGTTTTCAAGTAACAAGAGCGATTGGTGATTCAGTATGATAGCAGCAATAACAAGAATGCCAGTCAGAGATCAGTATCGTCGTTGGTAATACGGTCAGCGGGCCCAGTCCCGTATGGATCTGACAAGGCTGTACCATACCAGTATAATGCTACAATGGCAAAGAATGGTCAAGAGGTCCCGTTGCCTATGACCAGTTCAGTAGTGAGCATTACTGATGTAACGAAGGTGACCTGCAGTGGTCGAGTATTTGGACCGGTGTTCCCGGAAAATAAAGAAGAGTTGGTTGTTGGTAAGAGGATGGAGGTACCTAATTTAGATTCGGTTGGTTGTTCGAAGGATAAGTCTGGTGAACCCAGCAACTTGAAAACCAATGAAGATGATGAGGTACTCCGACTGATCAAAAGGAATGAGTTTAATGTGGTTGAGCAACTACTCCAGACTCCCTTAAATATTTCCGTGTTGTCTCTGCTTTTGAATTCTAAAGCGCATAGAAAAACACTACAGAGAGTCCTTGAACAGGCATATGTAGAGCAGGATGTTGTTGTGGATCAATTTGATCACATTGTGGCTAATATCACTTCATGGAATAATCTGAGCTTTTGCGACGAAGAACTCCCTGAAGAGGGAAGAAATCATAATCTGGCTTTGCATATTTCAATGAACTACAAGGAAGATGCTTTGTCAAATGTGCTAGTTGACACCGGTTCGTCACTCAATGTGCTTCCAAAGTCAACTTTATCGAAGATATCTTACCAAGGAGCGCCCATGAGGTACAATGGTGTGATTGTTAAAACCTTTGATGGCTCGCGCAAAACAGTTATTGGTGAAGTGGACCTTTCAGTCAAGAGAGGTCCGAGTGATATTCAGATTACTTTTCAAGTAATGGACATCCACCCGACCTACAGTTGCTTATTGGGAAGGCCATGGATTCATGAGGCAGGGGTTGTTACCTCCACTCTGCACCAAAATCTCAAATTTGTCAAGAATGGCAAGCTAGTGATTGTGGGAGGAGACAAGGCGCTATTGGCTAGCCATCTGTCATATTTCTCGTATGTTGAAGCTGAGGATGAGGTTGGAACTCCGTTCCAAGCCTTGTCTATTGCTGCTGAGAAGAGAGTTGTGGCACATATGTCCTTGCTGAAAGATGCTCAGAAGATTGTGGAAGAAGGTGTTTTTGATCAATGGGGGAGCGTGGTAGAGGTCTCCGATAACAAAGGCAGAACCGGTCTAGGGTTCCAGAGAGGGTCATCAGCTGTTAGATCTGAAGATATGCAACTCAGCTTCCATAGCGGAGGGTTCATTCATGGCAATGAATAACACTTAGCTGCTGTGCTAGAGCATAGCGAAGAGGAAGATTGCACCAGCTTTGTAACGCATGGAAGGACATGCAACAATTGGATTGCCGTTGATATTCCTGTTATTTTGCATCGATCTAAGTAATTTCTTTTATATTTTAAAATCCTTCTCCTATGCCTAAGGGAGAAGTGAACATTGTTGGGCATTTTAAATTGATCATCAATAAAATTAATTTTATTCATCCACATCTTTAATGTTTATTTTTACTTTTTGCTTTATTCTGAAAATGGTAATCACAAAAAACATAAATAAACAATAGAATTGTCCATCTGCATAATATTTGGTCACAAATTTACTTCTCTAAAATCAAAATATCAAATCATTATGCAGGTTGGTTCCTAACCCCATTGAATACAATGACCCTTCTCCTTCTCCAAATTTTGAATTCCCTGTGTTTGAAGCCGAGGAGGAAAGTGATATAGAGGTGACTGAGGAATTGTCTCATCTTCTTGAGCAAGATGAAAAGATAATTTAACCGTTTGAAGAGCAGATTGAGCTAGTTAACATGGGTTCCGATGATGATGTGAAGGAAGTCAAGATTGGGTCTCGACTGTGTCCAGATGCTAAGAAGGGGTTGATTGATCTTCTTCGAGAGTATTCTGATGTGTTTGCTTGGTCCTATCAAGATATTCCTGGGTTGGATTCTGAGATTGTGGAGCATAGATTGTCGTTGAAGCCATAATGCCCGCCAGTCAAGTAGAAGTTGAGAAGAACGCATCCTGATATGGCTATGAAGATCAAAGAGGAAGTTCAAAAGAAGATTGATACCAGTTTCCTTGTAACTGCTGAGTATCCGTAATGGGTGGCCAATATTGTGCATGTGCCGAAGAAAGATTGAAAATTCCGCATGTGTGTCGACTATAGAGATTTGAATAAAGCCAGTCCGAGAGATGATTTCCCTCTGCCATACATTGATATGTTGGTAGACAATACTGCTAAATTCAAATCTTTTCGTTTATGGATGGATTTTCCGGATATAATCGGATTAAGATGGCACCCGAGGATATGGAGAAGACCACATTCATTACACCCTGGGGAACATTTTGTTATAAAGTGATGCCTTTCGGTTTAACGAATGTTGTTGCAACTCACCAAAGAGCAATGACTACTCTTTTTCATGATACGATTCATAAAGAGATCGAAGTTTATGTCAATGACATGATTGCTAAATCAATTGATGAAGAGGAACATGTTGAGCATTTGTTGAAGTTATTCCAGCGTTTGAGGAAGTATAAACTCCGCTTGAATCCCAATAAGTGTACTTTTGGTGTTCGTTCTAGTGAGTTGTTGGGCTTTATTGTCAGTGAGAAGGGTATTGAAGTTGATCCTGCCAAGGTCAAAGCAATACAAGAGATGCCTGCGCCCAAAACTAGGAAGTAAGTCAGAGGTTTTCTCGGCCGCTTGAATTATATTTCCAGATTCATTTCCCACATGACTGCCAGATGTGCGCCTATATTCAAGCTACATCAGAAAGATCAGTTTTGTGATTGGACCGAAGACTGCCAGAAAGCATTTGATATTATCAAAGAATATCTACTGGAACCTCCTATTTTGTCTCCACCTGTTGAAGGAAGACCGTTGATCATGTATTTGATTGTGCTCGAAGATAGTATGGGTTATGTTCTTGGTCAGCAAAATGAGACTGGGAAGAAACAATTTGTAATTTACTACCTCAGTAAGAAGTTCACCGACTATGAGACTCGGGATTCAATGCTTGAGAAGACTTGATGCGCATTGGCTTGGGCTGCTAAACGTCTGCGTCAATATATGTTGAATCATACCACTTGGTTGATATCCAAAATGGATCCAATCAAGTATACATTTGAGAAGCCTGCTTTAACTGGGAGAATTTCCCGTTGGGAGATGTTGTTATCAGAGTATGATATCGAATACCGATCTCAGAAAGCGATCAAAGGGAGTATCTTGGCTGACCATTTGGTTCATTAACCAGTTGAAGATTATTAGTCAGTGCAGTATGACTTTCCTGATGAAGAGATTTTGTACTTGAAGATGAAAGATTGTGATGAACCATTGCTTGAAGAAGGGCCAGAACCTCGTTCCCGATGGGGAATGGTATTTGATGGAGCTGTTAATCAATATGGAAATGGCATTGGGGCAGTGATTATTACTCCTCAAGGCACACATCTACCATTTACAGCTAGATTGACTTTCAAGTATACAAACAATATGGCAGAATATGAAGCTTGCATTATGGGGCTTGAAGAGGCCGTGAATCTCAGAATCAAGTATTTGGATGTCTTCGGTGATTCAGATTTGGTTGTGAATCAAATCAAAGGAGAATGGGAGACAAATCAACCCGGTTTAATACCATATGGAGATTATGTTAGGAGGATTTCAATTTTCTTTACAAAGGTTGAATTTCATCATATTCCACGAGATGAGAATCGGATGGCAGATGCTCTTGCAACGTTGGCATCAATGATTGTAGTGAAATATTGGAATGAAGTTCCCAATTTATCTATGATGCATCTTGATAGGCCATCTCATGTGTTTGCTGTTGAAGAGATTAAAGATGAGAAATCGTGGTATTACGACATCAAATGTTTTCTCCAAAGTCAGATTTACCCGCATGGGGCATCTTTGAAAGATAAGAAGACTTTGAGAAGATTAGCCGATAATTTCTACTTTAATGGTGATATACTGTACAAGAGGCTGAATGGTGTCAGACTAGGTTTGATAAGCTAATTTTGATTGAAGAGAAGAGATTGACTGCCATGTGTCATGGTCAGTTATATCAGTAGAGAATGAAGAAAGCTTTCGATAAGAAGGTCAAACCTCGAGTGTTCATAGAAGGAGACCTTGTGCTCAAGAAGATTTTATCATTCAAGCCAGATTCCAGAGGAAAATGGACTCCCAATTATGAAGGCCCATATGTTGTTAAGAGAGCCTTTTCAGGCGGTGCATTGATTCTTACAACTATGGATGGTGAAGAGTTCACTCGTCCTATGAATGCAGATGCAGTCAAGAAATACTTCGCCTAAAAAAGAAAAGAACAACTCGCTAAGTTGAAAACCCGAAAGGGCAGCTTAGGCAAAAAGGAGCGTCTCGGTGGATTGAAAACCCGAAAGGGCAATCCAGGCAAAAATTAGAGACATAAAACATAAAGAATTTCCCGATAAGTTGAGTACCCCACCTTGGGGAAACTTATGCAAAAATTAGAGATTATGGCAAGTAACTGCATTATGCTGATCTTTAGTGATTTTGAAAATTTGTTGGAGCACAAAGGTTGACATCAGTTCATCACCCCAGCAGCGGTTAAGAGCACAGTGGATATCAAGATTTGGTAGAGGGATTAAGGATCATTTGTATTCAATGAAAACTTTTCCATGTAAATTACCACTTTCAACTTTGTAAAATCTATGGAGTCTTGTCATTTAGAGACTACCATTCTATTAAATAAAGTTGAGCTTTTATCCAATTGTTTCTATTCTTATTTTAGTTCAGCTAATAGTTTTACATTTTATTATGATCATTTTGAATTAAATTTTTAAATCAAAATCAAGTTTCCTTTAATTTATAAAAGCAAGAATTTTTCCAAAGAAAGTAACATTAATATCAATAGCGTTTCAATGGATAGCAAGTCTTTCAGTGTGAAGCATCTGTGGTTCCCCAAGCAGTTAACTCTTCGGGTATCCCTAGACGTTTGTGTTGATTCAGTTCCTCGATGGAGTGTTTGATCCCCAGTGGAATTTCTTTCTTTATCCCCAGTTGTGTTATTTGATTCAGATACCCTGCGGCGTGTCCTTGTCCCCAACAGAGTTTCGGCCTTCCCCAACGGAGTTCGTATTTCCTCAGCAGGTGGATCTTCATCAGAGATGCTTGATTTTCCCCAGTAGATCGCATTGGTGTCCCCACCAATCGTTGTATCTTTGCTCCCAGTCAGAGTTTCCTCCTGGTTTCTGTGCAACTTTTGTTACTTTCTCTGTAGGGTTGTCTCCCATTTTTATGGTGTTGTCCTAAAATTCCCCACAGATTGGATGTTATATCCTCAACAGATCTCCTTTTGTCCTCAGCTAGGTTTGAGTCCTTCAGGATGTTGATCTCTCTGTTTTCCAGCAGTAGTCTCCATATTTTATGGATTAATCGAGGATTGTACCGGTGGTTCAAATTCTTTGCGACATCTCTGTATCCTTTATGATCGTTTTGTCACCATAATCATCATATATATAGATACATATACATTCATACAATTTCATAATTTGCATATCCTGCATTTTCATATTTGATTTGTTTGAGATTCTCATTCTTTGTTATGGCGGTACTTTATCCCCATATCAAATCTGGTGTCTATCCTCATTCAATTGTAGAGTGTCATCCCTTTAAGCAGAAAGACTTTAACCTTTCTCTGTTTCCACACTGAGTTTGTTTCCTCATGGATGGTTGTTATTTCAGTTTCCTCTCCAGTAGATTTTCTGGATGGAATTACTCCCCTTGAGTTATATCCTCAACGGGTTTAGTCTTGATTGACTGTTTTCTTTTCTAGTTCTTACCTAGGCAGATATTTTGGTCCACTAAGAGTTTATTACCCAATAACTGGTAATATTCTTCTTAGTTTGCAGTTTGTTACTTCTTGCCCAATACCCGACAAAAGTACCCTTTGGTCTCCTCAGTAGAGTCCCCTGAAAGTATATCCTTGATATGTTTATCTTAACTGGTGACGGATATATTTCCTATCCCCCGCAGGAGTCTATCCTTGATATGTTCACTTTCACTAGTGACGAATATTCTCACTCTTAGTATTCTACCCAGTAAAAAGGTAATTGTAATCCCTATTTCGTTCCTCAGAGAGTTAATCCTTGATATGTTCATCTTAGCCGATGATGAGTTTTCTTCTCCTTGTGGTCTTCTACCCAGTAACAGGTAGTTGTAAATCCTACTTTTTCCCCTTGTGCGGAGTCTACCCTTGATATGTTCACTTTAACCAGTGACGGATTTTCTCTTCTTTGGTATTCTATCCAGTAACTGATAGATGTAATCCTTATTTTGTCCCGTTTTTTGAGTCAATCCTTGATATGTTCATCTTAACCGGTGACGGATTTTTTATTTGGTTGGTCTTCTACCCAGTAACCGGTAGTTGTAAATCCTGCTTTGTCTCCTCACATAATTAATCCTTGATATGGTCATCCTAACCGATGACGGATTCTCTCTTCGATGGTTTTCTATCCAGTTTTCGATAGATGTAATTACCCTTTTGTTCAATTGGTAGATCCTTGATATGTTCATCCTAACCGATGACGGGTATCCTCCTTGATATTTTCCAGGCAAGTCTATCCTTGATATGTTCACTTTAACCGGTGATGGATTTTCTTCCCTGTTGAGTTTATCCTTGATATGTTCATCTTAACCGATGATAGATACTCTCTCCCTTGGTTTCCGCCCAGTAACTGGTAGTTGTAAATCCTATGTTCTGCAGTTTTCCCCAACAAGGTTATTCTTACCCAGTAAGCGATAATGAATACTCCCTCCTGGCGGTCCTCAGCGAGTCATCCTTGATATGTTCATCCTAACCGATGACGGATGCTCTCTCTGTCAGACTTTTATTATCTCCTTACCCAGTAACAGGTAGTAGATAATAAAATTTTGCTCCTCCTTTGTTGAAGTTCATTTCTCTCCAGTTGAGTTGAGTGCACATTTCCTTAGTGAAATCGTTTTTTTCTCCTGCGTGAGTCGAATACTTCAGTTTTATCCTGACTTATTCATATCCCCTGCAGATGTTGTTATCTCCCCGGCTAAGTCTTTCCATTTTGTGTGGAATTCCTCTAGTCCCCCAGTAGTTTTGAGTCGTAGTCTGGCCTACGCGTAACTCCTTTATCACCTCAGAGTCTTTGTCTCCCCAGCGAGTTTTCCTTACAGAATGCTTTATACTCCGGCGAACTTTCGGTCTCTCTGATTTCTTTTCCTTTGTGGCAATATTTCCCCACAAAGCATTAACTTTTGCATTCATACCATATGCATCATGAGGTCTCTTAGGGAAAAAATTTGTTTCTGTAAGTTGTTGTTTAATCCCATTCTACTGAGTCGAGTCGAAGATTTTAACCTTCACCTCCTTAGTTAGAATGTCCTTAAATAGAGGCAGCTGTAAGACCCCAATTTTGACCCGAAGAACCCTCATGCAATTTCATCATAAGCATTATCATTGGGATCATATCTTGGCATCCTCCTTACCCCTCCTTCATTGGGTGGGTTTTAGGAGAGATCACCAAACACTGTGTGATTATATCATACTTGTATTTTATCATTTCACTAACTAAAATACCAAAAATATGTCTTTGCATTTGTCTAACTCTTTTGTAGGTAGGGCATGAACTCATTGATTCATCAAGTCCACATCTAGGGTTCGAGACCCTCATGAACAAAGAGCACAACCAAGAATTGATTCAAGAATGGTTAATGGTGGTTGACCAGATGAATTCATCTAATCAAAACTGGGCCTCCCTAGACCCTATCTCCTACAATTTTCACCATATGAAAATGATTCCAAGAGAAAAATTACTCTAAGTTACATTCCAAACAACTTTAATGTTGAGACCTAGAGCTAGTTTTTGCTTGGAAAATCATTTTCTATGTTGAAACATTATAGGTCATTTTGTCTAAACCCTAATTTGAAAGTCAACTTCCCAAGGCCATAACTTGCTCAATTTTTTTGAGATGAAAGATTTCCAAATTGCACAATCAAATTAAATGTGTATACTTCAACTTAATGTTTGGAGTGGGAGCTAATTCAACTTTTTTGAGCATGTGATATGAGGCTACATTATAGGTCACTTTTGACCTATACCATTGATCAAGTGATTTTTCCAAACTTCAAAAATGCATAACTCTATCATTTAAAATCCAAATGACATGAAATTGGTGTCCATCTTAAAGGTATTTGAGAGAGATACAACTTTGATGAATACATCTTTCTCATTTTAAGCTCCCATAAAAAGTTAAGCAAGATGGAATATTGATACATATGGTTTGACACTTAGAAAAGTTTTGATATGTCAAAAATTTTCAAATTTTCACCTCAAATTTCTCCATGTTCCAAGCTCCAAATGAAAAAGTGTTCAACATAAAACTTGTTCCTCTTGATCTCACCTTTCTAAAGGGCTCAAATTCATGCATTTTGGATGAGAAATGAATAGGTTTCACATGGCTTAAACAGGCTGATATCATTTGGCCTGGATCAATTTTCAAGCGTCAATGTTCACGTGCCTTGCAATCTAAGGTAACTTCAAACCATCTGATATGAAAATTTGGACCTTCAGCTATCATTTCAAGGGCCTATGTGCGCCCATGCACCATTGCATCATCATTTGCCAATTTTGGAAAGTGAAAGTTAGTGTACAAATATCACATGATTCAGCTATATATAGAGCTCCATTTGCTCAGAATTGACAACACCATGGCGCCAGGTTTAATCCCCCATTGAAAACCCTTCACTCTCATAGGATAAACCTGATAAATTCATTAGAATTTGAGCTTGAATCTCCACTGTTTTGGAATTTTATTCTCCAGGAATCCATTGCTTCTAAACCTTTCCGTTCTCTTCTTGCAAGCAATTGAAGTGAGTCCAAGCACAAGCCAGATCAAGATCCATCGTGTTCAGACCTCCATTGAAGGTAATTTGCAGAAATTTTAAACTCTTCGATTCTCTCAAATTCTTGCTCAATTCCATTGATTCTTTGGTTGTCTGAAGTCCTACCAATGTAGGCAAGAAGATTGAGTTGCTTTGAGGTCATATCGAAGCAACTCAATTCATGTACCTCAAATTTCAATTCTACATATCTCTCAATATATTTGGAATTGGAGTGAATGGAGGTCTCTCAATTCATGTACCTCAAATTTCAATTCGACATATCTCTCAAAGATCATGTCCTTGTTTTTCTTTTTGGTGATGGTTCATCTTGACCAGTCCAGTGTGTAAGACCTTAATTTCGACCCTAAGATCTCTCATGTCATCATAACATTGCATTTGCATCTTGCCTTAAGGATCATAGCATTTTGGCTCCTTACCTTTGGGTGGGATCTTTTGAGAGTTGGTTTGAGATCACCAAGCATGCTTGAATTGTATATTATTGCTTTTCTCATTTTTATTTACAAACCAAAAGCACAAAAATATGTCACTAACATCTTTTGTTTGTAGCTTGAGCAGTCATTGGGTCCAAAGCTTCTAGGAGATCCTATGTGCATTGATATGACCAAGGAGAGATGAAAGCAAGCATGGTAATGGTTCCCCAAAGCTCTAATCCATCAAATATGCCTCCCAAGTATCTCAATTCACCATTTTGATCAAAGCAAACCAAAGGGTTTGAGGCTTGTTTCCCAAGGAAACCCTAATTCATCTGTTCATCAACTGTGCCTTGCTCATGAAGCAATCTCAACCTTTGGTCAAATGAAATTAAGGGAAATTCTTTAATTCATCATTTCATGCATATTTGAACTTATTTGAGTGTCCTCAATCATCAATTCATCAAGATATGAGGCATGGACTTGAGAAGTTGAATCAGTCAATTCATCTGACTATTTTGAAATACACTGAGACCTAACCTTTGATGTGTTTGTTAAATGGAGATGACCCCAAGAGAAAAAATGTTCTTAAGAACCATATGAACAACTATCATGTTCATCAAAAATTTATTTGAAGCTTGGAAGGTCATCATCCATTCCAAAACATTATAGGTCATTTTGACTGAAACCCTAATTTTGGGTCAACTTCCCAAGGACATAACTCATTCATTTTTCATGATGTTTAGGTGGGATCAAATGAATTGGAAATTTTAAGATGTCTACTTCAAATGTTATGTTGAGAAAAATTTCAAAATCTTAAAATAAATACATGTGATAATGCAAAACATTATAGGTCACTTTGGACCAAATGCATTGAAATGTGAAAAAGTCCAACTTCAAGTACCCATAACTTCTTCATCAAAAATCCAAATGATGCAAACTATAAGTCCAATTTGATTTTCTTGAAAATATCTACAACTTTGGTGCTTAAGATTTAGTCATTTAGAGCATGAATCGTTGAAAAAGAGGTGCTTAAAGTTTGGCTATTTTTGAAAATCTCACATGTACATGTTTTGCACCCTACACTTCATGTCCACTTTTCATCAATTTCCAAGTTTCAAATGGAGTTTTGATCAACATAAAAAATGATCCTCATGCAAAAAGATTTCCAACCATTACTCATGAGGTTGTGTTTCAAGTTTGGACATGGCATTTTCGAAGACTTGAACACATTGGTGCATTTTTGAACATCAATAAAATTTGCATTGCATGAGCCATTACTACATAATCTGCACGTCCAGTTTGCATATGCTGATGCTTAGCTACATAATCCAAGTGCGCCTGTACATGCCATGCATGAAGGCCCTTTCTATTCATGCAATGAGTTGTTCATGCATATCAGCTTGCTTTGGCTATAAGTACATTGCTCATGCCTCTCATTTCAGCAACCTAAAGGCGCCCTAAATGTTGCACAATTGAATCGTCACCCTCACTCCAAAGGAACTCTCTAATTTTTCTCTCAATTTTCAGATCTAAAATTCAATTGCATCGATTGTTTCTTAGATCTAAAAGTTCCTAAGCCTTACCACCTTGATTCATAGAGTTTAGTGCCTGCATTAACACCAAGAAATTGTGACTCCAAGCTCTACAAATCAGAGGTTTACTTCTATTTTTATTTTCTTCGAATCAACTCATATTGTGCTTGTTTCTTGCTGTTGTTGTTTGATCTAAAGTCCTCTGCATAGAGGCAATTGTTTTGAGCTTCGAATTTTCAATGAGTTAAAGATTGGTGGGAGGTTTAACCTTCCTTGATTCAAATCTAATTCATCTTGATCATGGATCAAGTGAATGGCTTTGCATTAAGGATAGGTTGCTTCCTAATCAAGCAAAGAACCTAAATCAATACAAAATCATTTCTCATCTTCTTTTTGGCATGGCAAGTTGTAGGAGTTTGATTCACTAATCAAAATCTCTAACTTGTGTTGTTGCCTACATTATTATTGACCGGCCTCAAATAGTTATGACT
The DNA here is from genome assembly GCF_024323335.1 of Lathyrus oleraceus. Classification (NCBI taxonomy): domain Eukaryota; kingdom Viridiplantae; phylum Streptophyta; class Magnoliopsida; order Fabales; family Fabaceae; genus Lathyrus; species Lathyrus oleraceus. The sequence goes on from NC_066583.1 coordinate 418,402,238, forward strand.
TCTACATAAGTCCAATTACGATTGCTTAACATAGCGCTAAATTGCCTTATGGAACACTAACTCTAAAACTAACCATTTACCATTAACATTTAAATCTTGCTCTTTACATTTATGCAATTGACTATTCTTGTACATATTGTTCATTTTCTTTTTCCTTTGCTCATTTGAGCACATGTTTATGTTAATGCAATTTGCCTTTTGCTCACTTGAGCACATAATTGTGTATATACTATTACGCTTGTGTTTTGTTGTGATTGTTGTGGACCAAATGCAAAAATGGACAAATGGACTTAGTTTCTAGGACATTCCCTATGCAAAATTGGAGTAAAAAGGCCTTAATGTTGAAGATGGATTAGAAGGACCAAATCCCTAAACTCACTATTGTCCATTCTTGATTCACTCCATGGAACTTTTTGATGTGTGTGCTTTTGTGCTAGGGAATCCTATTTGAGCCAAAAATTGAAGAACCATTGTCACGTGCTTCAAAAGAGAAAGATACAAGAGCCATTGGGGATCTTCTAAGAGCTTGCTTGATTGATTTGATTGCTTGAGCTTTTACTTATTTGCTTGCATATTCCAAAGGATGGGAGCTACTTGGATCATCAATATGATCTCAAGAGAGGAACTCCATTTGTGGTCTTGTTTCTTATCCTTCATCTCTTGTATGATTAGGACTTTAGCCACTCTTCTTCTTCCCTCCACTCTAACCCAAGCCAAAACTTTTGTGCAAAAATTTAACACTTGTTTTCAAACATTAGAAACCTAAGCATTATGCTTTTGATTTTCAAACTTTGTTTTCATAACACTTATTTTGAATTGAATCTTTAAGGCAACATTGACCATATTTTATAAATTCTTTTCATTGGTAAATATAACTCATTCAAATACTTTTTGTGGTTTTAATGGCCACTTGTTATCAAAAACTTTTCATAACCAATAGTTATTAGGTTTGAGTTATCCTTGAGGTAGATGTAATACTCACCTATATCCTTAGTGATGGACAATGATTCTTCCATGCTTATTATAGGGTTAACCCCTCACTAGCATGTTGAAGATATCCTCACATGGTGGATTTGTGGTTTTTAGGTTGAGTTTTCTCCCTTGGATAACAAAAGACCTTAAGGCTTTTGGACCAAATTAATTCACCAAATTGTTTTGAGATTTTTTACCCGAACGACGAGGTTTTGATCCTAATCTTTTTTAAGATGGTACGTAGATAATGGGTTGATCCATTCAAACACAAATTGTAAATAACTTGTAAATTCTTTTCTCATCTCTTCAATCATGTTTGCACAAACAAAATTTTCACAAAATACCAACCTTACAACAAGTGTGAAAAGGGCTCCCTAGGAGTACCTAAGATGTTTTGGGTGCTTAAAACCTTCCCACTGCATAACCAACCCCCTTACCCCGATCTCTGACATTTTTACTAGTTTTTGATTCGATAAAACTATTAGGTTTTTGATCGCTTTCTAACCATTCCTTTGGATAAATAGAAGTGCTGTGGCAACTCGACTTGTACGGTTTACCTTGGATTTAGTCAATATGTCTAATGGTAACGAATACCCCGCTACAAAAAAGTGGCGACTCTGCTGGGGAGATTTTCCTAGTGGGTTTTGCCTACTTTTCAAATTTTGGGTTGTATTGTATTGTATATTATTTTGTGACATATTTTTGTGCAATTTGGGATTACTGTATTGTATGTAATGATTGAATTGCTTGAGTATTAACTCCTTGTATGCTTGGTGATCTTTGTGAGATGAGTTCTATACCCGAACTCGGGTGAACTTCGGATAGGAGAATGGCATAGTCTTGTTGACTTGTGTGGAGTTATTCCTTAGCAAGTTGACTTGCAAGCCCATTCACTTGGTGGAGATCATGTTGGGATCAATAATGTCACACGAGTAGTCGTGGTTAGGTATTACTCTTTCCAATATAGACCTTAGAAGCCAAGGACCTTAGTTTACCAAGCCCATCTTGGCCTATTTTTTAGGACGTAGTGCGAAGGTCGTTCAAATGTAAGATTTGATACGATTGTTACGCGATACTACACTCATAAAAGTCTCTATTTAGAATTTTTTTGGAATACGAGTAGTCATTTATCCTATAATATCCGAAAGATGGGATGATGACTATGGGAACCTCTTGTAGAACATGTTTGGTAGGTTTAAACCCTAGTACACTCCCTTTGGGTGGTTCTTAACCGAGACTCCATGCTCGTGACTTGCAACAAACCCTTGATTCATGGTTGATTCGTTCTTGTATCCTTAATATCAATGGAACTTGGGTGTTGAAAAGGTGTAAACCATATTCCACCAAAATGGATGATTGATATTAAGGATGACTTGATCCATCCCATGACCTTTGTGTGGTGTGCTTTGCTTGATCCTTGAGTGTGATTGTTGCATCCATGCATTCATGCACCCATTTGCATCCATATCATCAATAATGAGAAAATTTTCAAGAAACTTAAGAGGTTTATTTGCAAATTTTCAGACATGGAAAGACAAAGAAGGAATATGAAGAAGTATAGTTTCAGACAACCTGACTTGAAAGAGTTAAGGAATTTGACATCCTATGTACTAGATCCCTTGGGTTTCAAGGCTCGTTATGGGAATCTTCTATCTATTCTGGCTACTCAAGTAGATGAAGGATTGATGAGTGTATTGGTACAATTCTATTATCCCTTGTACCGTTGCTTCACATTTCCGGATTTCCAGCTTCTACCCACGCTTGAGGAGTATGCCTATCTTGTGGGTATACCTATCCTAGACCAGTTGTCGTTCAGTGGCTTAGAGAGTGTTCCTACTTCTCAAGAGATAGCTGATATGTTACATATAGATGAATCTCTAGTTGGTGCTCATATGACTACCAATGGTGGAATTCAAGGTCTCCCTTCTGAGTTCCTCATCGCTCAAGCTACTATTTATGGGAAGGCCATGAGTGAGGACGCCTTTGAAGCCATATTTGTACTTCTCATCTATGGGCTAGTGTTATTCCCCAACATCGACAAGTTTGTGGATGTGAACGCTATTAGGATTTTCTCTAATCTTAATCCCATTCCGACTTTTTTGGGTGACACTTACTTCTCTTTGCATATGAGGAATGCAAAGGGTGGTGGTACCATTGTGTGTTATTTGCCTCTGCTGTACAAGTGGTTTATTTCGCACTTGCCGCAGACGGTCGCCTTTAAGGAGAACAAAGGATGTTTACGGTGGTCCACGAGACTTATGTCTCTCACCAATGATGATATCTTTTGGTACAACCGTATATATGATGGTGTACAGATTATCGACTTTTGTGGTGAATTCTCCAATGTGCCTCTTCTTGGTACATGTGGTGGGATAAACCTAATAACATTCTGTTAGAAGGTGTATTCTTCCAGGAGGGTAAATATCCCCAAGGCTTGAAGGGCAGGATGGTTCGCGCTTGGCGCAAGATCCATAGGAAGGGAAGAAAGGAGCTTGGTCCGAAGAACTGTATTGCTTTGGAACCCTATACCTCTTAGGTTAGGAGGAGAGCTTCTGAGTACCTCATGCCTTATGAGTATCCAAGACCTACACCTTTGGTTGTGGTTGGGCCTTCAACCCTCCCTGACCAAGGAGTAGAGGAGTTGAGAGACGAAGACCGTTCACGTGCCTGGATCCGTGAACGAGAGAAGTTGCTTCCGCAGATTAGAGAGAAAGATGCTTTGATAGAGTTCCTTGAGCACCAGGTTATTGATGAGCCTGATGATGCATTGACTTCTCTTCTTCCCCAGTCTTCAAAATTCTGGAAGAGGAAGTACGATCAACTCGCCAAAGAGAAGGCGGATATGGAGGCAGCCTATGAGAGAGAGGTGAAGAGGCTTCTTGCAGCTTATGTTCCAATGTCCAGAGCTTTAGATGATTATTTTTAGGGTTCCATAGGATGTTCATTTTCCTTCTCTCTTGTATTGTATTTGGTTACCAAGACTGTTATTTTTTGGTGTAAAAATATTTTCCAGATATTATTGATGTGATATTTCCATAAATGTCTAAATAATTAATATTTTCAATATTTGCAAATACGACTCTAAAGTTCTTTTGATAAATAAAAACAAATCATATGCACAAGCATTGCATGCATCATGTGCATAAGTAGGTTTTGCTCCAGGCTTCTTGTTCTATGGTCTAACTCTGTGTTCTTCATTTATTTTGAAGACAAGCTGACTCACCGGTACTACACACGAGCCAACGCTTCAAGACTAATGGATCATCTAGAGCAAGAGAAACGTGAACTCAAGAAAGAAGTGGCCAGATTGACTGCTCTGATGGAGTCATTCATGGCCGCCTAGAGCCAGTCGTCTCCGACACCTTCAACTCCTCCCCAGAGGACAGTCATCTCTGAGATTGCCTCTTCAATAATGCCTGCACCCAGTGCCCACTTTGCACCAACATCTATGCCAGCCGGGTTTCCTTGGGGGATGCCTCCCAACTTTGTTCCTGAGGGTCTTGCGCCCACATTTGCTTCTCTACTGGCATCTAGCCCGGTCCTTGTCGTCCCACCTCCTGTCGTGCATACTATGCCCAGAGTAGATGACACCATCTACCACTCTGAGTTGTCTGAGGGCCCAGATGTCTATGAAAAGATGGATGCTATGAACGATCAGTTTCTTGAGCTCCGTAAGGAACTCAAAACTCTCAGAGGAAAGGACCTCATCGACAAGTCTGCTGCTGAACTCTGCTTAGTCCCAAATGTCAAGATCCCTGTAAAATTCAAAGTGCCTGACTTTGAAAAATACAATGGAAATACTTACCCTCTCAGCCACATCGTTATGTATGCCAGGAAGATGTCGACTCAGATCGACAACGATCAACTTCTTATCCACTACTTCCAGGACAGTTTGTCTGGTGCTTCCCTGAGATGGTATATGGGCTTGGACAGCGTGAACATTCGATCCTTCATTGATCTTGGCGAGGCCTTCGTCAAGCAATACAAGTATAACATGGATATGGCTCCCGATAGGGATCAATTGAGAGCCATGTCCCAGAAGGACAAGGAAACTTCCAAAGAGTACGCCTAGAGGTGGCGAGAGCTAGCAGCACAGATTGTGCCTCCGCTGGAGGAGAAAGAAATGACCAAGATCTTCCTGAAGACCTTGAGCTCATTTTATTATGAGCAGATGATTGCCAGCGCTCCTTCTGATTTCACCGAGATTGTGAACATGGGGATGCGTCTGGAGGAGGGAGTCAGGGAAGGGCGCCTGACTAGAGAAGAAGGCTCTTCTGCCAAATGATATGGGGCGTTTGGAAAGAAGAAAGATGACGAGGAACTTGTTGTGACCTCCAGTATTAAACCCAGAAGACCCTCAGTAAGGAGGAAGATCGTGCGTCCTGCCGGTAATCAGCATCAGGTGGCTCACGTAGCACCTGTTTTCAAAGATAATCAACACTATCAACACAACAATAACCAACAACATCAACAATATCAACAATAACAACATCGTCCTTAACAGTAGACCTACCAGCCTCGAAACAACAATCAAGCCAATACAAGCTATAAGAGGAAGAGGGTCACCTTTGATCCTATTCTTATGACCTATGTAGAGTTGTATCCCTCTTTGATAGAGAGGAAATTGAATACTCCATGAGACCCACCGACTATACCTACCAACCCTCAGTGGTGGTATAAGCCCGAGCTACATTGTGTTTATCATTCTGGTGCCCTCGAACCTGACGTGGAAAACTGTTACCCGCTGAAGACCAAGGTTCAAGACCTTGTGAGATGTGGTATCTTATGTTTCGAGTACGTAGGTCCCAATGTGAAGAAGAACCCATTTCCCGAGCATGGGAAATCCTCTATCAACATGGTCCAGGGCTGCCCTGGTAAATATAAGGTCAAATATGTCAGCCATATTCAACAATCATTGGTCCAGATGCACAGACTGTTGTGTGAATACAGTCATTATGAGCATGACCATGACAAATGCCAAGTTTGCACTGTCAATCAAAGGGGATATCGCCAAGTCCGTAAAGACATCCAAGAAATGCTGGATGAAGGTCTAATTGAAAAACTTCAGAATCGAGATGTTGATGATGATGATGAAGTCAATGTTATATCTCCGGTGTTTCGGATCCTTGAGCTTGTTGTCATCAGGTATGATGGCAGCAAGCAGAAGGCTTCTCCCTCTTTGATTATTAAACTAACTGGCCCTGTGCCATACTCTTCTGATAAAGCGGTCCCCTATCGTTACAATGCTGTGGCATTGGAAGATAGGAAGGAGGTGCCCCTGCCCTCTACTTCTGGTGTTAATATTGCCGATGTCAGCAGCCTGACCCGTAGCGGTCGTGTTTTCTCGGCTCTGTCGAAACCCCAAGCTGACACCAAAAGGGTTGATGTTGCTAATTATGTTGAACGCCCGGTTGGGAATGCTGTTATTTCTCCGAATCCGGAACTTGTTGCCAATAAACCTGCCTCTGTTGCAAGAACTCCTGTCTCTGCTGGCCAGAGTGGCACCTTGAAAGAAGACTGTGATGAGATGCTGAGGCTCATCAAGAGGAGCGAATACAACTTTGTAGATCAGCTTCTACAAACGCCATCAAAGATTTCTGTACTATCTTTGTTGATGAATTTAGAACCACACCGTGAAGCTCTGCAGAAGGTGTTGGATGTGGCGTATGTAGATCATGATGTCACAATAGAAAATTTTAATAGTATTGTTGCAAACATTACTGCTTGTAACAATTTGAGTTTTTGTGATGCTGATCTCCCTGAGGAGGGAAGAGACCATAATTTGGCACTACACATCTCCATGAGCTGTAAGGATGATGCCATGTCCAATGTGCTGGTGGACACTGGATCATCACTGAATGTGTTGCCGAAATCCACTCTTGCTAGATTGTCATATCAGGGGCCTCCCATGAGGCAGAGTGGAGTAGTGGTTAAAGCTTTTGATGGGTCCCGCAAAACTGTGATTGGAGAAGTTGAACTCCCAGTCAAGATTGGACCAAGTGATTTCCAGATCACTTTTCATGTCATGGATATCCACCCATCATATAGTTGTCTTTTAGGCAGACCATGGATTCACGAGGCATGCGCCGTGACGTCCACCCTACACCAAAAACTGAAATTTGTCAAGAACAAGAAGCTGGTGGTGGTAGGGGGAGAAAAGGCTCTCCTGGTTAGCCATTTGTCTTCCTTTTCTTACATAGATGCTGAGGATGGAGTTGGAACGCCCTTCCAAGCTTTATCTATTGCTGAGCCTACTAAGAAAGGGACTTCTTCATTTGCGTCCTACAATGATGCTAAGTTGGCCATTGAGCATGGTACAACTACCAGTTTAGGACAAATGATCAAGCTGGAAGACAACAAATCCCGGGCTGGCATAGGGTATTCTCCTGGCGCTTTTAACCAGCATGGGTTGTTTCAGAGTGGTGGATTCATTCACACTGTTCAAGACGAGGAAGCTGCTGCTATTGTGGAAGAGGATGCAGAGGAAGATTCTGGAAACTTTGTCATCCCTGGAGGGGTCTACAATAATTGGGTCGCTGTTGATGTTCCAACAGTTGTCCATAAGTCAACGTAATGTTCATTTTTTTTCAAAAACCCTTCTCCCATGCCAAAAGGAGGAGTGATTGCATTGTTGGCTCATAAATACTGTTAAGAATGTGTGGTTTAGCCTAACTCAACCCTACAAAACCGGTTGGTAGAGTGAGGACTGCCCCCACTTATAAACACATGTTCAGGCCATATATTGTCCGATGTGGGACTCTTTAACACACCCCCTCACGCCCAGGACTGGACATTTGGAGCGTGGAAATAAATGGTGGGTGGCCCGATAGGGGAAACCATAGTAGGTGGCCCACTGGATCTTAAACAAGGCTCTGATACCAAGTTAAGAATGTGTGGTTTAGCCTAACTCAACCGTACAAATTATTTATCGGACAAGACAAAAGGTAGAACAAAAAAGGGTTGAGTTAGGCTAAACCACACATTCTTAACACATGTTCAGGCCATATATTGTCCGATGTGGGACTCTTTAACAAATACAATGATATTTTCATTCAATAAATTCATGTTAAATGTTTGTTTTTCCAATTATTTTCACCTTTTTCTTTTTGCATGAAATTGGTGATCACATAAAACCTTAAAAATAGAATAAAATCAATCTTTTCATCTGCATAATGATTTGCCTTGTTTGAATTCTAAAATCTCTTTATATCCAAAATCATTATGCAGGTTGATCAAACCCATTGAACATAATGATCCAACACCATCTCCCAACTTTGAGTTCCCTGTATTTGAAGCTGAAGAAGATGATGTTGAAGAGATTCCTGACGAGATTACCCGTCTGCTTGAGCACGAAGAGAAGATCATTCAGCCGCATCTTGAGAATCTGGAAACAGTCAACTTGGGGTCTGAAGATTGTGTGCGAGAAGTGAAGATTGGGGCACTTCTGGAAGAATCTATTAAGAAGGGGTTGGTTGAGTTGCTATGAGAATACGTCGACGTCTTCGCCTAGTAATATGAAGACATGCCTGGTCTAGATACTAATATCGTGCAACATTTTCTGCCTTTGAAGCCTGAGTGCGTGCCTGTGAAGCAGAAGCTAGAAGAACTCATCCTGATATGGAAGTGAAAATCAAAGAAGAAGTTTATAAGCAAATTGATGCGGGGTTTCTGGTGACTTCTACATATCCTAAATGGGTGGCCAATATTGTGCCCGTGCCTAAGAAAGATGGGAAAGTCCAAATGTGTGTGGACTATAGAGACTTGAATAAAGCTAGTCCGAAAGATGATTTCCCTTTACCACATTTTGATATGTGTGTAGATAATACAACTAAATTCAATGTCTTCTCGTTCATGGACGGATTTTCCGGATATAATCAGATTAAAATGGCACCCAAGGATATGGAGAAGACAACATTCATCACACCTTGGGGAACATTCTATTATCGAGTGATGCCCTTCGGTTTGAAGAACGCCGGAGTCACGTATCAACGAGCCATGACTACCTTGTTTCATGATATGATGCACAAGGAGATTGAGGTGTATGTTGATGATATGATCGCAAAGTCGAGAATGAAAGTTGAACATGTAGAGCACTTGTTGAAGCTATTTCAGCGTTTGAGGAAGTATAAGCTTCGCTTGAATCCTAACAAGTGTACATTTGGAGTCCGTTCCGGCAAGTTATTGGGCTTTATTTTCAGCGAGAGAGGTATTTAGGTTGATCCTGCAAAGGTCAAAGCAATAAAGGAGATGCCTGCGCCCAAAACTGAGAAGCAAGTCCGAGGTTTCCTTGGCCGCTTGAATTATATTTCCAGATTTATATCACACATGACTGCCACATGTGCGCCGATATTCAAGCTCCTCCGGAAAGATCAATCTCATGATTGGACCGAAGATTGCCAAAAAGCCTTTGACAGCATTAAAGAGTATCTATCTGAGCCTCCGATTTTGTCTCCACCTGTAGAAGGGAGACCGTTGATTATGTATCTAACTGTTCTTGAAGACTCAATGGGTTATGTCCTTGGTCAGCAAGACGAGACATGGAAGAAAGAATATGCTATTTACTACATGAGTAAGAAGTTCACCGATTGTGAGTCTCGATACTCGATGCTTGAGAAAACATGTTGTGCTTTGGCTTGGGCTGCTAAGCGCTTACGCCAGTATATGTTGTTATCCAAAATGGATCCAATAAAGTATATCTTTGAGAAGCCTACTTTAACTAGGAGGATCTCCCGTTGGCAGATGTTGTTATCTGAGTATGATATTGAGTATCGAGCTCAGAAAGCTATCAAGGGTAGTATCTTGGCTGACCACTTGGCACATCAACCAATTGAGGATTATCAGTCAGTTTAGTATGACTTCTCAGATGAGGAGATTTTGTATTTGAAAATGAAAGATTGTGATGAGCCTACACTCGATGAAGGGCCAGAGCCTGGTTCCCGATGGAGCATGGTGTTTGATGGCGCTGTAAATCAGTATGGAAATGGTATTGGGGCAGTGATTATTACTCCTCATGGCACACATTTTCCTTTTAAAGCAAGGCTAAATTTCAAATGCACGAACAATATGGCTGAGTATGAGGCATGTATTATAGGATTGGAAGAGTGTATTGATCTTAGGATCAAACATCTTGATGTTTATGGTGATTCGACCCTTGTTGTTAATCAGATTAAGGATGAATGGGAGATGAATCATCCTGGCCTCATCCCATATAGAGATTATGCGAGGAGCATTTCCACATTCTTTACTGAGGTTGACTTCCATCATATTCCTCGAGATGAGAATCGGATGGCAGATGCTCTTGCTACACTTGCTTCGATGATCATGGTGAGACTCTGGAATGAGGTTCCCAATATTACTGTGATGCGCTTGGACAGACCAGCTCATGTATTCGTAGTAGAGGAGGTGCAAGATGATAAGCCATGGTATTATGATATCAAGTGTTTTATTCAAAGTCAGATTTACCCGCCTGAGGCATCTGTGAAAGATAGGAAGACCTTGAGGAGATTATCAGGCAGTTTCTACCTCAACGGCGATGTACTTTATAAGAGGAATTTTGACATGGTTCTGCTAAGATGCGGGGATAGACACGAAGCAGACCTGTTAATGATTGAGGTCCATGAGGGTTCATTTGGTACTCATTCCAATGGACATGCCATGGCTAGAAAGATGTTGAGAGCAGGTTACTATTGGCTGACAATGGAATCTGACTGCTGCAAATACGTGAAGAAATGCCACAAGTGTCAGATTTATGCGGACAAGATTCATATTCCCCCGACACTTCTGAATGTGATTTCATCACCATGGCCTTTCTCCATGTGGGGAATTGACACTATTGGCATGATAGAGCCGAAAGCGTCCAACGGTCATAGATTTATTCTCGTAGCAATTGATTACTTCACCAAGTGGGTTGAAGCGGCGTCATATGCAAATGTGACCAGGCAGGTGGTTGTGAAGTTAATCAAGAATCAACTCATATACCGTTATGGTGTGCCAGACAAGATCATTACTGATAATGGATCTAACTTGAACAATAAGATGATGAAAGAGTTGTGTAGTGAGTTCAAGATTGTACATCATAATTCTTCCCCTTACAAACCCAAGATGAATGGGGCTGTTGAAGCTGCTAATAAGAATATCAAGAAGATTGTCCAGAAGATGGTTGTTACGTACAAAGATTGGCATGAGATGCTGCCTTTAGCTTTGCATGGATATCGTACATCTGTCCGCACTTCAACAGGGGCAACCCCTTTCTCTCTTGTTTACGGCATGGAGGTTGTGCTCCCAGTAGAGGTGGAGATCCCATCAATGAGAGTCTTGATAGAAGCCAAGTTGATTGATGCTGAATGGGTTCAGAGTCGTTATGACCAACTAAATTTGATAGAAGAGAAGAGATTGACTGCCATGTGCCACGGTCATTTATATCAGCAAAGGATGAAGAAAGCCTTTGATAAGAAGGTCAAGCCTCGTGTGTTTCGAGAAGGTGACCTTGTGCTCAAGAATGTCTTGTCTTTCTCGCCCCATTTCAGGGGCAAGTGGACTCCAAACTATGAAGGTTCATATGTTGTTAAGAGAGCCTTCTCAGGCGGTGCTTTGATACTAACAACTATGTATGGGGAGGATTTCACTCGTCCTGTGAATTCAGATGCAGTCAAGAAATACTTCGCCTAAAAATAAAAATAGAATAGCTCGTTAAGTTGAAAACCCGAAAGGGCGGCTTAGGCAAAAATGAGTGTCTCAGTGGATTGAAAACCCGAAAGGGCGATCCAGGAAAAAATTAGAGACAGAAAAAAATGAATATGTATCCCGCTAGATTGAGTACCTTACCCTGGGGCAATCTAGGCAAAAATAAGGGATTTGGCAAGTAACTGCATCCTGACAAGACTTTGTTTTACAAGCTGTCATCTGTCAGAGATTCTCGCTCAGTCATCGTCAATTGAAGTTTCAAATACATCGGATTCAGAGTTGGTGGATAAATGGTCATTATGTTCAATGTAGCCCTTTTCCAATACATATAACCAATTTCAAATTTGTAAAGATCCATGAAGTCTTGCCATTTGCAGACTACCATTCCATCAAATAAATTTGAATCTTTATCCAATTATTTGCACTCTTATTTGTTTCTATTCAACAAATATTTTGCATGTTTTAATTGAAAAATATCATTGTCTTAAATAAATAAAAAAATTCATAAAATCTTTTTAAACAAAGTGAACATTCACAATGACAAAAGGATACTTGGGACGTCTTCAGTTCTCTCCCAAGGATAGCATGATCTCCAAAAGGGTAAGACATTTGTTCATATTCCCAGCACACTTGTATCCTCTTTATTATCTTTTAGGTTGTCTCCTCCGCGAGTGCAGAAGAAAGATGTACATCCCACCAAATCCCTAGAGGGTTTGGAGTTTTGGATGCGGTCTCAATCTTCTAGTCCCCAGTGAATCTGGATTTAGCATTTGTGTTATCAATTATATGGTTGTCATCCCTTATGTGGGTTGACCTAAAATCCCTTATAGATTGATAAATTGAATATGCTAATCTTTCCAAAGGAGTTAGTCTTCCCTCACTTCGAGTTAGAAATTTCTCCGCCAGAGTAAGTCGGGAATCCCCAGCATAAGCGGAGTCATCATCAAGTTTGATTTATAGCTCTTCCCCTACAGACTTGTCTACTTTTGATCTCCAGCGAATTTTCTCCTCAACCATCCTCAGCAGGGTTGATCCCACTTTTACTCCCCATTATGGTCGCCAGGAGGATATCCCCAGTAGTTTGCCTACGGGTACTCCCCGATTCGGTCAACAGCCGTGTTTCCTTAGTGGAATTGTCTTATCAGAGCTTGCTTGTGGTCATCTCCCGAGCAAAGTAGTTGATAGAGATGTTTATCTTTCCATCCCCAGCGGAGTAGTGTCCCTTTCTCCTTGACAGATGTGATTTCTTCAGAAGTGCAAGAAATGTGGTGGCATTGGAACCTTCTGATTGGTGGTTGTTCCCCACAGAGTTTCATTTCCCTCTTTGATAATTTCCCCAGTAGAGTTGCTTCTACGGAGGATTTTATCCATGTGTTGATCCTTTCCCCAGCTGGAGTGACTGGTTCTCCTTTCCCTGCAGAGATCTTTATTTCCTGGTATCTGTTGCCCCCATTAGTTTGGATGTTCTCTAGTGGGTTTGGCTTTCTCTCTTGAGAGGTAGTACCGGATGTCTGTCCATTGATTCTTGGACCTGTTTGTGTTAGATATGTTTGTTTGTCAGCATTCATCATACATAAACTACGCATATACATGCATATTATTAACATTCAGATATTCATGTTACATTCTTTGCCATATATCTTCTGATTGTTGTCTCCTGCTAGTTGGTGATATATTTCCCCGAGCAGATGTTTGTGTATGATCTCTCCAGATAGAGTGAGCCCCATAGGCACAAAGTGTCTACCTTTTCTCCCATATTCCCCACTGAGTTATGTCCTCGTGGATGATTGTTATTTTAGTTTCCCCCCAACACATGTATTGGGATGGAGTTCTCCCCTGAGATATATCCTCATTGGGTTGAGTTTTGTTTCATTGCGTCTCTTTAGTATGTTCCTAGATTGACTCCTCTTGTTATTTTCCCTGCACTTCCCCGCATTTTAGATGAATGATTGCATAGTAACCAGTAATTATCCATCTTTTCCCCGGCGGAGTCTGTGGCCTTCTACCCAGTACCGGTAGCTGTAAGTCCTATTTCTGTGGTTTTCTAGCCGCATACCGGTAGTTGTAAACCCCATTTTATCCCCTTGCAGAGTTAACCTTGTTTTGTTCATCCTAACCAATGACGGTTACTCTTCTGTGGTTTTCTACCTAGTATCTGGTAGATGTAATCCCCTCTTTGTTGGTTATCTTTATCCAATATTCAGTATTGATATTCCTTCACTTTTTGAGTATATCTCCCAGTAACCGGTGATATATCTCCTGGATCATTGCCTTTTTCAATGCATCCCCAGCGAGTCATCTTTCATTTACCCTTGTTCGGTAATGATTGTTTCTCCCCTTTGATTGGTCATCATTTTATACCTAGTATTCGATATCCCGATGTCCTTTCCTTTTGGTCGATTTATTCTTTATTAACCCAGTAGCCGGTTGTGGATAATCTTCCATGCGAGTATATTATCTATGTTCTGACGGTAATAGATAATATATCTCATGCGCTCTTCAGTTGAAGTCTTTTGTTCTTCCCCAGTCGAGTAAGATTCGTACCCCCTTTGGCGGAGTCGAATGTCCATCCTGTAAATTGAGTTTGCTTTTTAGCCCTCCTTTTGGATGACGAGTGTCTTGGAAATATTCCCCAATTCACGCCTTGGTTAGTCACCTATTATATGCCCAGTAACTGGTGTCCCTAGTGTCCCTGGTGTTCCTTCCCTTTTTGCTCCCTATTATGACTTTATTGTCCCCTGTGGAGTCAGATTTCCTGAGTTGAAACATACCTTTTTAGGTCTTCCTCAGATGATTTTGGATGTTTGATATCTCTCACCCTCATACCGGTCTTAGATATTCATCCTCCCCGAGCATGTTGTTCTCTCACCCTTATACCGGTGTTTCGATCACATGTCTCCTTGAGCCTATTACCCAGTAGCCGGTAATACCTCATCCTGTTGTTTCCTGAGATGAATCCTGTTGGATATTTCCGAGTGAAATCCCTTAGTGGATTTTCCCCATCTGAGTCCGGATTTTCATCCGAAGTATCCTTTATGGATAGTTTTGCTGTATTGGTATATTCCCCAAATACATGCATCTTTGAGTCAGCTCGAGTCCTTCCTTTGATTTATTTTCAGGGAATTCCTCTCGTATCTCTAAGCAAGTGCTAAGTCTCGCATACGCGAAAAACAACCGGCGGGAAAAGACACAAAGCCGCCACCGGCGGGAAAGGAGGGAAAGGAAATGCTCGAAGTAAACCTGAAAAAGGGAAAGGAATGGTCTTACGACCAGAGATTGCAAGGTACGGGAGTCGGTTACGCAAGGGGAAGGTATTAGCACCCCTCACATCCGTCGTTTACGACGGGATCCACGCTCAAAAGAATAGAAAAAGGTTGCTGGATAACTGCTCAAAGAATGCACACACACTGGATTAATAAACAGGATGAAAGAAGACGGAGAAAGCGGACTCGGCAGGATGTCGCATCCTGGGCCTACGTAGTTTGTCAAACACAAACATCAGAGTCGACGTAGTTCGGGGAAATAGGGAAACGTGCTCGCTAGGATATCGCATCTTATGCATACGTATCTTCTCTAACTAGAGTAAGAATCAGAGCACTCGTAGCTCGGCTAACGCACGCCGAAAGAAAACGCTAAACCAGTGACGCTGAGACGTCAACCGAAACACACAACTGGAAACGGAATGCCAATCGTTGGTCTTACATCCAACTCCGAACAAACACAACTGGAAACGGAATGCCAATCGCTGGACTTACATCCATCTCCTAACACACACAACACAAAAGGGGTGAAAAAGAAAAAAGGTGCCCGGAGAGATCAGCTCAATCTCCTGCCTACGTACCTCATATGGTATGAGGATCAGGGCGACGTAGTTCCCATTAACAGGGAAAAACTATATCCTAACTAGAGACTAGGGAGATAATACACTAATAGGGAGACTACGACTCGAGCCTAGAAGTTGTCATGCAAACGATCCCTAAGTTGAGGTCTCTAATCAGAACCTAACTCGTACAGGAAGTAAGCTAGCCTAAACAAACATACAACAAGTAAACATCACAGGTGAACAGGTATCACACACTATATGCAAACAAGCGGCTCATACAACACTGGGTTTTAGTCAAGGGGTCATATCAACCTCGACAAACAAGCCAACACTGGAAGGGGTGTCTGAGGCTCTTAACCACTGACATTGACCGTCAAGGTGAGCAGATGAAAGGTAAATGATGGTAAGACCTCATAGCTCTTAACCCGGGCCTGGGTGAGCTTATGATAAAGAAGGTGTGGGGATCCAGAATGAGGGACCCTATTCCACATGACTGACTCTACACAAGATCTTGGGTGTTTATTCAAAAGCGTCATCACGTAGTGCGAGCATGATGAAAGACTCAACTGAATAGCAGGGGATTGATTGCAAATTCCTTCTATCTGTCAATTGCCTCTTCACTTAGGAGGTATTAACATGTAACAATGCCTCGACAAGGAGGTCTTTAGCACAAACATAAACAAACACAGTCATTGCCTCTTAAGGAGGACTTCAGCCAAATGCCTGCCAAAAGAAACGACAGGGCTTCCAGACTACATGGAGTTATAGAATGGTTACCTAGGTGGTATGCCAACCACAAGCAAAGCAAAGCTCAAGCAATGAGCTAAAGCGACTAAAGTACCTGTAAAAAAGTCAAACAAGTCAATATTCACGTTCAGACAAATCCAACAGACAGTCAACAGTATTACAACCAATATGTTCACAATGCAAGTCAACAACTCAAGTGAGTTGAACACCAATGAACCTACAACACAAGAAAGGTTAGTGGACAAAGCAAATTTGCATCTCAAGTCATAAGATTGCATCAACCACTAGAGCTAATAGCGGGAACCTGAAATACAAAGCTCAAAAGATGAGTACAAACCACTAGTACCAAGACTAGGGTCAAAGGCAAAGCAAAAAGTCAAAACAAAAGTTGATTTTCCATATGAAGCACATTTAATCAAGTAAGAACATGTCCTAAAAATGAACAAACTCAAATCCTAAGGCAAGGTCATCAATTGCACAAGATAAGGCAAAGGCACACAATGGGGATCACAATTGGACATCAAGAAGAGAAATTCCATATTAAAACAGAAATGAATCCAATGATCATGGAAATTTTTATGTGATCACAACATGTTAAACACAAGCATCATGCAAAAAATTGGAATTAGAAAAGCTCAATTGTCATGTATATGAAAATGAACAAGAGCAACATCAAATTGTGTGACACACATTGTCACACCATACATTCATGTGTCCCAAACAGAAATGGAAAATGCTAAAAATGCCAAACCAATTCTCAAAAATCAGGCAACATGTTAGGATCAATCATGTTAAATTTCATGGCAATTGGACAATTAATGAGCATTTCACAATCAATTGAATGAATCATGGTAGATTTGCATACATGTTCAAACATCAGTTCACATTCAAAAATCCAGAAACGATAAAATCACACAAATGACATCTAAAAATAATAGAAATCAAGATGAACATGTAGGAAAAAATGGCATTCAATTTGGATCAATATTCTATTTTTAGTGATTTTTTGAATTTGATGAAAATAATGTGAATAATGGAAAACATGGAAACAATATGAAATGTGAAAATGAAATAGAAACTGCATCAGGCCAGAATCGAACTAGAGACATGCAGGCTATGGGCGCGGCATACCAAAACGCTGTCGTTTGGTTTAATGAGGAAAAATTAAAAGTGAAATTCAAAACATCCACACGCGGAATCGAACACAGGACGTATGGATAAAAGGCGCTGGAATAGTGAAGCCCTAGGCGCTGAACTAGAAGCGCGTGGTACTGTTCATGGCGGTGGTTGGGACGGTGGTTTCCACCGTCTTCCTCGTTGAGACGGTGGAGCTACAGTAGCTTCAACAATTTTTTTTCCAGAAAACAGCATGGCTTACATCAATCGAAAGCTCTCAACATGTAGATTGCAAATATCACATTATCTAGATCTAGATCATCATGTATAAGGCAAATCGAATCAAAACATTTTTCATGCTCAAACATTCGAATCCACATATCTCATTCAAATCTCAACCAAATTCAAAAATATTTGCATCAGAATTATCAGCAAGATGAGACCTATCTAATCATGGCAATGAATTGAAGAAACATGAGATTCGAATTCCAACCTCTTTGAAGAGCAGTGAGTTGAAAACGCGTGCTACAGCTCTCTCCAGCTCCAGATATTCCCCTCAACTTGTGTATTGAAGCTTGATGTGAAAGATAGCAGCTGAAACCACCTCAATCGAGCTCAATCTTCAAGATCCATCTCCATCTTCAAGCTTTGAGCATGCATGATTTTGGCACGAATTGGACAAAGTGATGGTCGATTCTTGCTCCAAACTACACCAGGATCATGAATCTACCAAGAAAATTGGTGTTTATGTGAAGAATTTTCTTTTTTGGATTGAGAGAAAATTTGGAGAGAATGGAAATTTTCAGATCTAGAAATGTGTCCTCTTGCAATTCTGTTATGATTTAGCTCATATACCACCTGTTAATCACACTGAAATTATCATTAAGCATTGGTTAATTGAGATTAGTGGAATGAGAGGTGAAATGCAAAATTGCCAAATACACCTAGCATGGCCAAGGTGCACGTGAACAGTGCCATGCTGAAGCCCAAATTCACTTAAAATCATAAAATAAGCAATATGGGATTGGAATTAGGCTTGCATGATCCACAAAAATTCAAATTATCCAATTTCCTCCAAAATGCACATATGTGAACACATGATCATGTGAGCTTCTTCCATGCAAGGCAAAGGTTGATTTGGAAAATATTGGCCATGACATGCATTTTGCAAAAAGAGTGGCTCAAATTGGAGTTTTGGATCAAAAGTTATGGCACTTTGAAGTTTCATGCACACTTGGTGATCATTTGCTCATAACTTCCCAACCCCTCATCAGATGCTCATGATCTTGGACTTTTTGGAAATGGAAGAGAAAAATCTTCAACTTTCATGTTGATCAAAATTTCATATGAAGCTTCTTTGATGTTGGAAAGTCAAGTTGAAGTTGGACTGAAAACTTGCCATTTTTGGAAACTTGAAATTACAGGTCATTTTCCATTTTTGGAAACATTTGATTTGACTTCAAAATCTTCAAGGTAGGTGTTTGACATGATGAATAGGCCTTGTACAAACATGAATGAAGTGTCTCAAACCATTTCTCCACCTCATAGCCCTCAGTTGACTGCACAGTTGACTGGTATGGACCTCAGATGACCTGGAAATGTGCTGATGAATTTGGGCCTCTACCATGGTAAAATTGCTTCAAAATGAACCTGGATTCATATAAGCTCTCTAGAACAACCATATGGCCTTCCTCTCAAGGGAATACTTGCTCTTTTGCACTGATGAATTCTCTTGATGCCAGTGTTGACTGCCAAGATGCAATGCAATATGTAATGTTAATGACCTAAAAAAATGAAATGAATGCATGAATGGGGGGTGCAAATTTGAGGTGCTACACTAAGTCGTGACCTGCTCACGAATTTTATTCCCTTTCTTATCCCCCATTACAGTCCCCAGAGTCTCTGTCCCATTGAGTGTATTACTCATATGGATTTTCAGTTTCTTCTGATTTCTTTTCTTCTTGGTGGACACATATCTCCACAGAGTATTACCTTTTTCATACATACATTTGCATCATGAGGTCTCTTAGGGACCAAAATTCGTCTCTTTGTTATTATTTAAGCCCATTCTACCTCGTCGAGACGAAGATTTTAACCTTCACTTCTTCGGCTAGAATGACCTTAAAAAGGGGCATCTGTAAGACCCTAATTTTGACCCTAAGATCCCTCATGGCATCATAACATTGCATTTGCATATTGCCTCAAGGATCATAGCATCTTGGCTCCTTACCTTTGGGTGGGAACTCTTGAGAGTTGGTTTGAGATCACCAAGCATGATTGAATTGTATATTATTGCTTTTCTCATTTTTATTTACTAACCAAAACCACAAAAATATGTCACTAACATCTTTTGTTTGTAGCTTGAGCAGTCACAAGGTCCAAAGCTTCTAGGAGATCCTATGTGCATTGATATGACCAAGGAAAGATGAAAGCAAGCATGACAGTGGTTCCCCAAAGCTCTCATCCATCAAATATTCCTCCCAAGTATCTCAATTCACCATTTTGATCAAAGCAAACCAATGGGTTTGAGGCTTGTTTCCCAAGGAAACCCTAATTCATTTGTTTATCAATTGTGCCTTGCTCATGAAGCAATCTCAACCTTTGGTCAAATGCAATCAAGAGAAATTATTTAATTCATCATTTCATGCATATTTTAAATTATTTGAGTATCCTCAATCATCAATTCATCAAGATATGAGGCATGGACTTGAGAAGTTGAATCAATCAATTCATCTAACTATTTTGAAATACACTGAGACCTAACCTTTGATGTGTTTGTTAAATGGAGATAACCCCAAGATAAAAAATGTTCTTAAGAACCATATGAACAACTTTCATGTTCATAAAAAATTTATTTGAAGCTTGGAAGGTCATCATCCATTCCAAAACATCATAGGTCATTTTGACTGAAACCCTAATTTTGGGTCAACTTCCCAAGGACATAACTCATTCACTTTTCATGATTTTGAGGTGGGATAAAATGCATTGGAAATTTTAAGATTTATAACTCAAATGTTATGTTGAGAAAAATTTCAAAATCTTAAAATAAATATATGTGATAATGCAAAACATTATAGGTCACTTTGGACCAAATGCATTGAAATGTGAAAAAGTCCAACTTCAAGTTCCCATAACTTCTTCATAAAAAATCCAAATGAAGCATAATTTAATTCAAAATTTATCTTCTTGAAAATATCTACAACTTTGATGTTGAAGATTTTGTCATTTGGAGCTTGCATCATTGAAAAAGAGGTGCTTAAAATTTGGCTATTTTTGAAAATCTCACATGTACATGTTTTGCACCCTACACTTCATGTCCACTTTTCATCAATTTCCAAGTTTCAAATGGAGTTTTGATCAACATAACAAATGATCCTCATGCAAAAAGCTTTCCAACCATTACTCATGAGGTTGTGTTTCAAGTTTGGACATGGCATTTTCGAAGACTTGAACACATTGGTGCATTTTTGAAAATCAATAAAATTTGCATTGCATGAGCCATTACTACATAATATGCACGTCCAGTTTGCATATGCTGATGCTTAGCTACCAAATCCAAGTGGAATTAGGCCCTCCATGCGCCTGTACAAGCCCATGCATGGAGGCCCTTTCCAAACTTCAAAAATGCATAACTCTATCATTTAAAATCCAAATGACATGAAATAGGTGACCATTTTGAAGGTATTTGAGAGAACTACAACTTTTATCGAGACACTGTTCTCATTTGAAGCTCCCATAAAAAGTTAAGCAAGGTGGAATATTGAGACATATGGCTTGACACTTAGAAAAAGTTTGATATGTCAAATTTTTCCAAACATCCACCTCAAGTTTCTCCAAGTTCCAAGCTCCAAATGAAAAAGTGTTGAACATCAAATTTGTTCCTCTTGATCTCACCTTTCCAAAGAGCTCAAATTCATTCATTTTGGATGAGAAATGCGTAGGCTGCACATGGCTTAAACAGGCTGATATTATTTGGCATGGATCAATCTTCAAGCATCAATGTTCATGTGCCTTGCAATCCAACCCTACTTCAACATATCTGATCTTCAAATTTGGACCTTCAGCTATCATTTCATGGGCCTATGCGCGCCCATTCACCATTGCATCATCATTTGCTAATTTTGGAAAGTGAAAGTGTGTGTGCAAATATCACATGATTCAGCTATAAATAGAGCTTCAATTGTTAAGAAATTCACACACCATTTCGCCATCTTTGAACCCCCATTGAAAACCCTTCACTCTCAAAGGATAAACCTGATAAATTCATTTGAATTTGAGCTTGAATCTCCACTGTTTTGGAATTCAATTCTCCAAGAATCCATCGCTTCTAAACCTTTCTATTCTCCTCCTGCAAGCAGGTTGAGTGAGTCCAAGCACAACCAAGCTCAAGATCCATTGAACTCAGACCTCCATTGAAGGTATTTTTCAGAAATTTTAAACTCTTCGATTCTCTCAAATTCTTGCTCAATTCCATTGATTCTTTGGTTGTCTAAAGTCCTACCAATGTAGGCAAGAAGATTGAGTTGCTTTGAGGCCAAACCGAAGCTAATCAGTTCATGTACCTCAAATTTCAATACCACATATCTCTCAATATATTTGGAATTGGAGTGAATGGAGGTCATATTTGAGCTTAGTGCCATTTTTTCTTTAAGATCGTGTCCTTGTTTTTCTTTTTGGTGATGGTTCATGTTGACCAGTCCGGTGAGTGCCACCGGAGAAGACGATCGGAGCTCTGGCTCCGGCAATGAGTTGTCTTGCATCTGAACCACATGAT
Source organism: Lathyrus oleraceus (assembly GCF_024323335.1). NCBI lineage: Eukaryota > Viridiplantae > Streptophyta > Magnoliopsida > Fabales > Fabaceae > Lathyrus > Lathyrus oleraceus. Next base: position 418,424,353 of record NC_066583.1, read on the forward strand.
CCATTTGCCACGTTTTAATCTTGAGCGTTTGTTTTAAATACCAATTGTGTAGCGCTGTTGACTAAGGAACACGGTGGAATGCGCGCTAGGGACCATCAGATCTGCCACCTTAATTAATGAGCGAGATCTGATGGTCCACGTAATTTAGAATTTCTGAATTTTTGTTTTAATTGCATTTTCTTCTATAATTCATATTAAATTCAATATTGATCCAAAAAATATGGGACTTTCACCAAAATATTTCAAATATTTTTCTCTTTCATATTCTAAATTAAAATTATTTTTTGGATCATTATTAATATTTTTCATGAACTAATTGATTTTTCATTTGTTTTTAATTGTTTAAAAATGTTTTTAGATGTCCAAAAATTATGAAATTTTTTCTCCAAGATCCTTTGACCTTGTTTGACCTATGATAAATCCCATGGCTATTTCTTTGGTGTTTTGATGAGATTTTAGGAATTTGACAAAACATATTTAATTTAAATGCATTATTTTATTATTTTTAATTGAATAAATGCCAATTAAATTTTGTTGACCATTTGTATTGACTTATATGAGTTTGCTTATTTGTTGTTGGGCCTTGGTCAAGGTTGATTTGACTTTGTCAAGTTAATATCATTGGATTTAGGGGATTGATGGAATATTCATTCCATCTCCTAAAATGAATGAATGATATTAATTTGGTAAAAGTCCTCCTTTTACCAATTTGTGATCTCATTCATCCCTTTCCCTCTTCATCTAATTCCCCTTCTCCATCCATTCATTTCCATTTGGCCAATGTCATCTCAAAGTCCTAATGCTAGTTGATTGAAAAATTGACATGAGTATGGATGAGATTAGGCCACACCGTTTGCATATTTTTTGTGTGTGGTATGCTTCATGAGCATAGTTCATAATACTACGTCTCCAACATGCACTAACACCAAAAGTCTATTGTCCGACCTCAAATAGTTGTGACTTCTACATAAGTCCAATTATGATTGCTTAACATAACGCTAAATTTATGACACAAAAGGCATAAGCATTCTAGTTAATGAGATTGTATGTGTCCCCTCTTTCATGGTATTGTGTGGAAACTTGGCCTTCTTTCCTTCCTTTGGAAGATGTTTTGGTTCAAGGATCTATGCTTGTGATAAGTGGGTTAAGTGTTCGCCAAAGAATGCCTTGAAATGAAAAGCAAAACAAAACTAACTTCTAACTTACTAACCATTAACTTTTAATTTCAAGCAATTACTTTAATACAATTTACTTTTAGCACTTTATTTCATTTGCCATTGTACATATTATTCTAATTGTTTATATTAATGTAATTTCCACTTTTTCCATTTGGACCATATTGTGTGATATATTTTGTTGGTGTTATTTTATTTGTTTGTGTGGTCTTCGACCATTAATGCACATAATAATAACAAAAACCCTAAAAAAAATTGAGTGGACTGTTAGCTTGACCTTGAGCAAATGGACTTAGAATCTAGGCAACCTCCCTTAGCTAATGGACTTGGCCAATGCCAATTTGTTGAAGAACCAAGTGCTTGTAATTTGAAATCCATCTGATACATCTTTGAAGATCTCTCTAAGATTCATCTGCAACATGATCATAGTGTAGTTGTTATTTTAAACCTGTGACTTGTGGAATTCATCTGTTGCATGGGCCATTTTGAAGAAGATCATGGAATGGATAAAGCTTGGATGAGGACATCTTTATTTGATGTCTTGCCCTTTAAGATAAGATAATTGTGCATTTGTGTGTTGCTTGATTCTAAAAGTCCAAGGGAATTATGGGTTTCTATTGACATACTTGTCTATTGGATTGCTACCCATTTGGTCAGATCTTTTCAACTCTAAACTTGTAATTTTGTACATAGGGTAGTCTCTTCATCTTCTCCCTATTTCTTTAATTTCAAAATCTCTCCCTCCATTTTTAAAAATCTTCTTTGTGTGAACTACTTTTGTTCTAAACTTTGACCACTTTTTGCAAAAAAAGATAGAAACTTTGGCCTTATGCCATTGCATTTTCAAACATCTTTTCTTAAACCAAACTTGTAAATAAACTTAACTATATTTGACTTAAACTTTCAAAAAGCCAAAAAGAACTAACTCATTCAAATCATTTTTAGGCCTTTGTGCCTTTCAAACTTAAATTTTGTTAAAACTAACAAACTCACTTTGAAATTTGTATCACGAACTACGAGGTTTTGATCCCTCATTTTTATGTTGGTACGTAGGCACAAGACCGAAGGTCTTGTCAAATAAAAAAATATAATTAATGAATTCTTTTCTCATCCCCCCATTCTATTTGTTTGTAAACATCACTTTGTACAAAATACATATGCACACAAAAAGGGCTCGCTAGGAGTACCTAGGACACTTTGGGTGCTAACACCTTCCCTCTGTGTAACCAACCCCCTTACCTGTGATCTCTGACTTTTATTATTTTTTATTTGAAAACTTCTTACCTTTTGGGTTTTGTTCGTACTTTTTCCCTTTTCCCTTGGAAACAATAAAAGCGCGGTGACGACTCTTGTTAATTGATCTCTAGCTTGTCAATAGCTTGATGATCATGAATGTCTCGTTACAATGATCTTCCATTAGAATCTGGTTTGTCTATGGAAGTTGCTTGAACTTATCCAGAGCACTAGTTATCAAACTCAAAATTCTGATGAACTTCACTTCAGAAGCTTGGTTGAACTCTTTTGAAGAAGCTTCAAAGCCTAGGTCTCTTTGAAATTATCTTTGAATCTCTAAAAGAGCTTTTAGACTCTGGTTACAAATTCTTCTTAAAGAGCTTGATTTCCAAGTCTGATTACCATAGAATTTACAATTCCTCAGAACTTGATGCCGAATTTTCAATTCCTCAAAATTCGATGCCAAGTTATGATTCCTGGTTGAAATCTTTCTCAAGCGGCAGAGTTTAAGCTTCAGACTCAGATAGTAGATGATTTCTTCTGAAACTAATAACTTAAGTTCTGATCTGACAAACTTCAAGAGCTTCTGATGTTTGAACTTATCCTTGCAAGGCAATTAACAAACTATTCTTCAAAGTAGTTGTTATCATAAACATTAAAAATGCTTGGGTTCTGATTCAAGAATATACGTATATCAAAATCAATTATGATTCTCCCCCTAAATATATTTCTCCCTCTTTGTAATCAATCAAAAACAATGGAAAGAAAACATGATTTTCATTAAGTAGTGCCGTATGGCAGAAACGGATACAATCATAAGATTGCTTAAGATCAGAACCTTTTTGATTCATGAAACATACTCACTTTAGAAAGCTCATGTCTCAGAATCAACAAATAAATTCTCAAAAAACCTAATATATAGTTCTAGAAGCTTAACATTCTGAAATTCATCTTTTCATTATGGACAAGAGTCCATAAATAAGTTTTTCAGAATGAAAACGAATCTATCTTCAACAAGGAGTTTTTTAAAGATATCAACCCATTGATGGTCCGTATCAATAAATTTTAAGTGAAAAATAGCCTTCTGAACATAGTCATATAAAAAGTGATGTTTAATTTCAATATGCTTAGCCCTAGAATGCAAGATATGATTCTTAGACAAACAAATAACATAAGTATTATCATATAGATTAGGAATGTTACTCTTAAATATCTAATAATCTTCCAACTGACTCTTCATCTAGAGTATTTGAGTGCTGCATCCAAAAGCTGCAATATACTCAACTTCGGCTATTTAAAGCGCAAGTGTTGACTATCTCTTGCTAGACCATGAGACCAGATTGTCTCCCAGAAATTGACAATTTCCAGAGGTACTTTTCCTTTCTATTTTGTCTCCAGCATAATCAACATCATAATAGCCTACTAATTTATATTCACTTGATTTTATATAAAATAAATCAAGGTTAGTAGTACCTTTCAGATACCTAAAGATTCTCTTAACAATAGTTAAGTGAGTTTCCCTAGGATCTGATTGGAAGCGAGCACATAAGCAGACACTGAATAAAATATCAGGTCTAAAAGAGGTTAGATAAAAGAGAAATCCTATCATACCTCTGAATAGCTTCTGATTTACCTTACTGCTTACCTTTTCTTTCTCCAGAATGCATGTAGGATGCATTGGAGTCTTTGTTGGCTTGCATTCTGACAGGTTAAACTTCTTCAGAAGTTCCCCTGTATACTTGTTGTGATGAATGTACATTCCTTATGAACGTTGATCAATCTGGATTCTCAGAAAGAACTTGAGTTCTCCCATCAGACTCATTTGAATTTCTGCCTGCATTGACTTAGGAAAATCCTTGCATAACAAAGCATTAGCAGAAGCAAAAATAATATCATCAACATAAATTTGCACAACCAGAACATAATTCTTAAAGGTTTTGTAAAAGAGAGTTATCTCTAGTTTCCCTCTAGTAAAAATTTTTCCAAAAGGAAGTTACTTAGTCTATCATACCAAGCTCTAGGAGCTTGCTTCAGACCATATGACAATTTCTTCAGTTTAAAAACAAAACCTGGGTTTTGAGAACTTTCAAAACTTGGGAGTTAGTGCACATACACTTCTTTAGAAATGTATCCATTTAAGAATTCACTCTTAACATCCATCTGATAAAGAATGATGTTATGATTGACTTCAAATGGAATTAGAAGACGAATAGACTTTAACCTAGCAACTGGAGAAAAGGTTTCTGTAGAGTTTATACCTTCTTGATGACTATAACCTTATGCTACCAGTCAAGTCTTATTTCTGACTACTTTGCCCTTCTCATTGAGCTTATTTATGAAAACCCACTTGGTTCGAATGACATGGAAACCCTTTAGTTTCTGAACAAGATCCCATACGTCATTTTTGGTGAATTGATTCATTTCCTCTTGCAAAGCTATAATCCATTCATCATCTAAAAGAGCTTCGTCAATAGATGTGGGCTCTATCATAAATACCAAACCCAGAAGAGTTTCTTCAAAAGGTTCGAAAGAAGACCGAGTTCTGATTGGCGCGTCTATATCAGTATTTTAGGTCCTTCTACCTACTTTGAACACTCTGGTACTTTTCCAGTATTTTAGATAAACATGACTCTGGTCCTTGTTTAAGGTCATTGTACCTGCTCTGAAGACTCTGGTACTTTTCTAGTATTTTAGATAAACATGACTCTAAATCAGAACGAGATAGTTCAGAAAATACCTCTTTAGAATTAGAGTTTGATTCTAATTCTAACAATATCTTGTCTTCTTGTTCTTCATAACCTTCTGGATCAAGTGTTGTTTCCATCAATGCAACATTGGCTTGTTCCTCGTCAAAATCTTCTTCTTCTGAATCTGAGTTGTCCCATGTAGCCATCAACCCCTTCTTGCCTTTAAAAAAATTATTCTTAAGGCTTGTGTCATTTTTCAGCTTACGATATTCATTCTTGTAGTGGCCTGGCTCCTTGCACTCAAAGCAGATAACCTCTTTACCAGAACCTTGCTTCTTCTATCTAGACAAAGAATCAGAACGACCAGCAGTCCTCCTAGCTCATCTGAACTTTCGGTGACCATTCTTCGTATGCCTTCAGAGTCTATTGACCCTCTTTGAAATCAAAGACAACTCATCATCATCTTGTGAGTCTCAATCAGAAACTTATGATTCTTCCTTAGCTTGATAACCTCTTGTTTCTCCGGCTTAAACTTTAAAGAAATCGATTTACCTCGCTTATGAGGTTTATCTTCCTCGAGTTCTATCTCGTGGCTTTTCAAAGAACTAACAAGTTCTTCAAGACTTATACTGCTAATATCATTTTCCATTTTCAAAGTAGTTACCATAGGTCTCCATTTTTTAGGGAGATTTCTGATTATGTTCTTGACATGGTCAACTGTAGAGTTTCCTTTGTCCATAACTTTCAGTCCTGCAAGAAGCATCTGAAATCTTGAGAATATAGTCTCAACAATTTCATCATCTTCAATTATGAATGCTTCGTACTTCTGGATTAAGGCCAAAGGCTTTGTCTCTTTTACTTGAGCATTCCCCTCATGAGTCATCCTTAGAGAATCAAATATTGACTTAGTAGAATCTCTCTTTCGTATCTTCTCATACTCAGTATAAGCGATATTATTTAACAATATAGTTCTAGCCTTATGATTATTTTTGAAATCCTTCTTTTGTTGATTTTATAGCACTTCTTTCTATATTCATTCCTTCAGCACTAACTGGAAGAACATAGCCATCGACTACAAGATCCCAGAGATCAATATCATAACTAAGAAAGAAACTTTTGATTCTATCTTTCCAGTAACCAAACTTTTCACCATCAAAGATTGATGGTTTAGCACTGTAGTGATCTCTTTCATTGTTGTTAGTAGCGGGAACGTTTTTCACTTGTCAGCTTATATCACACTCTCACCAAGTCTCTATGGGTTAAAGTGTTTACACTCACAATTCAGAATATGGAATATCTACTCATAAATTTGAATAGTTTCTCCTTTCGTTTCAACTACACACAACACACACCTTTTGAGGTCTTTCGGGTGGTAACGGGGTGTGGGTTACGGTGGGGTAAATACAAACAAAAGGGAAAACAAGTGGTTTGGGTTCAGAGCCAATGGCATTATCATGTTCACTGTGTCTGTTCTACATCTCATTTCCAATTTTTTCTTTTTCAGTTTGTATTGCTCAGTTCTCTTTTTTCTCTTTTTTTTCAACTGAGTGCTTCTCATTGGGTGAGTGCTTTTCTCGTTCCATCGAAGATTTTTTTTCTTTTTTCGATGGTCATTTTTCTTAATTTTTTTTGCACTCACCTTACTTTCAAATACTTATGGGGTCACCCCAAATTTAGAATTTAACATAACTTACAGAACATGAAATTTTCTCTAAACAGGGTAAGAAAGTGTTTGAGCCGCATGTGACATTCATGTGGTTATATATACAAATAAAGGATACATGCTCAAACGGGGTTAACAAGGGATACCATTAAAGGGATGGCTAGAAAGGCTCGTGTCTGTTATTCAAACAACATGCCTCAGTATGTGTATATATGCAGTGATATTCCAAGAGAACTTACAGAAACTCAAAGTGATAAAGACATACCTAAATATCGCTTATGATGTCAAATGTGTTTGGCTTTTTATGCACTCACCATGTTAGGTAAAGACTGACAACATCCACAGTACTTCTAATATCGTGCAGCTTATTACTCAACTCGGAATGCACTGGGAACTTACGTTAGTCGAGCTTGAGAAGTTGCGTCCGATCTTTTCTTTGACAATATCAACTTTTTGGGAAGATCGTTCATAACAAGCAATAGTAAGTGGAGTGATCATTTCATCCACTACCACTAATGATCATCATCTAATCCAACAATAACACCAAGAACCTAAAATACATGCAGCAAATGATACCCAACAGTAAAAATAAACCAAATGTAAAACAATAAAAATTTAGAAAAAAATAAATAAAACAAAAAGCATAATTAAACCTCCCCCACACTTGAGCTAAACATTGGCCTCAATGTTTTAAAACAAGATAGAAGGAGGGTGACTCACAGTGCCCTACTGAGGAGGCTGGGGTGGAAAGTGCAACATCAACTATCGCATCATCAGTTCATCTCATCCAACATCGCCCCTTGCCGAGCTTGCTCGATGCCTTGTCTTGATTGCTCGGTTCTAAGGTCACCGAGCTCGGTTGGTACCCATGCCCATTGGTCGTGATTTATGGATGATGACCGAGTGCCTTGTTGGGATGGCTCTTGGGGCAGGGGTACAAGCGACTCCTGATGTTGTTGGTCTTCATTCATGTGTTCACCTACAACCATATTTTCAGCATCATAGCCTTCCTCTTTATCAAGGTTAGCACTCACATACAACCAATTAGCACAATCAACAATACTTACTCTATCAGGATTAGGGAGAGCAATGATAAACCTTTTATGGATCAGAACAGAGTAGTAATCATGTGCAACAGAAATCATACCTTGTTGGATGAGAGCTGCCATATCTATTTTTGTCTTACCTGCCACCGGGTTGTCTTCAAGAAAAACTGCATGATAACCAAAATATTTAACAATCTGGGTAATCATGCCCTCAAGATAAATACCATCGGAGGTATCCCGACCAACTCTCTCTAAGTAATCAGCTGCAAAGGCAGCAACATTGATGATTTGATTCTATGACATCGAGTACAGGAAGAACAATTCCCATTGAGTTGCCACTCCCGTGCTATCACCCCGTCCAAACAGAGTATACGCCATACCTTTTTGGGCATAGCGTAAGCAAGGGTTCTGGATGCCGGAGGCTTTTCCACCCTTGGAGGTGTAGTCAGTTTTCCCAGTAATAGAAGTCTAGAAATCTTGTGGAGAAAACTCATCAGGGACCACACCAGGTCGATACAGTGGGAATCGGAGAATACCCACCAAGTCCTCAACAGAAAGCTCATGATAATTATTAAAAAGGTGGAATTGGAGAGTACCATAGTAGTACCACGTCATGTTAATCCACCGCTTCTCCAATTGGAATTCAAGTGTGCTAAAAAATTCAAGTGTGATGCGCTTATAGGTCGGTGCTTCCAGACTCATGAATTCCAACATACCCAACACATGGAAAATCCCGTCAACTTCAATCTTTAAGCCTAAATCATGAAGGGTTTGTTCGCACATATACCTGGTGGGGGTGAGCTTCCGCTTTCTATGAACTGAGTATTGTTGCTCCTACTCCAGATTGTCGAAGACAATGTTGTGCGGGTTCGGATTTCGGGTGCTCCTTTTCTCTGGCCTTGAGGTCTCGGTCATTTGTTGCTTCCCTTGCACAATCATTCTTGGGAGAATTTTCGTACCTGCAAAAATGACGAGAAACTCGAAATTGGAATTAGAGAAAACAAACATCGTGGTTGTGATGAGGGCAGAAAATGGAGCAGGATTCGTGAAGGGAGTTTGTGATTTGGGTTTGTTGTGGTGGTAAAGGTGGAAGCTTTATGGTGTGGTTTTAATGGAAGGTGAGGGTTGTTAAGAGATAGAGATGGTGGGAAAGATGAGATTAGTGAGAGAGAATGAGAGGAAAGTGAATCACATCATATTTTTGGGAAGGGCTAAGTGGGTGTCATGAATGGGTATTGGGTTTTAACGATGGGTGGGCCCACACAAAGTCCAAATTTTTTCAACATTTTTCAAATCCGAAGGCCTGGCACGGGAGACCAGGTCAAACCCCTGTCTATCCAACTCTCAAGAGCGTGGTCTTCAATATTCTTGACACAGGTTGTGTCAGCTGACACGGGCGGCCGTGTTAGGCTTCTTCCAAAGTTCAATTTCCTTATGCCTTCTTTGCTCCTGACACGGGCCATGTCAGGATGCTGTTATGCTCCATTTTCATATTTTTTCCATGGTACTGACACAGGCCGTGTCAACTGACACAGGCGGCCATGTCAAGCTATTGGTTGCTCATTAAAGATTTTCCTTTCTCTTATTCTCAGATACGGTCCTTCCTTCTGGTACAACTTCCGTATTAACGTGAGTGCCTCTGTCCTTTCAAGGCACAGTGCAAACCTAAAATAACAAAAAAAACAATAATTAGAATTAAAACTCGTAGGTTGCCTCCCGCGAAGCGCTTCATTTAACGTCACATGGCTCGACGGTCGTCCATCTTATTAGGTAAGACGAACCTCATCTACCAGACCACTCTCTTGTCCTTGTTAGTATGGTTTTAATCGATGTCCATTCACCTTAAAATTTTCCCGGTTCGCTAGATTTTTGAGCTCAATTACTCCATGCGGGAATACTTTGTGAATCACAAAAGGTCCCGACCATCTTGACCATAGCTTTCCAGGGAATAGTTTCAACCTGTAATTAAATAACAACATTAATTGTCCTTCCGAAAGTTCTGTCTTCTAAATTCTTTGGTCATGCTAGTTTTTCGTTTTCTCTTTGTATATTTTGGCATTTTCATAAGCCTGATTTATAAACTCTTCTAGCTCATGTAGTTGAAGAATCCGGGATTCCCCGGCTTTTGAAAGGTCACAATTCAGGAATTTGGAGGCTCAAAATGCCTTGTGCTCTAGTTCGAGCGGTAAATGACATGCTTTTCAGTAAATTAATTGATACAGGGACATACCTATTGGGGTTTTGAATGCTGTTCTATACGCCCATTGTGCATCATCCAACTTTATTGACAAATCCTTTCGAGAAGCACTGACAATTTTTTTACAGAATTTGCTTTATCTGTCAGTTCAATACTTCAACCTGTCTACTAGTCTGAGGATGATCTGGTATGGCAATCTTATGCTTGACGTTGTATTTCCTTAACAGGTTCTCCATCAAATTGTTTAGAAAATGAGTACCTTCGTCACTGATTAGTGCTCTTGGCACCCCAAACCTAGAGAAAATATAAGTTTTAGGAAATTGATCACCACTTTAGCATCATTTAAGGGTAATGCTACAACTTCTACCCATTCTTACACATAATAAATAATGACCAAAATGTAATGCTTTCCAAACAAAGGTGGAAATGGTCCCATGAAGTCTATTCCCCATACATCGAACAACTCTACCTCCAACATGGCATTTTGAGGCATTCGATTTATCTTTGAAATATTACCCGTCCTCCGGCATCCGTCACAATCTTTTACTATACTTTGAGCATCCTTGAATAGTGTATGCGAGTACAACCCAGACTGGAGGACTTTTGCTGTTGTTCTATCGCCAGTAAAGTGTCCTCCATATTCTGAGTCATGACAAGCTCTGAGGATGTCCCTTTGCTCTTCCTCTGGAACACAGCTTTGAGCCAACCCATTTATTCCTTTTTTGTACAAGAACGAATCGTCCCATAAATAAAACCTGCAATCATGCAAAAAAAAATTCTTTTTGTTAGAATCAAGATCATCAGGTGTTAGTGCACCCACCAAAATATTCTCATAATCTACGAACCATGGAACATCAGTAACAACTAGGATTCGTTCTTTGACGAACTCATCTTTGATTGGGTGTTTCTCCTCTGTTTCTTCTATCGGAGACATCCAGGATTAGTGATTAGCAATAGTATTTTCACAACCCTTTTTGTCTCTGATTTCCAAATCAAACTTTTGCAGAAGTAGAATCCATCTTAGCAACCTTGGTTTAGATTCCTGTTTAGCAAAAAGATATTTCAAAGCAGCATGGTTAGTATAAATAGTTACCTTCGATCCTAACAAGTAAGACCAGAATTTATCAAAAGCATATAGAATCGGGATCAACTCTTTTTCAGTAGTTGCATAATTCATTTGGGTCAAATTCAACACATGACTTGCATAATAAATCACATGCAAGAGCTTTTCCTTTCTTTGTCCTAGCACTTCCCCCACTACATTATCACTTGCATCACGCATGATCTCAAAAGGGAGAGACCAATCAGGGGCAATCACTATAGGAGAAGACACCAACTCCCTCTTCATGATCTCAAAAGCTTCACTACACTTTTTGTCAAAAAGAAAAGGTGTATCTTTCACAAGTAAGCCTGTAAATGGTTTGGTGATCTTAGAAAAGTCCCTGATGAACCTGGGGTAAAATCCCACATGTCCCTAGAAGCTTCTGGTGCATTTTTCATTTACCGGTGGTGGTAAATTGGCCATCACCTCCACTTTTGCTTTGTCAACTTCTATGCCTCGGTTGGAAATTTTGTGTCTCAACATGATCCCTTCACGTACCATAAAATGGCATTTCTCCCAATTTAGGAACAAATTTGTTTGTTGGCATCTTTCTAGCACAAGAGACAAGTTAGTCAAACATTTATCAAAAGAACCGAAAATAGAAAAGTCATCCATAAACACTTTCATATTCTTTTCAAACATGTTCACGAATATGGATGTCATACACATCTGAAATGTGGCATGTGCGTTGCACAACCCAAATGGCATTACCCTGTATGCAAAAATACCATAAGGACATGTGAAAGAGGTCTTCTCTTGATCTTCAGGGGCCACATCAATCTGATTGTACCCCGAGTATCCATCAAGGAAACAATAGTAATCATGATCAGCTAACTATTCCAACATTTGATCAATAAATGGCAAAGGTAAGTGGTCCTTTCTTGTTGTAATATTCAGCCTTCGGTAATCAATGCACACTCTCCAACGTTTAAAAGTTCTAGTTAGGATCAACTCATTTTTATCATTTTTTATCATAGTAGTTCCCCCTTTTTTGAGGTCGATGTGCACTGGACTAACCCATGAGATGTCGGATACAGGGTAAATCAGCCTCACATCCAACAACTTTATAACCTCTATGCGAACGACTTCTTTCATAGATGGATTAAGTCTTCATTATGGTTGAACTACCAACTTATGATCATCTTCCATCAAAATCTTGTGCATGCAAACTGTCGGGCTAATACCTTTCAAATCCTCAATCGCCCATCCAATAACACTCTTGTATTTCTTGAGTACTTGGATGAGTTCTTCTTCTTAAAAACTTTTTAAACTATAATTGATAATGGATGGGCACTTGTTTTCAGCATCAAGAAACACATACTTCAGATTCTCAGGTAATTGTTTCAAATTTCCCTCTTTTTAGGTTCTTGAGTTTTTTCTGATGGTTGGGGTGGTCTTAAATCTTCCCACCGGTGTGGTTTAGATATAATCCACTGAGGTTGCTCCTCCATCATAGCCAACACTTCTGACTCTCTCTCGTCTTCATCACTTTCGATAATTGATAAGCTCAACACACATTCCAAAGGTAACTAAGGTGTCTTCCTTTTAATTTCTTGAGCAACCACTTGATCCATTACCTCTACCGTGTGACTCGTGCCAACATCATCTTTGTATTGCATAGTGTTTCAAACATCAATTTCCAATTCTTCATCATAGACCTTGAGGGTCATTGTTCCTTCCTCTATGTCTATCATGCACCGTCCTGTCTCTAAAAATGGTCTGCCCAATATGAGAGGGATCTCCTCATCTTCAGGCATCTCAAGAATGACAAAGTCAACTGGAAACAAAAATTTGTCTATCTTTACCAGAATATCTTCCATAATTCTATATGGTAGCCTAACTAAGCGATCAACAAACTGAAGGGTCATCCTAGTGTCTTGAACGGTGCCAAGGCCCAAGTTTTTATAAATGGACAGCGGCATCAAACTCACACTAGCTCCCAAACCAATCAGAGCCTTCTTGAATTTTCGATCGCCAATAGTGCATGGAATAGTAATTAGAGCCTTCTTGAATTTTCATACCTTGGAGAATGGCACTACAGGTTTCCATTAGGAAGATTGGGTCTATATTTGTGGAGTGTTTTTTGGAGATGATGTCTTTCATGAATTTTGCATATATTGACATCTGCTCTAGAGCTTCAGAAAATGGAATTTTTATTTCAAGTTTCTTAAACATTTACAAAATATTCTCAAAATTCTTTTCATGTTGATCTTTCTTCTTTTGTCTCGGAGGATAAGGGAGTTTGATGATTGGCTTGGCAACTTTTTCTTTCTCCTTTACAGACATTATCACAACTTCCTCCTTTATTTTCTTTGTTTCTTTGATTTCTAAATTGACTTCCAACCACCTATCTTCTTCTGCACTGTTTCTTCTGGTTCCCCAGTTGACTTACCACTTTTGGTCACTACAGCGTTAACATTATTATGCTCATGAGAATTTGTGACTGTACCACTAGGCAAGGTACCTGGAGCTTGAGAATTTGAAGCTAATTATTATGCTATCTAACCCATCTAAACTTTAAGGTTTTTTATTGAGGCAGTTGTGTTCTTTTGATTGTTTCTAGTCTCCTCTTGGAACTGAATATTGTGAGCGGCCAATTTTTCACTGGCAATCTCCCAGTGTTCCTTCTTAGGAGCTTTTTATTGCTGCTGTTATTGATATTGGGTCTGATATTATCTTTGACCCTGTTGTGGAACATTCCCTCTCTGATCTTTCCATGAGAAGTTTGGATGATTCTTCCAGGATGGATTATAAGTGTTGGAGTAGGGATTATTCTACTGCAAGAATTTTATCTCTTCAAGTTGTTGAGGAGTTGCAAAGCAATACACAGTGTGGTGAGGTTCATTGTAGATTTCACAAGTGATGGTATGACAAGTGATAGTCTGAGCCGGTTGAACTTGAGCTACCTGTTGAGTACCTATATTCATAGACTTTAATTTATTTTCTACTTTAGCAGCGATTGTATCTTCTAGACGGATTTTATTAGCTTCTAGTTTCAGATCAATGACTCCTTCAGGCTTGCTTGTATAACTGTCGTATAATTCTAGATGCTCATTCACAGTTATTGCTTTACTGATCTTTTTAATACCGGTGGCTGTTGAGAAATTTGTTGAGCCACCAACTATTGTATCAATAAATTGTTTTGTCTTTATTTTGAGCCCATTAACAAACATCTGCATTTGTTCAATCTGATCCATATTATAAGTTGGGAAAGCTACCAGGACCCTTTTGAATATTTTGTAGGCATCTCCCAAGGACTCACCATCCTTTTGTTTGAAGTTTAACATTTCATACCTTTTTCTCAGAAATATTGATGCTGGAAAATACTCATTTAGGAAAGTTGTTTCCATCTCTTCCCATGATGTAATACTGCCAGCTAGAAGAGAGTAGAACCACTCTTCTGCCTCTTCAGCTAAAATGAATGGGAACATTCTTAACTTCTTTGCTTCATCGGTATGACCATCAATTTTCAAAGTAGTACTCATGGCCAGAAATCTCTACAGGTACTTGTTTGCATCTTCATTTACCATTTCGGTGAAAGATTTTCTTTCAAGTTGATTGATTATGCTATGATGCAATTGAGAATTAGTCACATTCACCGGTTGATTGAAAAAGGTCAATCTACCGCTCAGCGTTTTTGCACCCCCATAGTCACCTAGGGGTCATTCCGGAGGTGGGGCAGGTGGAACTCGAGGAATTTCAGTCGAGCCACTCGAGCATGTCTGAGTCTCTGGTGAAGGGTTCTCTTGATTTCTGTGTCAAAAAGAAATTCAACTGAGGGATCTCCCCGCATAAACATATTAGACAGATTAGTGAATGAAATTATATAAATGACAGAAAAATAATTTTATTGCAGAGCAACAAAATTTTAATTGAACTAAAATTAAACTCTATATTTTGGCAGTCCCCGACAACGACGCCAAAAACTTGATCGAAAAAATAGCAAGTGTAATAGTTTTCCTTTTGTAGTAATAAAGGGGAAATTCCCCAATT
The DNA here is from genome assembly GCF_024323335.1 of Lathyrus oleraceus. Classification (NCBI taxonomy): domain Eukaryota; kingdom Viridiplantae; phylum Streptophyta; class Magnoliopsida; order Fabales; family Fabaceae; genus Lathyrus; species Lathyrus oleraceus. The sequence continues at coordinate 418,439,449 of NC_066583.1, forward strand.
GTCGATCTCAAGGACTGCACATTAATATCAAGTTCAAAAAACCGTTCAATTAAACAAAAAACATTGTTTAGGGGTTTTAGATTTGGATTTATAAAAATAAAAGCAAATAAAGTTAATACTTTAGTATTTGCAAGGAAAAATAAGCATGCTAAGGGAGGTGTATGATTTTTCTGTGTAACAACTATGAGCCACTATTGCATCAATAAATATCAATTATTACTACCAGTTCTTCATAGTATTTTCTCCCAAGGCAATGGTGAGAAAACTCTTAATCATTCAACCCTAATTTTTATGTCTATAGGAAATTATCGGTGAAATTAAGCCTTGTTCTATTAAGAATTATCTTGTTCATACAGGGTATCCTTGGTCTTAGGTGATATCTACTGCAGAGTAATCTTATGAAAACCTTATCTATGACAATCCATCCTAATTGATAACCATACAACAATCTCAATTGGCCCGAAAGAGAAAGCATTAAACGCATCAAAAGATTACCATAATTATGAAAAACAATATTATCAATGCAATCATACACTCAAAGTTATTACAGGTCCAAATTAGGGACATCCCCTAGCATTGGGGGGTTTAGTTACTCATATTATTTAAAATAAATTCAAGATAAAAATTAGACATTACAAGTAATTGGATGACTTGGATCTTAAATCGCTTCTGCTCATGGAAATCTTCCGCTATCCGAATTCTATGATCTCTGTAATTCTCCGTGTTTTATTTTTCTCCTCTCCAAAAAGTCTCCTCTCTTCTCCCGTAGAAACTCTCCTAAAATAGTGAAAATCCTTTGGCATTGGTAGGAAATCCCCAGAACGTCCATATTGCTCAAGCCCGGGTAAAAAGCCCAAAGTTTGGAATATTTTGCGCTTGGGCTGACACGGGTGGCCGTGTCAGGCTCCTGCCTTGCTTCTTAGCTTCACCTTCATCTAGGTACGCTGACACGTGTGGCCATGTCAAGCCCCTATCTTGGCCCTCTTTTGTAGCTAGTTTTCCTTCATCCTAACACGGCCCGTGTTAGGTGACACGGGTGGCCGTGTCAAGCTTCCTGTGTTAGGTAATCTTCTTTCCACTAACACCATAACCCTCAACTTTCTCTTACTGTGTTTGTTGGATCTTCTACGTGGACCTGGAGGTAATAAACACAGACAACTAAATCATAATATCCCGAAAACACGAAATAAAACTAAAAATTGATAAAATGCTTAAATAACTTACAAAAATGAAAACTAACTTAAAAGGTGACATAATATGCACAAAGTATTCCAGAATCCTTGGTTTCTTGTCGAATAAGTAATGAAAACATAGTGAAAATGGTGGTCGATCAAGAATCTTCAAACTCTTCAGTCAGAACCTTGATAACCTCAATGTATGGCTTGCGATCTTCAGAATCTTCAGCTAAGCAACAAAACTTCAGAAGCTTGATGATCAAAGTCACATCCAGAAGCAGAAGTGGAGAGAACATTCCAGTAGCAACATAACGTCTCTTCAAAAACTTCTCAGTAGTGAATCCACATAGAAGCAGAAAGGACATTGCAACAACAACTTGATGACTTTCAGAACTTCTTATGAGTAGAATATAAGAGGAATTTGGAACACAATATTCAGAAAATGATGATATTGCACGCCATTTACTCAGAATCAGAACTGGTTGTTAAAGCTACACAATAACAAACCATTAGAGTACCAAAAAATTTCTCACACAATTGCAAGATTGTTATCATCAAAACTCAAGGTATAGATGCAGAACCAAATCTTGTTCTGACAATAATAACATCTCTGACGATTGGGGTAGGCGCATACCTGTAAGGCTAACACTCCAACACTTAAGGCAGTCAAGTTAGAGAGGTGAAACTCGCAAGTATGTAATGAATCGTATGTTGATGCGACACGAAGTCACATTTATTTAGGAACGAAGTTAGAACCGTCTCTAGTGAATAAGGAGTCTCACGCGGTGATCGTTGGATGAGCCCAACAGTTGAAATGGAGTGGTGCCTCACTTAAGTGCGGGATTGTTTCAAGAGACTTCACATGTTTGTCAACGGACATTGTAGCGGGGTATTCGTTACCTTATGATTTATTGACTAAATCAAAAGTGAGCATACAATTCGAGTCGCCACCGCACTTCTATTTATCCAAAGGAAAGGTTTATAAAGCGAACAAAAACCAAATAAGAAGTTTTATCAAATTAAAAACTAATAAAAATGTCAGAGATCTGGGTAAGGGGGTTGGTTATGAAATGGGAAGGTTTTAAGCACCCAAAACGTCCTTAGTACTCTAAGGGAGCCCTTTTTGCAAATGTGTATTGTAGGTTGGTATTTGTGAAAAAAATTATGCAAACAAGATTGGGGAGATGAGAAAAGAATATATATATTTACAATTTTGTTGTTTGAATGGATGAACCCATTGCCTACGTACCATCACAAAGGTAGGATCAAAACCTCGTAGTTCGGGGTAAAAATCTCAAAAGATTGGTGAATTGATTTGATCAAAAGCCTTAAGGTCTTTTGTTATCAAAGGGAGAAAACTCAACCTAAACCAACAATCCACCATGTGAGGAGAGCTTCAACATACTAGTGAGGGATCCACCCTATAATAAGTATGGAAGACTTATAGTCCAATCACTAAGGATAAGGTGAGGTTTACATCAACAACTATGATAATTCAAACCTATGGCTAATGTTTATGAAAAAAGGTTTAAACAAAGATGGTCATTGGAACCACGAAAAATCACTTGAAGTGAGTTGTATTTACAAGTTAGAAATATTCACAAAATGAGGTCAGAGTTGACTTAAGATTCAATTCAAAATAAGTATTAAATGAAAAGAGTTTGAAAAATCAAAGGCATAAGGCCTAGGTTTCTAATTTGAAAACAATTTCAATGTTTGCACAAAATGAGTTTGGCTTGGGTTAGAGTGGAGAGAAGAAGAGAAGGGCTAGTCCTAAACATGCAAAGATAAGAGAAGAGATAAAACCCTTGGAGTTCCCTTTCTTGTGATCATAAAGATGATTCAAGATGCTCCTTTCCTTTGGACTTAGCATTCAACTCAAGCAATCAAAACAAATATTATATTCAAGCCCCTAGGATCTCCATTTGGCTTGTCTCTCTTAACTTGGATACTTATGACGATGGTCCTTCTCACTATCTCAAGTTTGGAATCCCTATCACACAAGAACAAACATCAAAGTTCACAATACAATAAGAGGAATGGACAAAGAATGAGTTTAGATTAGGGGTCCATTGAAGTCAACTTTTAAGAATTAGCATTCTAAAGGCATGAGGCCTAGTTGCTCTTGAACTCTTTTAAGCATAGGTAAGGTCCTAATTCTAAGTCCTTTTTCCTTTATGCATTGGATTAACACAAACAAAGACAAAACAAACACAAAGCAACAATATATTTATATACAATAATGAGCTCAAATGAGCAAAAGGAAAATGGCATAAACATAAAATATGAGCTCAAGTGAGCAAAGGGAAAAGGCAATATGAATAAATGAGCAAGAAAGTAAATTGCATTAAAGTAAATTCCAAGAATTAAATGCTCAAATTAAAGTTAGTAATTAGTGGTTAATGTTAGTGTGTCATAAGCAAATTTAGCGCTATGTTAAGCAATCGTAACTGGACTAATGTAGTAGTCACACCTATCTGAGGTCGGTCAATAAAACTATAGGCAAATAAACACAAGTTAGAGATCATGACTAGTAAGCCAAGCTCCTACAACTTGCCATGCCAAAAGAAAATAAGGACGGCCTTGTATGGGTTTTAGGTTTTTTGCTTAGATCAAGTTGAGTTTGATTTGGATCAAAGAAGGTTAAGCCTCTCATACGTCAAGACCAACCACAAATCATTAACTCATTGGCCAAAATAAAAAGAAGAAGATGAAGATGAAATGAAATGGATGAAAGGAGAATTCAAATGACATAATCAAAACGCAATGATCAAATGTGAATCAAATCATCATCAACCAATGTAAAACAGAAGAGAAATGAAGATTAGAAGTCAACAAAGTCAAACATATTTTTTGGTATTTTTGGAATTAAAATAATACATAAAATAAAATGAACAAAATATGGTCAAACTTCAAATTCAATTCCAATCAACTTTAACAAGTCCAATTGAATCATCATAAGTCTAACATGGTCAAACAAGGTTTGACAAATTTTCTCAACATTTTTTGAAAACAGAAACTATTTTAAAATAATTAAAAACAAAGGAAAATAACACAAATGAATTAAAATCTCAAATAAATCTCAAATCAATTAAGAAATTGATGAGAATATGTTTCATAGACTTATCATGATCCATATGTGTTAAGAAAATATTTTTGGAATTTTTGAATATGAAAAATTATTTAAAATGAATTAAAAACTATTAAAAACAAAATAGTTCACAAAAAATATTAAATGGAATCAGAAAAATAATTAAAAATAAGATTATGAAACTAGATTTTTCAAGAAAATTTTTAGTGTTGGTCTCATATTTTTGTGATTCCAAATAAAATAGTTATGGATTTTTGAAATAAAAAAAGGAATAAAAGAAAATAAAACAGAAATTAGAAAATGCCAAAAATCCAGGAGCGCTGGATCCATTTCATTAAATGATGTGGACACATCAAGCGGTCCAGAAGCCTGTTTCCATCATGGTCATGAGTCAAGCGCGAAATAAAATGAATTAAAAAAAAGTCAATAGAAACAAAGGCCATGATTAGATCATTTAAACATCATCCAATGGCTCAGACTCCTCCACGTGGGAATGGTGGTGGAAACCACCATCTTTTCCGGTGGACCAACCAACTCCGGCCACCAGTTGTAGGTTTCTGAACCTCAACCAAAATGTACGAGTCAGGTACCAAAATGAAGCTGGGGTGATGTACATCACCCCTGTAACCTTGGATTATCCTCAAGATCTCTATCAAGTGAGAAATCTAAGCTTGAACATCTAGGTATGCAAACTGGAAAGCTTCAAAACATGAAATCAAGACCACCACTAGTCTGCCTCTTACACGGTGACTTCAGAAAATGGTTTGAACACAAGCAATTCACATCATGGAGTAAGATATAGATCAAAACAGTTATAGGATAAACCTTTGAAGAACAACTTTGTGCAGCACAATCCACTCAAACTCTTGCTTCCAATTTGATTAGGAGATGATGAAGATGCAAGGCTTAGGCATTGAAACTTGAAGATCAACTGATTGTGTTGAAATTCAAGTTTGAAATTGAGAAATAGAAATCAGAATTCCTTTGAGTATGGTTGGGTATGGATTTCAGCAGAGCTTCAGATCACCAAAGGGTTCGGATTTGAATGTGCAAGGTTTGTATTTATAACTGAGTTGAGGGCAAGGCAAGGTAGAACTCGTGTGCATGAAGCTTTGGGTCCTCCATGCATGGGCATGTACAAGCGCATGTGAGGCCCAAACTCAAGTGTAATTGCAAGCTGAGCTCATACCAAGTTGAATTGGACGTGCAATTGGGACTGTAATAGCTTGTGCATGAAGATTCCATGTGACTTGCATATTTGGACCTACACATTCATCTCTTCGAAAGTCCCATATAGAAAATCCAAACATAAGCATGTGAGTAATGGTTGGAAAAGACTTGACATAAGGAACAAAAGATATGTTGGGCAAAAATCCATTTGGACTTTGTAAATTTGTGAAAACTGGCCTTGAAGCATGAGGTACAAAACATGTATAAGTTCCCTTTGAAAATCTTTCCCAAAAGTGACCAATTTCAAGCCCTTCTGTTTCAATGATGAAAGCCTCAAATGGAAAAACCTCCAACATAAAAGTTGTATATCATTTCAAGATTACCAATTTAGACTCAAATTTTGCATCATTTTAATTATACATATTAATATTTCCAATTCAATTGGTCTCACCTCAAAATCATAAACTATGAAGAAGTTAGGTCCTTGGGAAGTTGACCTAAAATTAGGGTTTCAGTCAAAATGACCTATAATGTTTTGACATGAATGATGACCTTCCATGTTAAAAATGAATTTTTTATTAACTTAAAAGTTGTTCATATGGTTCTTAAGAACATATTTTCTCTTGGGGTCATCTTCATTTGACAAACACATCAAAAGTTAGGTCTCAGTGGATCTCAATTTGGTCAGAAGACTTGACTGGTCAACTTCTCAAGGCCATACTTCAAATCTTGATGAATGAATGATTGAGGATACTAACATAGGCTCATATATGCATAAAATAGTGAATGAAAGAATTTCCCTTGATAAAATTTGATCATTGGTTGAGGTTTCTTCATGAGCAAGGCACAATCAATGCATAGTTGAATTAGGGTTTCCTTGGGAAACAAGCCTCAAGCCCTTTGGTTTATCTTGATCAAATTGGAAAATTGAGATACTTTGGAGACATATATGATGATTTAGAGATTTGTGAACCATTTTCATGCTTGTTTTCATCTTCGTCTAGCCATTTCATTGAGCATAGGAGCCTCCTAGGAGCATTGGCACATGTGATCACTTGAGCGTCAAAACAAAAGAGGTTAGTGACATATTTTTGGGCTTTTGGTTAGTAAACAAAATAAGAAAAGCAATAATATACAATTCAAGCATGCTTTGTGGTCTCAAACCAACTCACACAAGTCCTAACCCTAGGGTAAAGGAGCCACACATACTATGATCCTTGAGGAAAATGCATTGAGCAATGATATGATGCCACGAGGGATCTTAGGGTAAAAATTAGGGTCTTACAGATGCCCCTATTTAAGGTCATTCTAGCCGGAGATATGAAGGTTAAAATCTTCGTCTCTACGAGGTAGAATGGGCTTAAATAATAACAAAGAGACGAATTTTGGTCCCTAAGAGACCACATGATGCAGATGTATGCATGCAAAAGTTAATACTCTGAGGGGAAATATGGCCACAAAGGTAAAAGAAATCAGAGAAAGACTGAAAGTCTTAGAGACTCTGGGGAAAAATAGGGTAAAAATGCATGAGCAGGTCACGACTTGAAATTTGCTGGGAGACACGAAGCGATTCCTTGAAAATAAATCAATGGAAAGACTCGAGCTGATGCAAAGATGCATGTATTGGGGAATATGCCAATACAGTGAAACTATCCACAAAGGATACTTCAGATAAAAATCCAGACTCAGACAGGGAAATCCATAAAGGACTCAGCTGAGGAGGGAAACAACGAGATATTACCGGTTACTGAGTAATAACTCAAAAAGAGACATGTTATCAAAACACCGGTATAAGGGTGAGAGAACAACACGCTCAGGGAGAAAGAATATCTAAGACCGGTATAAGGGTGAGAGATATCAATCATCCGAAACATCTGAGGAGAACCTAAAAGGCATATCTCAACTCAGGGAAATCTGACTCCACAGGGGACAAAAAAGTCATAATAGGGAGCAGAAGGGAGGAACACCAGGGATACCGGTTACTGGGCATATAATAGGTGACCAACCAGGCGTGAATTGGGAACATATCCAAGACACTCATCATCCAAAATGAGGGCTAAAAAAAAGCAAAGTCGATTTATAGGATGGACATTCGATTCCATAAGGAAATACAAACCTTACTCAACTGGGGAAGAAAAAAGACTTCGACAGAAGAGCGCATGAGATATATTATTTATTACCGTCAGAACATAGATAACATACTAGCATGGAAGATTATCCACAACCGGTTACTGGGTTAATAAAGGATAAATCGACTGAAAAGAAAGGACATCGGGATATCGGTTACTGGGTATAAAATGATGACCAATCAAAGGGGAGAAACAATCATTACCAAACAAGGGTAAATGAAAGATAACTCGCGGAGGGTAAATTGCTTGACAAAATAAATCATCCAAGAGATATATCACCGGTTACTGGGTGGTATACTCAAACTGAAGGAATATCAATACCGAATATTGGATAAACATAACCAACAAAGAGGGGATTACATCTACCGGTTACTGGATAGAAAACCACAGAAATAGGACTTACAACTACTGGTTAGTGGGTAGAAGGCCGCCAAGTTCCATTGGGGAAAGATGGACAATTATTGTTTACTGAGCAATTGAACAACTAAACCGCAGGGAACTGCAGGGGAATAACAAGAGAGGAGCCAATCTAGGTACAAACTAGAAAGACTCAATTAACAAGACTCAACCCAATGAGGATATAACTCAGGGGAGTAACTCCATCCCAATATATAATTAGGGAGGAAACTAAAACAATAATCATCCATGAGGACACAACTCAGTGGGGAAGATAGAAGGAAAGATAGACACTTTCTGCCTATGGGGCTGACTCTATATGGAGAGATCAGACACAATTATCTGCTTGGGGAAGAACATTTCACCAATTGCAGGAGATAACAAGCAAAGATATATGGCAAAGAATACAACATGAATATCTGAATGCTATAATTATGCATTTATATGCGTCGTTTATGTATGATTAATGCTGACAAACAGACATGTCTAACACAAACAGGTCCAAGAATCAATGGACGGACACCCGGTATAACATCTCAAAAGAGAAAGGTCGGGCCCACAGGAGAAATCAATTCTGGCGGGGATACATCAACTACCAAGAGCTAATGACCACCGCTGGGGATCAGAGACCGCTGCTGGGGATAAGCAAAGGTCAAAACTGTCAACCACCGGGGATAGGCAAAGCCTCAGCCGGGGAACATGCAAAGATATCAATAAGATCTAACATAGAGGAACTCTCCAGGGGATCTTATCAGGGGAAGATGTGAGACACCGTGGAGATCAACCACCAACCAGGTATACATAAATCAAGTATTCTCTTTTAATTGCTGAAGAGACATCTATGTTACTAGGAGAAGGGACAAATTACTCCGCTGGGGAAGGAAACAACACATCTTCCTCAAAATTCCTCAATACTGGAAAATTTCTCCCATTCAGAGAGGAACATACAGAGTCACTTCCAAGGATTTATTGTTGAACAGACATAAGATCCAGTGTAGAGGAAACTCTACTGGGGAGCTCAACACGGATAAGATCCGATGTAGAAGAAACTCTACTGGGAAAACTTATCAAGGAATTATATGAAACTCTGTGGGGGACAACCGCCAAACAGAAGTTCCATCAATCAAAACATTTCCTCTTATCTGCTGGAGAGACATCTCTGCTAAAGGGAAGAGAGAACCACTTGCTCCGCTGAGGAAGGACACAACTTCTTCACCACCAGCTCAACTTAGAGGAAACTTTCCAATAAGGAGGGGAAAACAAATTATCAGGCTCTGATTAGGCAACTCTGTCGGGGATAGACTGTAGGCGATCCAACTGGGGACAGTCTGCTGTGAGCAAACCTGTTGGGGGGTAAGTTGTAAGCCAACCTGCTGGGGATAACAACAAGTATCTCCGGAGGAAATGTCCTAGCTAAGGGGATCGGAAATAAATCCTTTGTCCACACGTGCCATGCTAGGTAAAAAAGGGGAACAAACCCTTCACCAACTGCTCTAAGCAACTACTACTGAGGAGATATCTGAAAGACAGCTTTGCAGGGAACACCTGCTCACTCCTGCTGGGAATTTCCACTAACTAGGGAAAGACAAACTTCCTCACGAATAGGTAGCATATCAACTTTTATCAATCTATAAGGGATTTTAGGTCAGTCCACACAAGGGATGACAACCATATAATTGATAAAACACAAATGCGAGACTCATACTCTCTGGGGAGTTGAGGATGTTCAATTCTTTCTGCGCTCTCTGAGGAGACAACCTGAAAGATGATGAAGAGGATACCAGCATACCAGAACATGAACAAATGTATTACCCTTTTGGAGATCATACTATCCTTGGGAGAGCACTGAAGACATTCCATTTATCCCTTCAGTCATTTGGAATGTTCACTTTGTTTAAAAACAGTTTATAAAAACTTTATTTGTTTAAAACAATGATATTTATCAATTAAAACATGCAAACATTTGTTAAGCAGAAACAAATAAGAGTGCAAAGAATTGGATAAAGGCTCAAGTTTATTTGATGGAATGGTAGTCCGCAAATGGCGAGACTCCATGGATCTTTACAAATTTGAAATTGATGATATATATTGGAAAAAGGGCTACATTGAACATAATGACCATTTCTCCACCAACTCTGAATCCAATGTATATGAAGCTTCAGTTGATGATGACATAGCGAGAATATTTGACAGAAGACAGCTTGTAGAACAAAGTCTTGTCAGGATGCAGTTACTTGCCAAATCCCTAATTTTTGCGTAGATTGCCCCAGGGTGAGGTACTCAATCTAGCGGGATATATATTTTTTCATGTCTCTAACTTTTGCCTGGACCTCCCTTTCGGGTTTTCAATCCACTGAGACGCTTATTTTTGCCTAAATCGCCCTTTCGGGTTTTCAACTTAGCGAGCTATTCTGTTTTTATTTTTAGGTGAAGTATTTCTTGACTGCATCTGCATTCACAGGACGAGTGAAATCCTCCCCATCCATGGTTGTAAGTATCAAAGAACCGCCTGAAAAGGCTCTCTTAACAACATATGGACCTTCATAGTTTGGAGTCCACATGCCATTGGAATCGGGTGCGAAAGATAAAACTTTCTTGAGCACGAGGTCACCTTCTCGGAACACACGAGGCTTGACCTTCTTATCAAAGGCTTTCTTCATCCTTTGCTGATACAACTGACCATGGCACATGGCAGTTAATCTCTTCTCTTCAATTAAATTCAGTAGGTCATAACGACTCTGAACCCACTCAGCCTCGGTCAACTCGGCTTCCATCAAGACTCTCATTGATGGGGTCTCGACCTCCACGGGGAGTACAACCTCCATGCCATATACAAGAGAGAAATGGGTTGCCCCTGTTGAAGTGCGGACAAATGTACGATAGCCATGCAAAGGAAATGGCAGCATCTCATGCTAATCTTTGTACGTAACAACCATCTTCAGGATAATCTTCTTGATGTTCTTATTAGCAGCTTCAACAACCCCATTCATCTTGGGTCTGTAGGGAGAAGAATTATGATGTGCAATCTTGAACTCGCTACACAGCTCTTTCATCATCTTATTGTTCAAGTTAGATCCATTATCAGTAATGATCTTGTCTGGCACACCATAACGGCATATGAGTTGATTCTTGATAAACTTCACAACCACCTGCCTGGTCACGTTTGCATATGATGTTGCTTTAACCCATTTGGTGAAGTAATCAATAGCTACGAGAATAAAACGGTGACCGTTCGACGCCTTTGGCTATATCATGCCAATCATGTCAATTCATCACATGGAGAAAGGCCATGGGGATGAAATAACATTCAGAAGTGTCGGGGGAATATGAATCTTATCCGCATAAATCTGACACGTGTAGCATTTCTTCACATGCTTGTAGCAGTCAGACTCCATTATCAGCCAATAGTAGCTTGCTCTCAACATCTTCTTTGCCATGCCATGTCCATTGGAATGAGTACCAAGTGAACCCTCATGGACTTCAGTCATCAATAGGTCCGCTTCGTGTCTATCCACGCACGTGAGCAGAACCATGTCAAAATACCTCTTATAAAGCACATCACCATTGAGGTAGAAACTGCCAGATAATCTCCTCAAAGTCTTCTTATCTTTAGCAGATGCCCCAGGCGGGTAAATCTAACTTTGGAGAAAGCACTTGATATCATAATACAATGGCTTATCGTCTTTCACTTCTTCAACTGCAAATAAATGAGTTGGTCTATCCAAGCGCATCACAGTGATATTGGGGACTTCGTTCCAAAATTTCACACCAATCATCGAAGCAGGCATAGCAGGAGCATCCGCTATCCGACTCTCATCTCGAGGAATATGATGGAAGTCAACCTCAGTAAAGAAAGTTGAAACCCTCCTCGCATAATCTCTATATGGGATGAGGCCAGGCTAATTCGTCTTCCATTCACCCTTAATCTGATTAGCAACAAGGTCCGAATCACCATAAATATCAAGATGCTTGATTCTATGATCAATACACTCTTCCAAACCCATAATACAGGCCTCATACTCCATCATATTAGTCGTGCATTTGAAAGTTAGCCTTGTTGTAAAAGGAAAATGTATGCCCTGAGGAGTAATAATCGCTGCCCCAATACCATTTCCATACTGATTAACAACGCCATCGAACACCATACCCCATCGGGAACCAGGATCTAGCCCTTCATCGAGCGTAGGATCGTCGCAATCTTTCATTTTCAAATACAGAATCTCCTCATCAGGGAAGTCATACTGAACAGACTGATAACCCTCAATTGGTTGATGTGCTAAGTGGTCAGGCAAGATACTACCTTTAATAGCTTTCTGAGCTCGATACTCAATATCATACTCAGAGAACAACATCTGCCAACGGGCAATCCTCCCAGTTAAAGCAGGTTTCTCAAAGATATACTTAATAGGATCCATTTTGGTAACTAACCAAGTTGTATAATTTAACATATACTGGCGTAAGCGCTTAGCAGCCCAAGCCAAAGCACAACATGTATTCTCAAGCATTGAGTACCGAGACTCACAATCATTGAACTTCTTACTCAAGTAGTATATGGCATATTCTTTCTTTCCTGATTAAGTCATTAAGCACAGTCAAGTACATAATCAATGCTCTCCCTTCAACAGGAGGGGACAGAATCGGAGGCTCGGACAGATACTCTTTGATACTGTCGAAAGCTTTCTAGCAATCCTCAGTCCAATCATGACGCTGATATTTCTGGAGGAGCTTGAATATAGGCGCACATGTGGCAGTCCTGTGGGATATAAATCTGGAAATATAATTCAAGCGGCCAAGAAAACCTCGGACCTGCTTCTTAGTTTTGGGCGCAGGCATCTCTTCTATTGCTTTGACCTTGGCAGGATCAACTTCAATACCTCTTCCACTGATAACAAAGCCCAATAAATTGTCGGAACAAACTCTAAATGTACACTTGTTTGGGTTCAAGCGGAGTTTGTACTTCCTCAAACGCTGAAAAAGCTTCAACAAGTGTTCTACATGTTCAACTTCCGCTTTCAACTTTGCAATCATATCATCAACATATACCTCGATCTCTTTGTGCATCATATCATGAAACAAGGTAGTCATAACTCGTTGATACGTGGATCCGGCGTTCTTCCAACCGAAGGGCATCACTCAATAACAGAATGTTCCCCAAGGTGTGATGAATGTTGTCTTCTCCATATCCTCGGGTGCCATTTTAATCTGGTTATAACCGGAAAATCCGTCCATAAATGAGAAGACATTGAATTTAGCTGTATTATCTACCAACATATAAATGTGTGGTAGAGGAAAGTCATCTTTCGGGCTAACTTTATTCACGTCTCTATAGTCCACGCACATTCAGAATTTTCCATCTTTCTTAGGCACAGGCACAATATTGGCCACCCATTGAAGATATGTAGAAGTTACCAGAAACCCTGCATCAATTTGCTTCTAAACTTCTTCTTTAATCTTCACTACCATATCAGGATGAGTTCTTCTGAGCTTCTGGTTCACAGGCACACACTCAGGCTTCAAAGGCAGGAAATGTTGCACAATATCAGTACCTAGACCAGGCATGCCTTCATATGACCAGGAAAAGACGTCGACATATTCTCGTAGCAACTCAATCAACCCCTTCTTAACAGACTCTTCAAGAAGTGCCCCAATCTTCACTTCACGAACACAACCTTCAGACCCCAAGTTGACTGTTTCTAGATTCTCAAGATGCGGCTGAATGATCTTCTCCTCGTGCTCAAGCAGACGGGTAATCTCATCAGGAATCTCTTCAACATTATCTTTTTCGTCCTCAAATACAGGGAACCCAAAGTTGGGAGATGGTGTTGGATCATTATGTTCAATGGGTTTGATCAACCTGCATAATGGTTTTGAGTATAAAATAGATTTCAGAATTCAAGCAAGGCAAATCATTTTGCAAATGAAAAGATTGATTTTATTCTCTTATTTTTTTAGGGTTTTATGGTGATCACCAATTTCATTCAAAAAGCATAAAGCAAAAATAATTTGGGAAAACAAACATTTAACATGTGATTATTGAATGAATATCATTATATTAATCCAAATGCGCCAACAATGTCATCACTTCTCCTTTTGGCATGGGAGAAGGGTTTTTAAACAAAATGAACATATTACGTGGACTTGTGGATAACTAATGGAACATCAACAGCAACCCAATTATTGCAGATTCCTCTAGGGATGACAAAGTTGCCAAGATCTTCCTCTTCATTATCTTCCACAATGGCTGCAGCCTCTTGATCTTCAACAGTGTGGATAAAACCTCCACTCTTGAATAGCCCACACTCGTTGGAAATGCCTGAAGAATACCATATGCCAGCCCGGGATTTATTATCTTTCAGCTTGATCATTTGTCCTAAACCAGTAGTTGCACAATGCTCAGTGGCCAACTTCGCATCATTGTAGGAAGCAAATGAAGAAGGTCCTTTCCTTGAAGGCTCAGTAATAGATAAGGCTTGGAACAACGTCTATGTAGGAAAAGGAAGATAAATGGCTAACCAAGAGAGCCTTCTCTCCCCCTATCACCACCAAATTTTTATTCTTAACGCATTTCAACTTCTGGTGTAGGGTGGATGTCACGGCGCCTGCCTCGTGAATCCATGGTCTTCCAAGCAAACAGCTGTATGCTGGATGGATATCCATGACCTGGAAAGTGATTTGGAAATCACTAGGTCCAATCTTGATCGGGAGTTCAACTTCATCGATCACAGTTTTCCTTGATCCATCAAAATCTTTCACTACCACTCCACTCTACCTCATGGGAGGCCCTTGATATGAAAGTTTAGCCAGAGTGGATTTTGGCAACATATTAAGCGATGACCCTGTGTCTACCAACAGATTAGACAAGGCATCATCCTTGCAATTCATAGAAATGTGTAGTGCCAAATTGTGGTTTTTTCCCTCCTCGGGAAGATCAGCATCACATAAGCTCAAATTGTTACAAGCAGTTATGTTTGCAACAATGCTATCAAACTGTTCAATTGTGACATTGGGATCCATGTATGCCACGTCCAACACCCTCTGCAAAACTTCACGGTGTGACTCAAAATTCATCAACAAAGACATCACATATATCTTTGATGGAGTTTGTAGCAGCTGATCAACAACATTGTACTCGCTCCTTTTGATGAGCCTCAGCATCTCATCACATTCCTCTTTCAAAATGCCAAGCTGGCTAACCAGGATAGGAGCTTTAACGGATTTATCAACAACAGGGTCAACGCCCTTGACAACAAGTGTCGGATTCGAAGAAGAAATCCCCACAGGACCGGCAGGATTGACCATAACAGTTCCTCTCACGACATCTTCGTGGGGTTTCGGCGGTGCCGAGAAAACACGACCACTAAGGGTCACACAACTAACATCTAAGATACTTACAACAGAGGTGGAGGGCAACGACACCTCCTTCCCATCTTCTACCATAACTGCATTGTACCTGTAAGGAACAACTTTATCTGATGAATACAGGACAGGGTCCGCTGGCTTTATCACTAGAGTGGGAGAAACTTTCTTCTTGCTGCCATCATATTTGACAACAACAGGCTCTGGTATTCTGAAAATAGGAAATATAACATCAACTTCATCCTCATTGCGATTCTGAAGTATCTCAATCATACCCTGATCCAGCATCTCTTGGATGTCCTTCCTGACTTGTCGGCATCCTCTTTTATTGAAAATGCGCACCTGGAACCTGTCATGATCATGCTCATAATGATTGTATCCACATAACAGTATGTGCATCTCGACCAACGATTTCCTGATATCATTGACATACAGGACTTTATATTTGCCACGGCAACCCTGGACCATATTCACAGCAACTTTCCCATGCTCGGGCAATGGGTTCTTCTAGACATTAGGACCTACGTCCTCGAAAAACAAAATCCCACTTCTAACAAGGTCTTGCACCTTGGTCTTTAGGGGATAGCAATTCTCCACATCATGTCCGGGAGCACCAGAATGATATACACAGTGTAATTCAGACTTGTACCACCACTGAGGGTTAGTCGGTACAACAGGAGGATCACGTGGAGTGATTAACTTTCTATCTATCAAAGACGGATAGAGTTCAGCATAGGTCATTGGAATTGGATCAAAAGTGACCCTCTTCCTATCGTAGCTGGTGCTTGTGTTATTGTTGTTTCGAGGCTGGTAGGCCTGCTGTTGTGGACGATGTTGTTGTTGATATTGTTGATGTTATTATTGTTGATGATGTTGAGTTTCCGTGATGGCAGATGCTATATGAGCCACCTGGTGTTGGCTGACGGCAGGGCGAACAATCTTCCTCTTCACAGAGGGTCTTCTCTTGATGTGGGAAGACACGACATGTGCCTCTCCCTCTTTCTTCTTTGCAAAGCCCCCATATCGCTTTGCTGAAGAGCCTCCATCTCTAGACAGATGTCCTTCACGGACTCCTTCCTCTAGCCTCAATCCCATATTCACCATTTCGCTGAAGTCCGAGGGAGCACTAGCAATCATCCTCTCATAATAGAAATAACTCAAAGTCTTCAAAAAGATCTTTGTCACTTCTTTCTCTTCGAGGGGTGGCACGATCTGAGCGGCCAACTCACGCCATCTCTGGGCGTACTCTTTGAAAGTCTCCTTCTCTTTTTGGGACGTCGCCCTCAGCTGGTCCCTATCGGGAGCCATATCCACATTGTACTTATATTCCTTGACGAAAGCTTCGCCAAGATCATTGAAGGAGCGGATGTTTGCACTATCCAGACCCATGTACCATCTGAGTGCAGCATCGGATAGGCTGTCCTGGAAATAGTGGATAAGGAGTTGATCATTGTCAGTTTGCGTTGACATCTTGCGAGCATACATCACAAGATGGATGAGAGGGCAAGTGTTTCCCTTATATTTCTCAAAGTCAGGTACTTTGAATTTTATAGGGATCTTGACGTTGGGCACAAGGCACAACTCAGCAGCAGTTTTACCAAAGTGGTCCTTACCCCTCAGAGTTTTCAGTTCCTTGCGCGGCTCAAGGAATTTGTCGTTCATCGCATCCATCTTCTCATAAACATCTGGGCCCTCAGATGGCTCAGAATGATAGATGGTGTCTTCTACTCTTGGTAATGTGTGCACAACGGGAGGTGGTACAGAAAGGACCGGGCTAGATGCTGGCAGAGAAGCGAGAGTTGGAGCAAAACCCTCAGGCACGAAGTTGGCGGGCATTCCCCAAGGGAACCCGGCTGGCATGGGAGGCGCAAAATGAGTTGTTGCGACAGGCACAGTTGAGGAAGCTACCTCTGAAATAACTGTCCTCGCGGGAGGAGTTGCAGAAGTTGGAGATGATTGGCTCTAAGCAGCCAGCACTGACTCCATCATGGCAGTCATCCTAGCTACTTCCTCTTTCAGTTCCCGGTTCTCTTACTCCAGATGATCCATCAGTCTTGGAAGATTGGCTCTCATGTAATACTGGTGCTTCAGCTTGTCTTCAAAATAAATGAAGAGCAAAGAGTTAGACCACTGATCAAAGCTGAACAAAACCTGCTTATGCATATGATGCATGCAATATTTGTGCATATGATTTATTTTTTATTAGAGGAACTTTATAGAGATCTATTCGCAAATATTTGAAAATATTACTCTTTTTAAGACATATGGAATACTCATAATAATATTTGGAAGAAATTTTACACCAAAGAAGTAGTACAGTTTTGGTAACCAAATACAATACAAGAGGAAAGGAGAAATAAAATCTTATGGAGCCCTAGAAACAATTGTCCAAAGCTCTCGAGACCGAAAGATAAGTTGCACAAAGCCTCTTCACCTCTCTCTCATAAGCTGCTTCCATATTTGCCTTCTCCTTAGCGAGTCGATCATACTTCCTCTTCCAAAACTTGGATGACTGAGGAAGAAGAGAAGTAACCACATCATCAGGCTCATCGATAACCTGATGCTCCAGAAATTCTATCACAACATCATTATCTCTGAGTTGCTGAAGTAGTTCCTCTTGCTCAAGAACCCAAGCACACGAACGGTCTTCATCTCTCAACTCCTCTACTCCTTGGTTAGGGAGGGTTGAAGGCCCAACCATAACCATAGGGGTAGGTGTAAGACCCTAATTTTGGCCCTAAGATCCCTCATGGCCCATATCATATCATATCATGGCCTCAAGGATCATTGCATGCCCTAGCTTCCCTCCTAGTGGGTAGGTTGCCTTGTGAGTTCGTTCTTGATCACCAAGCATGTTTTGCATTTGTATATCATTGCTTTTCATATGTTTACTAACCAAAAAAGTACAAAAATATTGTCATCTAACCATGTTACTTGCAGCTGAAGCAATCATCAGTCAATCAGTCAAAGTCAGTCATTACAGTGGATGGTGCCCATTCTTGAAGAATTTGGGCACCATGATCAATCATCAAGAGTTCACATGAGTTGTGACATCATTTGGAATCAAGATCTCAAGGAATTAGGGTTTGGAATTCATCAGAACATGGCCCAGTCATCCAAAACCCTAGAAAAGTCAACTGAAGTCAAACTTGGTCAACTGTCCATTTAATCAGTGATTTGATGATGGGAATCGGTTTGAGAGGTCTCATTCATGTCCATACAAGCTTCATATATCATGTCAAGCATCCACAGTGAAGAAAATAAAGTCAGACAAGAAATTTCCAAAAATAGAAACTTGACCTGTAATTGGAATTTGCCAAAAATGGAAACTTCTTGATCCTAAACTTACATCATGATACAAGCTTCAAATGAATTTTTGCCCAACATGAAAGTTGAAGACCTTGTTCTCCCATTTCCAAAAAGTCCAAGAACACTCAATTCCCATGTATGGTTGGCAAGTTATGATCAATTCAATCCCAAAAATTTTTGAACTTCAAAAGGCCATATCTCTCAAACCATTTGGCCAAATTGGATGGGGTTTTTTGCAACAAGTCACATTTGATCCCCTCTTTCCAAATATGTAACCATCATTCATCAAAACATCACCAATCAAAATGGCCTTTTTGAACTTGCATGATTTATTTTCAAGTGAAGGTGAAAAGTGAATTTTCCAAATAACCATTTCCAATCCATTTTGCCATTTGAATAAGGTCTGGAATGATATTTGTGACATGCTACAAAGCCCAATTCGAGCTGCAGCCTCATGCACCATACACTTAAGTGAAAAATGACCAAATTAGCAAAAACATGTCAAATTAGCAATTCCAATTAACACATCACTTAATCATGCTTACAGATGTTAAACAACATATATATTCTTCAATTTACCTCTGCAGAACCCTAGCTAGCAGCCACTCTTACCAAAAAGAAAAAACTCAATTTCTCTCAAACATCAATTTCTTCATTTTGCATTTTCTGCCAGAAAACTTCAAAGGCCTCGTGCATTGGTTCTTGTTTTCATCATTTACCATCATCAGGGAATTCATTACAAGCCTCAAGCCATCACTGTAGCATCATTTTCCACGACTGTTTCAACAACCTACATCAATGGCAGATTTCGATTTAAGCTGGAATTGAGGTTGCTGAGCCAAAACCCTTCCTCCATTCACCTCCTGGAGCATTGTAGTTCATCTGTTTTTACACATCACAGCTAAACAACATCCAAATCATCACTGTGCTTCAACTTTGGTAAGATTTCGAGTCTCTCTATTTCCTAAATCATGCCATGCTTTAGTTAGATTATGCTTTGCTGGTCACAATGAACTTTAAATCACTAAAAATGGTTGAGTGATGAGTGAGTAATCTGGCTTTAAAGTTTCATGTTCAAATGAGTTTTTTGTTTGATGCTTGCTGGATAGTTGGATTCGATGAAAATGAATGTTAGTGTTGTGGTGTGTGTTGCTTGCTTGTTCGATTGCTATGATTGGTTGCTCATTTCTGGAAAATAATTTTGCACGATTGGTGAAGAAGATGATGATATGAACTGTAGCTTCACAAACCCTAAAAAATAAACCCAGAAATCGTGTTCTGCATTTTGGCTTTTGTTTGCATGAAATTGTCATTGTTTGATTGCCATGTCCAATAGCAGCTTGCCACGCCCATGAATGATGCGCACCGCTTCATTAAAAGGTCCCCTTAATTACCATTGTGCCACTCCGTGTGTTATTATTTGAATAAACCATTTTATTTCTTCAATATTTATTCCATTTTGATGCATAACTTACAAAAATCATATCACATCCATTTTAAATCCAAATTTCATGGGAATTTTTGCATTGTGTTCATCTGGATCTCTAGTATTTAATCATGATTTTTCCTGATTTTTTGGATGATTGGAGTTTAGTTGGTATTAGGGTTTGTGACATGTGCTCATATTTTGTACCTTTTGCCAAAACATTTGTGAAATGGTGATGCTTTGTCCAATGGCCTTGAAGTTTTTTGTGCATAAACTAGACACATTCATGGTGATTTTGATATAGAGTTTGTGAATTTATCTTATCTGGTTTGTGAGTTATGAATTTTTGAAGTAGGGTGTGACAATTTGTGTCACACCATTGATGTGCAACTTCATGATTTTCATTTCCATGCTTCTTGAACTCAAATTGGCTTGAACTTTTGCATGAATGTGATTAAGGATGTCTAGTTTACATGTGAATTTTCTTGGAATTATTTGTGGCATTTCCTAATTGTTGGGGATTTTCTCCCCTGTTTGACCAAAATGTTGACTTTTGTGATACATGTTCCTATATTGTTTGTGAAATTCTCATACTTAATTGGATGAACATGAAATTTGACATGTGATTAGTAGACATCTTAAGCTTTGTCATGGTTTTAATCCCATTCATTTCTCGTATGTTGTCACTGATTTATGAATTATTCAAGTTGGTGCATGTTTGGTTGACTGCTTTGAGCATGCTTAAACTTGCCTTTCCTTTCTGATTTTCATTGACCAACTTCCCATGATTCAATTGAGCTGAAATTTGATATGCATGTCATGCTATGGATTATGGTTGATCATGAATTATTTGATGATTTATTGAAATGCTTATGATTGGTTTTGAGTTGAGTCTTGCTGTTGACTTCTATGAGCTTCCATATGCTATGCTTTGACCTAATTTGTTTATGAAATCATGATGATGAATGATATGAACATGAAACCAATTGAGTTTGCTTCTTAAATGTTTGAATTTGATTTTGATTGGATATCACTTGCTGTTTTGACTTTCCCATCCTCTTTTGACCCTAGGCTTGTCCTAGTGGTCTTATTGCTTATGTTTGAGTTCATGTTTTCAGGTTGAGAAGCAATTGTCTAAAAGAAACTTATACAAATTGAATGAGTTTATTTGATTATCATAAGCTAACCTTTTTGTTTTGTAGGTTGCTTGGCTCATATGCCTTGAGACTTGTGCATTGCACATTTGTCTGTTTGTTTGACTGTTGATTCCTGCCTCCTTTTGCTTTAACTTTTGAATTGTGAACTGATTCTGTTTGACTATTTCAGGTACCATTAGTTGCTTAGTTCTTTGAACTTGCTTTGCTTTGCTTTAATAGCAATTTGCATTGAGGTATAATCCATTTTCTTCATGTAGTCTGGAAGACCTGGCCTGTTATTTGGCCAGGCAACTGTCTGAAGTCCTCCTTAAGAGGCAATGCTTGTGTGTGTTTACATTTGTCCCAAGCAGGAAAAGTCCTTCAAATAAGGCAATTGGTGGATATAAGAGATATGTAGTCTATCTCCCACTATTCTGTGAGTCTTCTCCTTGCTCCCCTTACATGGTTATAGCATTGAGATCCAAACCCAAGATCTATCGAGTCAATAATCTGTGGAGAGAGTTCCTACTTTCTGAACTCCCACACCTTCTGATATTCAAATGCTCTCCCTGGCCAGGGATAAGAGCAATGAGGCACACCCCTCATACCTTTTCATCTGCTTCACCTTAGCCCCTTAATGGCAAGGTTAAGAGCACCATTAACCCTATTCCAGTTGGCTTCAATGCCTAACCCTTTGTGTGAGCCTGATTGTTTGGTTATAGTGTGTGCTGAATGACTTCATTGATTGATTGCTTATCTCATATACACATGTCTGCTTGCATGCTTTATGCACTCATCATCATTTATTGCTCATTAATGCATGATCATTTCATTTGTCTCTGTGACATGTCTTCAATGTTTTCCCATTGAGGACAATTGTAAGACCATCCTTTGGCCATTGCTCCTATGATATGGAAGTGAGTATAAGACCATTTCATTGGCCACTCATCTTATCTTTGCTTGATGCATTTATTTGTTTGTATGTGAGGATGCAATTATAAGTCCCTGTAAGTTGGCATTTGTTTTCCTATGGTCACATGTTGCATTTGTCTGATTGTATGTGAGGATGCAATTGTAAGTCCCTGCAAGTTGGCATTTGCTTTCCTATGACCATAATGATGCATTTGTTTGTTGTATGTGAGGATGCAACTGTAAGTCCCTGCAAGTTGGCATTTGTATTCCTAGGACCATACTGTTGGAGGTTAGAGTAAGCCCAGACAGATTGGCATCCGGTATCCAAGTTTCATTTTGTTTTAGGAGATTAGTATAAGTCCATTGAGTGGCCTCTGATATCCATTTCTGTTTAGGAGATTGGTGTAAATCCATCTATTGGTATCTGGTATCCGCTTTTGTTTGTGAGATTGGAGTAAGTCCATTGAGTGGCATCCGGTATCATTTGCTTGCTTATATTATTATCGCTCATTGCCTATTCCAAAGGACACACTTGAATCATTTCCTATATGATTTCAAGAGGTGAACCTTCTAGGAAGTTTTACACTCCATCTTCATCCATTCATCCTCATTATGTCCTAAACCTTTTCACACTTTGATTTCAAACTTGACATAGATATTGTGCAAACATCTTCATGTTTTTTAAACTAAAAACCTGGACCCAAGTCCTTGACTTTTTCAAACTCCATTTCATAATACTTCTTTGAACCAATCTTAATCATACTTTGACTCTACTTTCACAATCACAATTAATTAACTTCACACATTCAATTGTTTTGGCTTTGTCCATTGTTAATCTTTTCATGCATTAGCCATAGGTTTCAATTATCATTGTGGTTGATGTAAACCTCACCCTATCTTTAGTGAGTCGACTATAAGACTTCCGTACTGAAAACAGGGTTAACCCCTCTAGTACGTCGAAGCTATCCTCGCATGGTGGATGTTGGTCTTGGTCGAGTTTTCTCCCATTGATAATGAAAAGCCTCAGTGCTATTGTTTAAAATTGAATCCACCAACTTTTGGAAATCTTTTAGCCGAACTACGGCGTTTTGATCCTTACCTTTGATGGAAGGTACGTAGGCAACGGGTTCATCCGTTCGAACACAAAAATAACTAACTTGTACATTCTTTTCTCATCATCCCAATCATGTTTGCACAATAAATATTTCATAACAAATAACAGTTTTATACAACAAGTGTGAAAAGGGCTCCCTAGGAGTACCTAGGACGTGATGGGTGCCTAACACCTTCCCATTGCGTAATTTACCCCTTACCCAGATTCTCTGATCTTTTTATTAGTTTTCTACGTGTAAAACTTCTTAGGCTTTTGTTCGCTTTTTAGCCAGTCCTTTGGATAAATAAAAGTGCGGTGGCGACTCGAAATTCATTGTATGCCTTGCTTATGGTTTAATCAATAAATCATATAGCGACGAATACACCGCTACAGTAGGTCTCGGATAATCATATGACATGCGGTACTCAAGCGCTCTCTTCCTCACCCAAGAGGTGTATGGTTCCAAAGCAGTACAGTTCTTCGGACCAAGCTCTTTCCTTCCCTTTCTATGGATCTTGCGCCAAGCGCGGACCATCCTGCCCTTCATGTTCTGGGGATCTTTACCCTCTTGAAAGAACACACCTTCCAACAGAATGTTGTTAGGTTTATCCTTTAAGGAAAACCCAAGTTGACGGCGAGCCAAAACAGGGTTGTAGTTAATTCCACCACATATACCAAGAAGAGACACATTGGAGAATTCACCACAAGAGTCAATAATCTGGACACCATCATACACACGGTTGTACCAAAATATATCATCATTAGTGAGAGACATAAGTCTCATAGACCACCGTAGACATCCCTTGTTCTCCTTGAAAGCGAGCGTCTGAGGCAATTGCGAAATAAACCACTTGTACAACAGAGGCAAACAACACACAATGGATCCATCACCCTTTGCATTCCTCATATGCCAAGAGAAATAAGTGTCACCCAACAGAGTCGGAACGGGATTAAGAGTAGATAAAATCCTAATAGCGTTCACATCCACAAAATTGTCGATGTTGGGGAATAACACTAGTCCATAGATAAGAAGTACAAATATGGCTTCAAAGGCGTCCTCGCTCATGGCCTTCCAAAACAAAGTTGCTTGGGCGATGAGAAAATCAGATGGGAGACCTTGAATTCCACCTTTGGTAGTCATATAAGCACCAATATCAGATACATCTATGTGCAACAGATCAGCAATCTCTTGAGAAGAAGGAACTCTCTCCAAGCCACTGAACGACAACTGATCTAAGATAGGTATACCCACCAGATAGGCATACTCCTTAAGCGTAGGCAAAAGCTGGAAATCCGGAAAAGTGAAGCAACGGTACAAGGGATCATAGAACTACACCAACACACTCATCAGACATTCATCAACCTGAGTAGAAAGAATAGACAGAAGCTTCCCATGGCGAGCTTTAAACTCCAAGAGATCTAATACATAGGATGTCAAACTCCTTAACTCTTTCAAGTCGGGTTGTCTGAAACTGTACTTCTTCGTATTCCTTCTTTGCTTATCCATGTCTGAAAGTTTATAAGTAGACCTCTTAAGTTCCTTGAAAATTTTCTCATTGTTGATGATATGGATGCAAATGGATGCATGAATGCATGGATGCAACAATCACACTCAAGGATCAAGCAAGTCACACCACACAAAGGTCACGGGATGGATCAAGTCATCCTTAATATCAATCATCCATTTTGGTGGATTGTGGTTTACACCTTATCAACACCCAAGTTCCAATGATATTAAGGATATACGAGAACGGATCAACCGCGAATCAAGGGTTTGTTGCAAGTCACGAGCATGGAGTCTCGGTTAAGAACCACCCAAAGGGAGTTTACTATGGTTAAACCTGACAATCATGTTCTACAAGAGGTTCCCATAGTCATCATCTCATCTTTCAGATATTATCGGATAAACGACTACTCGTATTCCAAAAATATTCTCAAGAGAGACTCTTATGAGTGTAGTATCGCGTAACAATCGTATCAAATCTTACACTTGAACGATCTTTGCACTACATCCTAAAATATGCCAAGATGGGTTAGGTAGTATAAGGTCCTTGGCTTCGAAGGTATATATTGGAAAGAGTAAGGCCTAACCACGACTACTCGTGTGACATTATTGATCCCAACAAGACCTCCACCGAGTGAATGGGCTTGCAAGTCAACTTGCTAAGGAATAACTCCACACAAGTCAACAAGACTATGTCATTCTCCTATCATAAGTGCACTCGAGTTCAGGTATAGAACTCATCTCACAAGAGACCACCAAGCACACAAGCAATTGAATATAACAAGCAATTCATACATTACAAACAATACAGTCATCCCAAATTTGCACAAAAATATGTCACAAACAAATATAAACATACAATACAACAAAGGTAAAAAGTAGGCTAAACCCACTAGGGTTGGTCCCCAGCAGAGTCGCCACTTTTCTGTAGCGGGGTATTCGTTACCTTTAGATTTATTAACTAAATCAAAAGTAAATCATACAATTCGAGTCGCCACCTCACTTCTATTTATCCAAAGGAAAGGTTAGAAAGCGAACAAAAACCGAGAAGTTTTATCAAATCAAAAACTAATAAAAATGTCAGAGATCTGGGTGAGGGGTTTGGTTATGCAATGGGAAGGTTTTAAGCCCCCAAAACATCCTTAGTACTCTAAGGGAGCCCTTTTTGCAAAGTTGTATGGTAGGTTGGTATTTGTGAAAAGATTTGGGCAAACATGATTGGGGAGATGAGAAAAGAACATACAAATTATTTACAATTTTGTGTTTGAATGGATAAACCCATTGCCTACGTACCATCACAATGTTAGGATCAAAACCTCGTAGTTCGGGGTAAAAATCTCAAAATATTGGTGAATTGATTTGACCCAAAAGCCTTAAGGTCTTTTGTTATCAAAGGGAGAAAAGTCAACCTAAACCAACAATCCACCATGTGTGGAAAGCTCCAACATACTAGTGAGGGATCCACCCTATAATAAGTATGGAAGACTTATAATCCAACCACTAAGGATAAGGTGAGGTTTACATCAACCACTATGATAACTCAAACGTATGGCTAATGTTTATGATAAAGGTTTTAACATAGGTGGTCATTGGAACCACAAAAATCACTTGAAGCGAGTTGTATTTACAAGTTAGAAGTATTCACAAAAATGAAGTCAAAGTTGACTTAAGATTCAATTCAAAATAAGTATTAATGAAGAGAGTTGAAAAAATCAAAGGCATATGGCCTAGGTTTCTAAATTTGAAAACTATGTCAATGTTTGCACAAAATGAGTTTGGGTTGGGTTAGAGTGGAGAGAAGAAGAGAAGGGCTAGTCCTAACCATGCAAAGATGAGAGAAGAGATAAAACCCTTGGGGTTCCTTTCTTGAGATCATAAAAATGATTCAAGATGCTCCTTTCCTTTGGACTTAGCAATTAACTCAAGCAATCAAACAAATATTCAATCAAGCTCCTAGGATCTCCACTTAGCTTGTCTTTCTTAACTTGGTTATGCATGACAATGGTCCTTCTAGCTATCTCAAGTTTGGAATCCCTATCATACAAGAACAAACAATCAAAAAGTTCACAATGCAACAAGAGGAATGGACAAAGAGAGAGTTTAAATTAGGGGTCATTTCAAGTCAACTTCATGATTAAGCATTCTAAAGGCATGAGGCCTAGTTGCTCTTAAATCAATTTTAGCATTCTAATAGGCATGAGGCCTAGTTGCTCTTGAACTCCATTAAGCATAGGTCAGGTCCTAATTCTAAGTTCTTTCTCCTTTTTGCATTGGGTTCACACAAACAAAGGCAAAACAAGCACAAGGCAACAATATATTTACACAATAATGTGCTCAAGTGAGCAAAAGGGCAAATAGCATAAACATAAACATGAGCTCGATTGAGCAAAGGGAAAAGACAATATGAATAGATGAGCAAGAAATTAAATTGCATTAAAGTAAATTGCAAGAATTAAATGCTTGAATTAAAAGTTAGTGATTAGTAGTTAGTGTTAGTATGCCACAAGGCAATTTAGCGCTATGTTAAGCAATCGTAAGTGGACTAATGTAGTAGTCACACCTATCTGAGGGTGATCAATAAAACTATAGGCAAATAAACACAAGTTAGAGATCATGACTAGTAAGCCAAGCTCCTACAACTTGCCATGCCAAAAGAAAAGAAGAATGACCTTGTATGGATTTCAGGTTCTTTGCTTGACCAAGAAGCAACCTATCTTGGACACAAAGCAATTCACTTGATCTTTGATCAAGTTGAATTTGATTTGGATCAAAGAAGTTTAAGCCTCTCATATGTCAAGGCTAACCACAAATCATTAACTCATTGGTCAAAAGAAAAAGAAGAAGATGAGATGAAGATGAAATGTACAAAATGGAAATTTAAATGACATAACCAAAACACAATGAACAAATGTGAATGGAATCAACATCAATAAAAGGTAAACAGAAATGAAATAAAGATTAGAAGTCAAGGAAGGTCAAACATATTTTTTGGTATTTTTTGGAATTAAAATAATACATAAAATAAAATGAACAAAGTAAGGTCAAACTTCAAATCCAATTCAAATCAACTTGGATAAGTCCAATTGGATCATCATAAGTCTAACATGGTCAAACTAGGTTTGACAAATTTTCTCAACATTTTTTGAAAACAGAAACTTTTTTTAAACAATTAAAAATGAAGAAAAATAACACAAATAGACTAAAATCTCAAATAAATCTCAAATCAATTAAGAAATTAATGAGAATATTTTTCATAGACTTACCCTCATCCATATGTATTAGGAAAATATTTTTGGCATTTTTGAACATCTAAAGGTATTTTAAATGAATTAAAAACTATCAAAAAGGAAATAATTCACAAAAAATATTAAATTGAATCACAAAAATAATTAAAAATCAGATTATGAAACTAGATTTTAAAAGGAAATTTTTGCAATTGGTCCCATATTTTTGTGATTCCAAATAAAAGAGTTATGAATTTTTGAAAATAAAAGGAATTAAAGAAAATAAAACAGAAATTAGGAAAATAGAAAAAATCTGGAGCGCATGATCAACACTCATTAATTGACATGGACCATCATGTGGCTCAGAGATGCGCGCTTATCATGTACATTAGTCAAACACATCACATGTTGGATTTAAAAAAGTCAAGTAAAGCAAAGGCCAAGATTAGATCTTGTAATCCCCATCCAATGGCCAGAGCCCTTCCGCGTAGGGGCGGTGGTGGAAACCACCGTCTTCGCCGGTGAGCAAACGAATTTTGGCCACCAATTGCAGATTTTGCAACCTCAACCAAACCACACGTGCCTTATATCAAATTAAAGTTGAGGTGATGTACATCACCCCTGTAACCTTGGATTGTTCTCTAGATCTCTATGGAATGAGAAATCTGAGATGGAAAATCCAGGTGTTCGATCTGCAGTGCATCAATTCATGAAATTAAAGCCACCAATGGCTTGCCTCTCACACGAGGACTTCAGAAAACCAAGCAAACACAAGCAAATCACAATATATGGTGAGATTCGAATCAAAATAGTTGAAATGTAAAACTTTAAAGTGCAGCTTTGATGAACACGATCCACTCCAATTCTTGATTGCAGCTTGATCTTGAGGTATGGTATGAGTGCAAGGCCAAGGAATAAGTGTTGAAGATCAACTGATGTTGTTGAAATTCAAACTTGAAAAGAGAAATGAAAACTCAAAATTCCTTTGGTGAGAGGTTAGGTAGGGATTCCAGCAGAGTTTTAGGCGCCTTCAGGTTGATTATTGAATGAAGCAAGCATGCTATTTATAGCTGAAAATGCAAGGCATGGTGAATGGAACTCGTGTGCATGATCATTGGGTCCTCCATGCATGGGCTTGTACAGGCGCATGTGAGGCCCAAAACCAATTGGAAATGCAATTTGAATTGATTTGGAGAAGGTTTGGATGTGCAGATTGAATGGCAATTGCTTGTGTAAGAAGATTTCATGTGAAATGCATAAATGGTCACAAATATTCCCCTCTTTGAAAGTCCCATTTGGAAAATCCAAACATAAGCATGTGGGTAATGGTTGGAAAGGTATTGACATAAGGAACAAAAGCTATGTTGAACAAAAATCCTTTTGGAGTTTAGAAAATTATGAAAACTGGCCATGAAGTTTGATGTACAAAACATGCCTTTGAAAAATTTGCCAAAAGTGACCAACTTCAAGCCCTTCTGTTTCAATGATGAAAGCCTCAAATGGAAAAACCTCAAACTTCAAAGTTGTGGATCTTTTCAAGATGATCAATTTGGACCTAAATTTTGCATCATTTGGATTTTTGATGAGAAAGGTATGGGCACTTGAAGTTGGACTTTTTCAAGATTCAATGGCTTTGGTCCAAAGTGACCTATAATGTTTTGTATTATCAAATGTGTTTCTTTTAGGATTATGAAATTTTGTCCAACATAACATTTGAATTAGACATGTCAAAATGTCCAATGCAATTTGTCTCACCTCAAAATCATAAAAAATGAAGGAGTTACGTCCTTGGGAAGTTGACCCAAAATTAGGGTTTCAGTCAAAATGACCTATAATGTTTTGAAATGAATGATGACCTTCCAAGTTTCAAATGGATTTTTGATGAACATGAACGTTGTTTATGTGGTTCTTTATAACAGTTTTTCTCTTGGGGTCATCTTCATTTGACAAACACATCAAAAGTGAGGTCTTAGTGGATTTCAATTTAGTTAGATGACTTGACTGGTCAACTTCTCAAGTCCAAACCTCAAATCTTGTTGAATGAATGATTGGGGGGCCTCAAATAGGCTCATATATGCATAAAGTGATGAATGAAAGAACTTAACTTGATTGAATTTGATCATAGGTTGAGGTTGCTTCATGAGAAAGGCACATTCAATGCACAGTTGAAATTAGGGTTTCCTTGGGAAAGAATCCTCAAGCCCTTTGGTTTATCTTGATAAAATTGACAAATTGAGATACCTGGGAGACATATATGATGATTTAGAGCTTTGGGGACCATTGTCATGCTTTCTTTCATCTTCATCTGGCCATTTCAATGATCATAGGAACCTTCTAGGAGCCTTGGATCTCATGATTGCTTAAGCTTCAAAACAAAACAAGTTAGTGACATATTTTTGTGCTTTTGGTTAGTAAACAAAAATAAGAAAAGAAATAATATACAATTCAATCATGCTTGGTGGTCTCAAACCAACTCACACAAGTCCTAACCCAAGGGTTAAGGAGCGAAGATGCTATGATCCTTGAGGCAAATGCAATGTGCAATGATATGATGCCATGAGGGATCTTAGGGTCAAAATTAGGGTCTTACACGAATCACTAAGGATAAGGTGAGGTTTACATCAACCACTATGATAATTTAAACCTATGGCTAATGTTTATGAAAAAAGGTTTAAACAAAGATGGTCATTGGAACCACAAAAATCACTTGAAGTGAGTTGTATTTACAAGTTAGAAATATTCACAAAATGAGGTCAGAGTTGAATTAATGTTTATTCACAATGAGTATTAATGAAAAGAGTTTGAAAAATCAAAGGCATAAGGCCTAGGTTTCTAATTTGAAAATAATGTCAATGTTTGCACAAAATGAGTTTGGCTTGGGTTAGAGTGGAGAGAAGAAGAGAAGGGCTAGTCCTAAACATGCAAAGATAAGAGAAGAGATAAAACCCTTGGAGTTCCCTTTCTTGAGATCATAAAGATGATTCAAGATGCTCCTTTCCTTTGGACTTAGCATTCAACTCAGGAAATCAAAACAAATATTATATTCAAGCCCCTAGGATCTCCATTTGGATTGTCACTCTTAACTTGGATACTCATGAAAATGGTCCTTCTCACTATCTCAAGTTTGGAATCCCTATCACACAAGAAAAAACACCAAAAAGTTCACAATACAATAAGAGGAATGGACAAAGAATGAGTTTAGGTTAGGGGTCCATTTAAGTCAACTTTTAAGAATTAGCATTCTAAAGGCATGAGGCCTAGTTGCTCTTCAACAAGTTTAACATTCTAAAGGCATGAGGCCTAGTTGCTTTTGAACTCCTTTAAGCATAGGTAAGGTCCTAATTCTAAGTCCTTTCTCCTTTTTGCATTAGATTCACACAAACAAAGACAAAACAAACACAAAGCAACAATATATTTATATACAATAATGAGCTCAAATGAGCAAAAGGAAAATGGCATAAACATAAAATATGAGCTCAAGTGAGCAAAGGGAAAAGGCAATATGAATAAATGAGCAAGAAAGTAAATTGCAAGAATTAAATGCTCAAATTAAATTTAGTAATTAGTGGTTAATGTTAGTGTGTCAAAAGACAATTTAGCGCTATGTTAAGCGATCGTAAGTGGACTAATGTAGTAGTCACACCTATCTGAGGCCGGTCAATAAAACTATAGGCAAATAAACACAAGTTAGAGATCATGACTAGTGAGCCAAGCTCCTACAACTTGCCATGCAAAAAGAAAAGAAGGAAGGCCTTGTATGGATTTTAGGTTTTTTACTTAACTAGGAAGCTACCTATCTTGGAGACAAAGCAACTCACATGATCTTAGATCAAGTTGAGTTTGATTAGGATTAAAGAAGGTTAAGCCTCTCATATGTCAAGACCAACCACAAATCATTAACTCATTGGCCAAAATAAAAAGAAGAAGATGAAGATGAAATGAAATAGATGAAAGGAGAATTCAAATGACATAATCAAAACACAATGATCAAATGTGAACCAAATCATCATCAACCAATGTAAAACAGAAGAGAAATGAAGATTAGAAGTCAACAAAGTCAAACATATTTTTGGGTATTTTTGGAATTAAAATAATACATAAAATAAAATGAACAAAATATGGTCAAACTTCAAATTCAATTCAAATCAACTTCAACAAGTCCAATTGAATCATCATAAGTCTATAATGGTCAAATAAGGTTTGACAAAATTTCTCAACATTTTTTTAAAACAGAAACTATTTTAAAAGAATTAAAAACAAAGGAAAATAACAGAAATGAATTAAAATCTCAAATAAATCTCAAATCAATTAAGAAATTGATGAGAATATTTTTCATAGACTTATCATGATCCATATGTGTTAAGAAAATATTTTTGGAATTTTTGAATATCAAAAAGTATTTAAAATGAATTAAAAACTATTAAAAACAAAATAATTCACAAAAAATATTAAATGGAATCACAAAAATAATTAAAAATCAGATTATGAAACTAGATTTTTCAAGAAAACTTTAGTGTTGGTCTAATATTTTTGTGATTCCAAATAAAATAGTTATGAATTTTTGAAATAAAAAAGGAATAAAAGAAAATAAAACAGAAATTAGAAAATGCCAAAAATCCAAGAGCGCTGGATCCATTTCATTAAATGACGTGGACACATCAAGCGGTCCAGAAACGCGTTTCCATCATGGTCATGAGTCAAGCGCGAAATGAAACGAATTAAAAAAGTCAATAGAAACAAAGGCCATGATTAGATAATTTAAACATCATCCAATGGCTCAGACTCCTCCATGTGGGGATGGTGGTGGAAACCTCGTCCTTCAGTTCTCTGTTCTCTTGCTCTAGATGCTCCATAATTTTGAAATGATTCGCGCGGGTGTTGAATCGATGAGTCAGCTTGGCTAAAGCACAAAAGAAACACCAATGAGACATCTAGTGAAAGAGAAACCTGCTTATACAAATGATGCATGAAATGCAATGCTGGTTTATTAATATTTGTTTTCAAGAAGCTTACTATATCATTTGAAAAATATATATATATATATATATATATATATATATATATATATATATATATATATAAAATTTCAATAATTTTTATATGACCAAAAGTCTCTTTTCATTTATATAATTGGAAGGATTACACTGAGTACAATTTCAGAAACCAAATGAAAATACAAGAGGAAAGGAGACTAGTCATCCTAAGGATCCCTAACAACAATGTCAGAAGATCTGGATAAAGGCGTGTACTTCCTTTGAATGCGACGGATCTCGGTCTCAAAAGAAGCCTTCATCTGAGTCTTCTCGAGGACAAGCTGATCAACAATCTTCTTCCAAGCAACGGAAGGCTGAGGCCGGCTAGAAGATGAAACCTTTGGCTCTCTTCGTCTCTTTTTCACTCGGTCTTCAAGTAACTCAATAAGTGTATCTTTGTCCTTAGACTCCAACTACAACTCTTCTTGCTTCTTGCTCAAAGCACAAAAGCGCTCATCCCACATATCCTTCTCTTGCTTCATCTTGACGAGTGCGTCTTCCAACTCCTCTACATATTGGTTAGGGAGAGTTAATGGCTTAACCACAACCATAGACATAGGTCTTTCACAAGGATAGGGCACCTTCAACTCCAGAGCTCTCTTCTTCACCCAAAGAGTGTAAGCTTCCAAAGCTACACAATTGCGTGGACCAAGCTTGGATCTTCCCTTCCTATGCATATTATGCTAAGCATGCACAATCTTATGCTTCAAATGTTGGGGATCTTTACCCTCTTGATAGAAAATACCTTCTAACAAAGTGTTATTAGGTTTGTCTCTCAAGGGGAACCCAATTTGACAACGAGTCAAAGCAGAGTTGTAGTTAATTCCTCCTTGTGTACCACTGAGAGGCACATTAGAGAATTCACCACAACTATCAATAATATCCAAACTTCCCAAAGAAGGAACATACCGAACTATATCATCATTAGTGAGAGACATAAGTCTCTGAGATCACCGTAGACATTGTTTGTTCTCAACAAAATCGGGTGTCTGAGGCAAGTGCAAAATAAACCACTTGTACAGAAGAGGAATACAACAGGAGATAGTTCCACCACCCTTAGAATTCCTTAGATGCAAAGAGAAATACATATCACCTAATAAAGTAGGCACATGATTCCCAATCAAGAAAAGTCTAATGGTGTTAACATCAACAAAACCGTCAAAGCTAATCCATAAATGAGCAACACAAAGATATATTCAAAAGCATCCACACTACCGACTTGAGCAAAAGCAGTAGCTTCCTTGATGAGGAAATCAGATGGAAACCCAAATAATCCTCCTTTTTTCACCCAATGAGCCTCTATCTCAGACTTCTTCAAGTGAAGAACTTCATCAATAAGATTAGATCGGGGAATCTCCTCCAATCCACTAAAAGGTACTCTGTTAGAAACAGGTATCCCTAAAAGATGAGAATACTCCCCCAAGGTACGCACAAGCTGAAAATATGGGAAAGTGAAATAGCGGTAGAGAGGATCATAGAATTGCACCAATACACTCAAAAGTCCTTCAACCACATCGGTAGTCAAGACGGACAGAAGCTTCCCATGACGTTGTTCGAAGTCCAAGGGATCTAATACAAAAGATGCTAGCTTCCTTAACTCTTTCAAGTTGGGACATCTGAGACTGTACTTCTTAGTGTTCCTTCGTCCATAATCCATGGTATGAAAATATTTGCAAATAATACCTCAGTTCCTTGAAATTTTCGTGTGATGAATGTTATGATGCGCATGAATGAATAAATGCAACAATCACAAATAAGGGATCACACACACGGGAAACAGACAAAGGTCAAGGGATGAATCATGTCATTGTCAAGATCAATCATCCATTTTGGTGGATTATGGTTTACACCTTATCAACACCCAAGTTCCATTGATATTGACAAGTCTTGATTGGATCAACCAAGAATCAAGGGTTTGTTGTAAGTCACGAGCATGGAGTCTGGGTAAGAACCATCCCAAAGGAGTGAACTAAGGATAAAAACCTGTAGATCATGTACTAAAAAGTTCCCAGAGTCTTAATTCCATCTATTGGATATTACTGGTTAAGATGACTGACTCAGCGACCCATAATATTCTCAAAAGAAACTCGTCTGAGTGTAGTATCACATAACAACTGTTATCAAGTCTACACTTGAACAGTCTTTGCACTACATCCTAAATAGGCCAAGGGGGGGTAAATGTTCTACGGTCCTCAGCTTCTCGGACCCAAATTAGAGATAGTAATGCCTAACCACAAATACTTGTGTGACATTTCCAAATCCAAAAGAGTCTCCACTGAGCAGATGGATCTCAAGCCAACTTGTTAAGGACTACTCCACACAAGTCGAACATGACTATACCATCCTCCTATCTTAATTGCACTCAAGTTCGAGTTAGAACTTATCTCACCACTCAGAGATCACCAAGCACAACAAGCAGATTATATCACACATACATATATACAAACATCACATATATACAAATATATACACATAAAAAGTAGGCTAAACCCACTGGAGACTACTCCCCAGCATAGTCGCCACTTAATTTCTGTAGCGGTATATTCGTGATCGTCAAGCTATGGATAAGCTAGACATCAAATAACAAGAGTCGCCACCGCGCTTATATTGTTTCCAAGGGAAAGGGAAAAAGTACGAACAAAACCCAAAAGTAAGAAGTTTTCAAATCAAAACTAATAAAATGTCAGAGATTACCGGTAAGGGGGTTGGTTACACAGAGGAAAGGTGTTAGCACCCAAAGTGTCCTAGGTACTCCTAGGGAGGCCTTTTTGTGTGCATATGTATTTGGTACAAAATGATGTTTACAAACAAATAAAATGAGGGGATGAGAAAATAATTCATTAATTATATTTTTGTGTTTGACAAGACCTTCGGACTTGTGCCTACGTACCAACATAAAAATGAAGGATCAAAACCTCGTAGTTCGTGATACAAATTTCAAAGTGGATGCATTGGTTTTTAACAAAAATTAAGTTTGAAAGGCACAGAGGCCTAAAAATGGGTTAAATGAGTTAGTTCTTTTTTGGATTTTGAAGGTTTAAGTCAAGTATAATGAATTCTATTTACAAGTTTGATTAAGAAAAGGAAGTTTAAAAATTCAATGGCATAAGGACAAAGTTTCTATCTTTTGCAAAGTGGTCAAAGTTTAGAACAAAACTAGTTCAAACAATTTTTTTTTTAAAAATGAGAGAGAGATTTTGAAATTAAAGAAATTGGGAGGAGATGAAGAGACTAATCCTATGCCCAAAATTAAAAGTTAAAGGTTGAAAAGATGTGACCAATGGGTAGCAATCCAATAGACAAGAATGTCAATAGAAACCCAAATTCCCCTAGACATTTAGAATCAAGCAACACACAAATGTACAATTATTTCAATCTTTAAGATCAAGGTATCAAATAAAGATAGCCACATCCAAGCTTAGCCACTCCACGATCTTCTTCAAGATAACCCATGTAACAGATTAATTCACAAGTCAAAGGTTCAAAATAACAGCTTCATAATGATCATGTTGCAGATGAACTCAAAGGGATCTTCAAATATGTATCATATGAAGTTTTAAATCACAAGTACTTGGTTACATGAAAGTTGGCATTGGCCAAGTCCTTTAGCATAGGAATGTTGCCTAAATTCTAAGTCCATTTGTCCAAGATCAAGTCAACAGTCCACACAGAAGTTTTTTAGGATTTTTATTGTTATTATGTACCTTAATGGTCAAATATTACACAAACAAACAAAGTATGCACAAAATGGAATATATCACACAATATGTTCCAAGTGGACAAAGTGAAAATTGTTTTAACATAAACAATTAGAATGACATGAATAATGGCAAATGAATAAAGACTAAAATTAAATGACATTAAAGTAAATGGCTAGAAATTAAAAGTTAGTTGTTAATGAGTTAGAAGTTAGTATTGTTTTGCTTTTGATTTTCATTTTTAAGTCATTCTTTGGAGAACACTCAACCCACTTATCACAAGCATGGATCCTTGAACCAAGACATCTTCCAAAAGAAAGGAAAAAAGGCCAAGTTTCCACACAATACCATGAAAGAGGGGAGACTTACAATCTCACTAACTAGAATGCTATACCTTTTTGTGTCACAAATTTAGCGTTATGTTTAGCAATCGTAATTGGACTTATGTAGAAGTCACAACTATTTGAGGTCGGGCAATAGAATTTTGGTGTTAATGCATGTTAGAGACATAGTATAATGGACTATGCTCATGAAACATACCACACACTAAAAGAATATGCAAAAGAGGTGGCCTAATCTCATCCATACTTATGTTGATTTTTGAATCAACTAACCTTAGGACTTTGAGATATCATAAGCCAAATGAGATAAATGCATAAAGAATGGGAATGAGATGAAGAGGGAGGGGAATGGATCAAAACTCAAATTGGTCAAAGGATGACTTTTACCAAATTAATATCATCCTATCATTTTGGGATTGGAATGTACATTCCATCAATCCCCTAAATCCAATGATATTAACTTGACAAAATCAAATCAACCTTGACCAAGGCCCAACAACAAGAGTCAAACTCAAATAAGTCATCACAATTGGTCAACACAATTAATTGGCATTTATTCAAATTTAAAAGACTAAAATAAGACATTTAAATTAAATATGGTTTGTCAAATTCCTAAAACCTCATCAAAACACCAAAGAAACAACCATGAGATTTTCATAGGTCAAACAAGGTCAAAGGACCTTAGAGAAAAAAATTCAGAATTTCTAAAGACTTAAAAGTATTTTTAAACAATTAAAGTGATCATATACAATTAAAGTGCCAACGCACCTCCGGAGCTGTAACTCTGGTCTTCTTCTCCGGTGGACCTCACCGGACTGGTCCACCCTCAACCATCACCAAAATAAAAAAGGAGGACATGATCTGAAAGAAAAAATGGCGTAGAGCACGAATCTGACCTCAATTTCAAATAACACCAAATATATAAAAAGATACGAGGAGTTGAATTTTGAGGTGTCTCAACTGAGTTACTTTGATTTGACCTATAAGCAACTCAATCTTCTTGCCTACATTGGTAGGACTTCAGACAACCAAGGATCCAAGACAATTAAGTAGAATTGAGCGAGAATCAAAGAGATGAAGTTTTCTTAAAATTACCTTCATTGCTATGCAAAACTTGATGTTGCTTGATTCAAACATGATCTGATCACACTTGAGATGCTAGCAGGAAGTGATTCAACGCTGTGGATCCTGGAGTTCTTGAATCTCCAACAGTTGTGATTCAAACTCAAATTTCAAATTGAAATTTCTTAGGTTTTCGTTTAGAATAAGTGGGATTGAATTGGGGGGCAAAGCTGGCGCGCAAGGTGTGATTCAAATGAGCTTATAAGCCTTCTATTTATAGCCAAAGGGAATGATATTTGCACACTTCACAATCTGTCCAAAATTTGCAATGTGAATGGCACGAGTGCATGGGTATGTACAGGCCCATGATGCAATGCATTAAGGTAAAAAATGATTCATGTTGAAGTCTGAATGAGACTTGTATGTGAAGGCAATGTGAACTGAAGTCTGTACATTTGATTCTTTCCAATGATGCAACCCTGTTAAAGCCATACGCAAACCTAGCAATCTTCGTCCAAAATGCATGAACTTGGGTTCTTTGGAAAGCTTGGATCAAGGGGAACATGTTTTAGGTTCAACACTTTTTAATTTGGATCTTGGAACATGGAGAATTTTGAGGTGGAAGTTTGGAAATTTCAACATGTTGAAAAAATTACTAAGTGTCAAGCTATATACTTCAATATTCTACCTTGCTTAACTTTTTATGTGAGATTCAAATAAGATAAGTGTCTTGATGAAAGTTGTAGGTCTTTCAAAGACCTTAAAAATGGTCACAAATTTCATGTCATTTGGATTTATAATGATAGAGTTATACATCTTTGAAGTTTGTAAAAATCACTTGTTCAATGGTATAGTTCAAAAATGTCCTATAATGTTTCCTCATATCACATGCTCATAAAAGTTGAATTAGCTCTCACTCCAAAAATAAAAGTTGAAGTAGACATCTTGAATTTAATTGTGCAACTTGGAAATCTTTCATCTCATAAAAATTGACTAAGTTATAGCCTTGGGATGTTGACTTTCAAATTAGGGTTTATACAATTTGATCTATAATGTTTCAACATAGGAAATGATTTTCCAAGAAAAACTATCTCTAGGACTCAACATGAAAGTTGTATGGAATGTCATTTAGAGGAACGTTTCTCTTGGAATAATTTTCATATGGTGAAAATTGTAGGAGATAGGGTCTAGGGAGACTCAGTTTTGATTAGATGAATTCATCTGGCCAACCACCATCAACCAACTTGCTAACCTTCAATTCTATTGACTTTCTTCGCTCATGGTAGATCATATACGCATAAGATGATGAATTTTGAAGTGTCCCTTGAGAAGTTTGATCAATTGGTGAGATAGCTTGTTGGAGAAGTTACTTAAAATACCCAGTCAAACTAGGGTTTCCAAGGCAAATAACTTCTAAACTCTTGAAGAAAACTTGATCAATATGACATGTAGGAATCAATGGAACTCATATATGATGCTCATAACCATTCTTGGATCAATTCATGGTTGTGCTCTTTGCCATGAGGGTCTCAAACCCGTGATATGAACTTGATAAATCAATGGGATCATGCCTTACCTACAAAAGAGTTAGGCAAATGCAAAGACATATTATTTGGTATTTTGGTTAGTAAAATGATAATATACAAGTATGATACAATCACATAGTGCTTGGTGATCTCTCCCAAAACAAACCCAATGAAAGAGGGGTAAGGAGGATGCCAAGGTATGATCCCAATGCTAATGCTTATGATTAAAATGCATGAGGGATCTTAGTGTCAAAATTGGGGTCTTACAGGTCCACGTATTTTTGAATTTCGAAATTTTCATTTTATTTTCTTTATTTTCATTAATTCATATTAATTTTATTATTGATCCAAAAAATATGGGATTTTCACCAAAATATTTCAAATATTTTTCTCTTCCATTTTTTGAATTAAAATTAATTTTTAGATCAATATAGATATTTTTCATGATTTAATTATTTCTGTGCATATTTTTTAATTGTTTAAAAATACTTTGGACTTTTCAAAAATAGTGAAATTTTTTCTCTAAGGTCCTTTGACCTTGTTTGACCTATAATAAATCTCTTGGCCATTTATTTGGTGTTTTGAAGAGGTTTTAGGTTTTTGATAAAACATAATTTAATTTAATGCATTTTTAATTGATTTTTAATTTGTTTAATTGAAAATAAATTGTGTTGAGCTATTTTTATCAACTTGTGGAGTTTGACTATTGTGTTTGGGCCTTGGTCAAGGTTGATTTTAATTTTGTTGGATTAAAATTATTGGATTTAGGAGATTGATGAAATGTACATTTCATCTCCCAAAATTAACGAATGATTTTAATTTGATAAAATTCCTCCCATGACCAATATTTGTTTGTCTCATTACCCCTCCCTCTTCATCTTATATCCCTTTCTACCCCACTCCTCTCATTGGCCAATGACATCTCAATATCCCTTTCTTTTTGTGCGTGGTATGTTTTAGGAGTATGGTTCATTATACCATATCTCTAACATGCATTAACACCAAAAAATTTATTGCCCGGCCTCAAATAGTTGTGACTTCTACATAAGTCCAATTACGATTGCTTAACATAGCGCTAAATCTTGACACAAAAGGCATATCATTCTAGTAAGTGAGATTGTAAGTCTCCCCCCTTTCATGGTATTGGGTGGAAACTTGGCCTTTTTTCCTTCCTTTGGAATATGTCTTGGTTCAAGGATCCATGCTTGTGAATAGAGGGTTGAGTGTCTCCAAAGAACGACTTAAATAATTAAAAAGCAAAACTCAACTAACTTCTAATCAACTAACATTTGACTAACTTTTAATTTCAAGTCATTTACTTTATGCAATTTAAATTGAATTCATTTATCATTTGCCATTATACATATCATTTGACTTGTTTATGTTTATGTCATTTTCAATTTGCTCATTTGAGCCATATATTGTGTTTGTATATACTGGTTTGTGTATCTTATTTGTGATTGTGGTCTTAGGACCTTAAAGTACATAATAAACAACAAAAACTCTTAAAAAATGTTTGTGTGGACTGTTGGATTTGATTTGAGCCATGGACTTGGAATTAGGCGACATTCCCTTTAAAAAAGGACTTGGCCAATGCCGACTTTTTTGAAACCACGAGTTGGCTTTGAAGAAGCTGGGTGAGATTCTCCGTCTACCCCTTATGGCCTTGGAGCCGTACCAGATAGTTTTGGTGCTAACACTTTCTGGTTGGCCATCACGGGACGATCAAATTATGTTGCTAAAGGGGCGAAAGCATCTGGCATTCACAACCCTTGTTTCAGGTATGCTCAAAAGGTAATTCCTTTCACGCTTTTCGGTAGGGGTGATAGCACAGGTGTGGCTACCCCTAGGGAGCTCTTCTTTTTGTTTGCCATTGAAAACCAAGTTGTTGTAAGCGTTGCAGCATTTGTAGCGAATTATCTAGGTCGAGTGGGGAGAGCAGCCCAAAGGGGAATTTCCATATGGGGCATAATCACACAGATTGCCAAGCATTTCGGCTATGACCCTACTGCACTAAATGAGACGCCAGTGGCAGGTAAGCATAAACTGGACATGAACGCATTGGTTCAGCAAGGTATGATATCAAAAATTTCCAATTATTATGCTTTAATGAGTTCTGGTCAGTTTATTATGGCTCCTCTTGACCCTACACGAATTAGCATTGCCAACACGACCAATTGGCTATATGAGAGTGTCGTCCAAGATGATATGGACGAGCACAATGCTGACCCATTTGTTGCAGGTGACCAACAAGAGGAAGAGGTGCAGGAACAAGAGAAATTTGTTGCTCTGCCAGAGGACACCATGCACCTAGGTGTCGGGTCGTCATATGTGATGTAACACCCTTCTAAATACCCCAAATTATTATAATTAAAATAACAATATATTCATCAGAGTAATTATGCCCCGAAGGGTGTCACACAATCATTTCACAAAAATCATTAAAATATCCTGTCATGCTCATTTATTTAATCAAAATAAGGTTCTTTGCATAATTCGCAGCGGAATAAAATTCAACTCAATGTAAAACATGTAACACAATACATGTAAATCATCAACAACCAATATCAAATCAATTAAGACATCCCCTCCCGATGTTACATCTATTAGAGCATGACCCATAAGAACTACTCTAGACTCCAAGCATTAGCTGCTACTCAACTCATTTCTCGTTACCTGAAAAATAGGTGTAAGGGTGAGTTCTTCAATCAATATAATAAGCATTATAGAACAACATGTAATGCTAAGTAAATAACACATTAATTCACCCTAATCAAACTACGCACTCAGCAACGGCAATATCCATCCAACCATCATATTCAACAGTAAAAATCTCAATCATATTCAACATTAACAACACAACACACAACACACATATGATACTGGAATGCATCCATTCATATCATATGCCATACATTCATTGTGCAATGAGACTCTTATGCATGCGGTACCGACTATGTTGTGAACATATAGTTCAACCTCACCGTCCAAATCCAGGCACGGCTACCAAGCTCACTAGTCCCACTCATTTGAGACATAGTGACTCACTCACTAATTCCTCACCATGGGAATTAGCTACCACCCCAAATGGGCCATGATATGCACGCTAATCACCTAGCATGCAAACAACAACAACAACAATCAACATGACTTACTCACTAATTCCTCACCATGGGAATTAGCTACCACCCGAAGGCCACAATACGCATGCTAATCACCTAGCAGTGCAACATCAACGATAATCAAGAATAGACACATGCTCACACTCTAAGCCATAGAATAGTCTATTCACAAATGCATACATTCACAACATCATGTATACCATTCCACATTATCAACACAATTTATCACAAAAGCATATTATATCATGCCAAACAACAACCACAATATTAGTACACTCCACTAATATCTATACTGCTCAAAACAGCGGGAATTAATCTCTATTACATCATAGGCCAACATAGGCCAACCCTCCAATAGGCACACAACATTAAAATTAACATTTTTCCACTCTGCAACAGCGTTAACCGGTTAACGCCCTGGGTTAACCGGTTAACGCAGCACAACACGCCTTCTGTCTCAAAATTTAACAGTGTTAACCGGTTAACGCCCTGGGTTAACCGGTTAACGCAGCACAAACAGCCAAATATCAGAAATTACAACAGTGTTAACCGGTTAACACCCTGGGTTAACCGGTTAACGCAGACAAAACAGCACATATTCATAATCCAACACAGTGTTAACCGGTTAACACCCTGGGTTAACCGGTTAACGCAAGACAGAAGCTGTTCCTGCGCTAACTCAAGGCAGAATGCAGAATTCTCCGCATTTTCCGCCATTGGAGGACTTCCGGACCTCCGAATCCGATTCCGTAAAAAGCCATACGATCGGGAAATTACAACAGACTCAATTACCGACTAAATTTCAACTTTTAACACGGTTCATCCAACAAAATTTTAGCATTCACAATTCCCAATTAGGGTCAATCAACAGCTTATCACTACCCATGACATATTATCCCATAATACCCGTTAATTGACGATAAACCCCCCTTACCTGAGTTAATCCGGCGAATCTCTAAGCTCAAGCCCTTCCTTCTTCAACCTTCAGCCCTCGCTCTGTCTCTTTGCCCTTTTCCTCTTCTTTCACGATCGTTCTCTGTTTCACGTAAAACCTTTTCTTACCAAATGGGATATTTCCTTAAGTCCAACTTATATATTTTCCAAAATAATAATCCAATAATAATAATAATAAAATTTCCAATTATTTAATTAAATTAATAAATAAATTATTAACTCAATTCAAATAATTATTTTATTATTATCGGGGTGTTACAACTCTCCCCCACTAAAAGAGTTTTCGTCCTCGAAAACATACCTCAAGCGAATAACTCCGGATAAGACTCTTTCATCTGACTCTCAAGTTCCCAAGTCACATTGCCACCTGCTGGTCCTCCCCAAGCTACCTTCACCAAGGCAATCTCTTTACCCCGCAACTGCTTCAACTCTCGATCCTCAATCCTCATAGGTGATGTTTCAACAGTCAGGTTATCTCTCACCTGTACATCATCCACTTGGACTACATGCGACGGATCATGAATGTACCTCCTCAACTGAGACA
Source organism: Lathyrus oleraceus (assembly GCF_024323335.1). Lineage (NCBI taxonomy): Eukaryota > Viridiplantae > Streptophyta > Magnoliopsida > Fabales > Fabaceae > Lathyrus > Lathyrus oleraceus. Next base: position 418,483,650 of record NC_066583.1, read on the forward strand.
CATGAAAAACGTCATGCAAATTCGCAAGCGACGGCGGTAAAGCGATACGATAGGCCACTTCCCCTATCCTCTCCAAAATCTGATAAGGACCAATAAATCGAGGTGTCAACTTCTTCGACTTCAAGGCTCGACCAACACCAGTTATCGGAGTAACACGAAGAAACACATGATCTCCCTCTTGGAACTCAAGTGATTTCCTCCTCTTATCATGATAACTCTTCTGACGACTCTGAGCAATTCTCATCTTATCCTGAATCATCTTAATCTTTTCCGTAGTTTGTTGAACAATCTCCGGTCCAACCACCGCACTCTCACCGGACTCATACCAACATAAAGGTGTCCGACATCTCCTACCATACAAAGCTTCAAACGGTGCCATACCAATACTCGAATGAAAACTATTGTTGTAGGTAAACTCAATCAAAGGCAAATAACAATCCCAAGCACCTCCTTTTTCCAAAACACAAGCTCTCAAAAGATCCTCTAATGACTGAATCGTCCTCTCAGTCTGACCATCAGTCTGCGAATGATATGCAGAACTCAATCTCAGCTTAGTTCCCAAAGCCTTCTGCAAACCTTCCCAGAACTTCGATGTAAATCTAGGATCTCTGTCCGAAACAATACTCGACGGAATACCATGCAAACTTACAATCTTCTCAATATACAACTCAGCCAACCTCTCTAACGGATAATCCATTCTGATCGGAATGAAATGAGCCGACTTCGTCAATCTATCAACAATCACCCAAATAGCCTCAAAATTCTTACTTGTCCTCGGTAAACCAGAAACAAAATCCATACTGATACTATCCCACTTCCACTCTGGAATAGCCAACGGTTGCATTAGCCCAGACGGCTTCTGATGCTCAATCTTCGACTTCTGACAAGTCAAACAGGAATACACAAAACTTGCAATTTCTCTTTTCATTCCCGGCAACCAAAATAACCTTTTCAAATCATGATACATCTTCGTAGCTCCAGGATGAATACTCAAGCCACTACGATGTCCTTCTTCAAGAATACTCTTCTTAAGCTCGGCAACATCCGGAATACACACCCGGTCACCAAATCTCAAAACACCATTCTCATCAACTCGGAATTCACCACCCTGACCTGAGTTCACCAAAGTCAACTTATCAACCAAAAGCATATCAGATTTCTGACCTTCTCTGATCTCATCCAGAATACCACTTGTTAATCTCAACATTCCCAGTTTAACACTATTGTGAGTACTCTCACACACCAAACTCAAGTCTCTAAACTGTTCAATTAAATCCAATTCCTTAACCATCAACATAGACATATGCAATGATTTCCGACTCAATGCATCAGCTACTACATTTGCTTTACCCGGATGGTAATGCAAACCAAAGTCATAATCCTTCAAAAATTCTAACCATCTTCTCTGTCTCATATTCAGCTCTTTCTGATCAAACAAATACTTTAAACTCTTATGGTCACTGAAAACTTCAAATCTCGACCCATACAAATAATGCCTCCATAACTTCAGAACAAATACCACAGCTGCCAACTCCAAATCATGCGTCGGATAGTTCCTCTCATGAACCCTTAGTTGTCTCGAAGCATAAGCTATAACCTGCTTATTCTGCATCAACACACCACCTAAACCCAACAATGAAGCGTCACAATAAACCTCAAATAGTTCCGACGAACTCGGTAATATCAGAATAGGAGCAGTAGTTAACCTTCTCTTTAACTCTTGGAAACCTTCTTCACATTTTGAGTCCCAAACAAACGCTTGCCCCTTTCTGGTCAACATTGTCAACGGTAACGCCAACTTAGAGAATCCCTCAATAAACTTCCTATAGTAACCTGCAAGTCCAAGAAAACTTCTTATCTCAGAAACTGACTTCGGAGCTTCCCACTTAGACACCGCTTCTATCTTAGAAGGATCAACAGCAACACCACCTCTTGAAATCACATGACCAAGAAAACTAACCTCTTCTAACCAAAATTCACATTTTGAGAGTTTAGCAAATAACTTCTTTTCTCGTAGAACTTCCAACACCACTCTCAAATGCTCAGCATGTTCTTCTTCAGATTTCGAATACACCAAAATGTCATCAATAAACACCACAACAAACTGATCTAGATACGGATGAAAAATCCTATTCATATACTCCATGAATACTCCAGGCGCATTAGTCACCCCAAAAGGCATTACAAAATACTCATAATGTCCATACCTTGTTCTGAAAGCAGTCTTCTGAATATCTTCAGTCTTCACACGTATCTGATGATACCCAGATCTCAAATCTATCTTGCTGAACACACTAGCACCAACCAATTGATCCATCAAATCATCAATCCTCGGTAAAGGATACCGATTCTTGATCGTCACTTTATTCAGTTGTCTGTAATCCACACACAACCTCATAGTACCTTCTTTCTTCTTAACCAACAACACTGGTGCACCCCACGGTGACACACTCGGACGAATAAATTTCTTATCCAACAAATCTTCCAACTGACTCTTCAATTCAGCTAGCTCAACAGCAGACATACGATAAGGAGCCATCGATATCGGTCTAGTACCGGGTACCAAATCAATCGTGAACTCAACTTCACGCTCTGGCGGTAATTCATTCACTTCTTCCGGAAACACATCAGGAAAATCACACACCACAGCTAGATCACCAATCACCAGTTTATCTTTAGCCTCCAAAGTCGCTAACAGCATAAACAACTCTGCCCCATCTGCTACTTCCTCATTCACTTGCCTTGATGATAGAAACAAACTCTTTCCTTCCTCTTCCTCAGGAAAAATCACAGTCTTATCAAAACAGTTGATATAGACTCGGTTAAACACTAACCAGTTCATACCCAGAATAACATCAATCTGCACTAATGGAAGACACACAAGATCTATCCCAAAGGCTCTACCAAAAATACTCAAAGGACAATTCAAACAAACAGAAGTAGTAGTCACTGAACCCTTCGCAGGAGTATCAATCACCATACTACCCAACATCTCAGATATCTCTAACTTAAGTTTCACAGCGCAATCCAAAGATATAAAGGAATGAGTAGCACCGGTGTCAATAATAGCTACAAGAGGAAAGCCATTAATATAACACGTACCTCGGATCAAACGCTCATCTGCAAAAGTCTCAGAACCTGATAAAGCAAAAACCTTGCCTCCCGACTGATTCTCTTTCTTTGGCTTAGGACACTGTGGACTGATATGACCCACCTCTCCACAGTTGAAGCAAGTCACAGTCTTCAACCGGCAATCTGCAGCCAAATGACCACCTTTTCCACATTTGAAACACTTCTTCTCATTACTGGTACACTCATGGATACGATGTCCAGCCTGACCACATCTGTAACACTTGGCAGGAGCACTAGAGTCTCCCCCACTAGGCCTCTTCATCCCACTCTGTCTCTGAAAACCTTTGCCAGCAGCATACGGTTTTCCACGATCAATCTGATTCTTACCTTTCCTATCAACCCTCTGCTGATAGCTCTCAGCTCTGGCCTTGGAATCCTGTTCAAAAATCCTGCAACAGTCAACCAAATCAGAAAACACTCTAATCCTTTGATATCCAATTGCCTGCTTGATCTCTGGACGCAACCCGTTCTCAAACTTCACACACTTTGAAAATTCCCCAGCAGCCTCAGCATAGGGAGTATAATACTTTGACAGTTCTGTGAACTTGGCAGCATACTCCGTAACAGACCTGTTACCCTGCTTCAATTCCAAGAACTCTATCTCCTTCTTTCCTCTGACATCCTCGGGAAAATACTTCCTCAGAAATCTCTCTCTGAACACAGCCCAAGTAATCTCAGCATCTCCAGCAGCTTCCAACTCAATGCGGGTAGCAACCCACCAATCATCAGCTTCTTCTGACAGCATATGTGTACCGAACCTGACCTTCTGGTTATCAGCACACTCAATTACTCTGAAGATCCTTTCTATCTCCTTCAACCACTTCTGAGCACCATCTGGATCGTATGCTCCCTTGAACATTGGAGGATTGTTCTTCTGGAACTCACTCAACTGACGAGCAGCCCCCATTCCCATAACATTCGGATTTCCTCCAAGTACTCCAGCTAGCATACCCAGAGCCTCAGCAATCGCAGCATCATCTCTACCTCTTCCAGCCATCTCTATTCTGAAAACCCAACAAGCTAAAACAATAAGTACTGATAGGGTTAAACAACACCTATCCCGTACAGGGGAAACAGAATAATTACGACTCGACACGACCGACTATGCTCTGATACCACTAATGTAACACCCTTCTAAATACCCCAAATTATTATAATTAAAATAACAATATATTCATCAGAGTAATTATGCCCCGAAGGGTGTCACACAATCATTTCACAAAAATCATTAAAATATCCTGTCATGCTCATTTATTTAATCAAAATAAGGTTCTTTGCATAATTCGCAGCGGAATAAAATTCAACTCAATGTAAAACATGTAACACAATACATGTAAATCATCAACAACCAATATCAAATCAATTAAGACATCCCCTCCCGATGTTACATCTATCAGAGCATGACCCATAAGAACTACTCTAGACTCCAAGCATTAGCTGCTACTCAACTCATTTCTCGTTACCTGAAAAATAGGTGTAAGGGTGAGTTCTTCAATCAATATAATAAGCATTATAGAACAACATGTAATGCTAAGTAAATAACACATTAATTCACCCTAATCAAACTACGCACTCAGCAACGGCAATATCCATCCAACCATCATATTCAACAGTAAAAATCTCAATCATATTCAACATTAACAACACAACACACAACACACATATGATACTGGAATGCATCCATTCATATCATACGCCATACATTCATTGTGCAATGAGACTCTTATGCATGCGGTACCGACTATGTTGTGAACATATAGTTCAACCTCACCGTCCAAATCCAGGCACGGCTACCAAGCTCACTAGTCCCACTCATTTGAGACATAGTGACTCACTCACTAATTCCTCACCATGGGAATTAGCTACCACCCCAAATGGGCCATGATATGCACGCTAATCACCTAGCATGCAAACAACAACAACAACAATCAACATGACTTACTCACTAATTCCTCACCATGGGAATTAGCTACCACCCGAAGGCCACAATACGCATGCTAATCACCTAGCAATGCAACATCAACGATAATCAAGAATAGACACATGCTCACACTCTAAGCCATAGAATAGTCTATTCACAAATGCATACATTCACAACATCATGTATACCATTCCACATTATCAACACAATTTATCACAAAAGCATATTATATCATGCCAAACAACAACCACAATATTAGTACACTCCACTAAAATCTATACTGCTCAAAACAGCGGGAATTAATCTCTATTACATCATAGGCCAACATAGGCCAACCCTCCAATAGGCACACAACATTAAAATTAACATTTTTCCACTCTGCAACAGCGTTAACCGGTTAACGCCCTGGGTTAACCGGTTAACGCAGCACAACACGCCTTCTGTCTCAAAATTTAACAGTGTTAACCGGTTAACGCCCTGGGTTAACCGGTTAACGCAGCACAAACAGCCAAATATCAGAAATTACAACAGTGTTAACCGGTTAACACCCTGGGTTAACCGGTTAACGCAGACAAAACAGCACATATTCATAATCCAACACAGTGTTAACCGGTTAACACCCTGGGTTAACCGGTTAACGCAAGACAGAAGCTGTTCCTGCGCTAACTCAAGGCAGAATGCAGAATTCTCCGCATTTTCCGCCATTGGAGGACTTCCGGACCTCCGAATCCGATTCCGTAAAAAGCCATACGATCGGGAAATTACAACAGACTCAATTACCGACTAAATTTCAACTTTTAACACGGTTCATCCAACAAAATTTCAGCATTCACAATTCCCAATTAGGGTCAATCAACAGCTTATCACTACCCATGACATATTATCCCATAATACCCGTTAATTGACGATAAACCCCCCTTACCTGAGTTAATCCGGCGAATCTCTAAGCTCAAGCCCTTCCTTCTTCAACCTTCAGCCCTCGCTCTGTCTCTTTGCCCTTTTCCTCTTCTTTCACGATCGTTCTCTGTTTCACGTAAAACCTTTTCTTACCAAATGGGATATTTCCTTAAGTCCAACTTATATATTTTCCAAAATAATAATCCAATAATAATAATAATAAAATTTCCAATTATTTAATTAAATTAATAAATAAATTATTAACTCAATTCAAATAATTATTTTATTATTATCGGGGTGTTACATGTGACACCGGACCAATGGTCGTGGGTGTAGACAGAGATCGGCGATCTCCGAGTGTAGCAAACATGCCAAGGCATAGAGCAAGACCGTCAAGGGACTCTTATGGATGAGATGCATGTGATGATGCAACAACTGATGTTGCAATTTCCTCCACTGCAGTGAGCCTGTGTGGGGCCCTCTCTATCTTTGATTAAACATTGCGGACAATGTTTGGTTTAAGTGTGTGGGGGGTTTTATTTTTTATTATTTTTGTTCTTAGTATTTTAAGCATTTTATTATGTTTATTTAAAGTAATTAGTTGTGTGGTATTTTGTGTGTTGCAAATAGAGAACATTCGTGCCAAATGAATAATGAGGCCCGAAGTGTTTGGATGAAAGACACACTCCTCTACTTACTCTTCTGGAAACCCCCAAAAGTTGATGTTGTTGATCTAAATAATCGGGCGTGACTCTCTGTCACTGGACTACACAGGAATACTCTGTAACCGAAGCGAAGACGAAGCTACATCATACTGAGAGGTATCTTGGAAGCCTGCAAGTTATACCAAACATGGTGAGAGCCACAAAAAGGCCAAACACTTGCCATCATGAGAGCTTTTCAGGTATGTCTCTGTCTCTCTGGGTTTGCTTGTTGTTTAACCACTGTAAATAACTGCAAGCCCGAACACTATCGTACCTTGCTTAGATAAGTGTTTTTTACCCCAAATCCGTGGAAAATCCTAAGTTTCGGGTTTCATCAAATTTTTGGGACACCGATGAAAAGTAGATAAGTGCAGAAAAAAATTAGTACGAAACTTCAAAAGAAAAAAGAGAAATGAAAAATTATGAGAAGTATCATGAAGCACTTCTCTAGAAAAATTGAGGTTGCCAAAAAGCATGCTCAAAAGAGCAATAAAAAGAAGAGAAAAATAAGAGCCAATGAATCCCAACAATAACGGTGCCCAAAACAAAAAACCTCCTGATTTCAAGATTGAACACAGTTATGAGGGTAGCAACAAGGACTCTGAGCTTGAACCTCTAGTTTTTCCCTTTTTGTTTTGTTAAGTTTCCCCCACCTTGCACCTTATCCCCACTACAACCCAAAAAGCCCTCGAATAGTGTGTGTTGTGTGTTTTTGTTATGAAAGTGTCTGTGATTCAAACCTAAGAGTTGACTTTGCATGCTCTGTTTTTTAGTGCAAACACTTTGATCCCGAGAGATTTGGTGAGAGTATGAAAAGCTACAGGCCAAAAGATGCGTCAATGTGAAAGTGTAGCGGAAGTCGGAAGTTGGGAAAGAGTAAAATAGTGAATGAAAAGTGAACAGGCGTTAGACCTCAATTTTGACCCTAAGATCCCTCATGAAATTTCTTCATATGCATTAGCATTGGAATCATTCCTTGGCATCCTCCTCACCCCTCTTTCATTGGGTTGTTTTAGGAGAGATCACCAAGCACCATGTCATTGTATCATACTTGTATATTATCATCTTACTAATCAAAATACAAAAATATGTCTTTGCATTTGCCTAACTCTTTTGTAGGTAGGGCATGATCTCCATTGATCTATCAAGTTCATATGTAGGGTTTGAGACCCTCATGACATAGAGCACAACCAAGAATTGATCCAAGAATGGTTATGAGCATCATATATGAGTTCCATTGATTCCTACATGTTATATTGATCATGTTTTCTTCAAGAGTTTGAGGATGATTTGCCTTGGAAACCCTAGTTTGATTGGGTATCTTGAGTAACTTCTCCAACAAGCTATCTCACCAATTGATCAAATTTCTCAAGGGACACTTCAAATTTCATCATCTTATGCGTATATGATCTACCATGAGCCAATATAGTCAAAAGAATTGAAGGTTAGCAAGTTGGTTGATGGTGGTTGGCCAGATGAATTCATCAGATCAAAACTGGGTCTCCCTAGACCCTATCTCCTACAAATTTCACCATATGAAAATGATTCCAAGAGAAAAGTTACTCTAAATCACATTCCAAACAACTTTAATGTTGATACCTAGAGCTAGTTTTGCTTGGAAAATCATTTTCTATGTTGAAATATTATAGGTCATTTTGTCTAAACTCTAATTTGAAAGTCAACTTCCCAAGGCCATAACTTGCTCAATTTTTATAAGATGAAATATTTCCAAGTTGCACAATCAAATTCAAGATCTCTACTTCAACTATTAGGTTTGTAGTGAGAGTTAATTCAACTTTTAGGAGCATGTGATATGAGGTTATATTATAGATCATTTTTTACCTATACCATTGAACAAGTGATTTTTCCAAACTTCAAAAATACATAACTCTATCATTCCAAATAAACATGACATGCAATTGGTGACCATTTTGACGGTCTTTGAAAGAGCTACAACTTTGATGAAGACACTTTTCTCATTTGAAGCTAACATAAAAAGTTAAGCAAGATGGAATATTGAGATATATCGCTTGACACTTAGAAATTTTTTTAACATTTTGAAATTTCCAAATTTCCACCTCAAAATTTTCGATGTTCCAATCTCCAAATAAAAAGGTGTTCAACATCAAACATGTTCCCCTTTATCCAAGCTTTCCAAAGAACCTAAGTTCATGCATTTTGGATGAGGTTTGCTAGGTCTGCACATGGCTTTAATAGAGCTGCATAATTGGAAAGAATAAAACATCAAAGCTTCAGTTCACTTTGCCTTGCCAATCATGCTTCCATTCAGACTTCATTTGGAATCATTTTGGACCTTTTTGCATTGCATCATGGGCCTGCACATGCCCATGCACTCGTGCCATCAACATTGCTAAAATTGGACAAACTTTGAAGGGTGCAAATATCATTCCATTTGGCTATAAATAGCATGCTTCTAAGCTCATTCGAACACACCTTGCGCGCCAGCTTTTCCCCCCATTGAAACCTTGACATTCTAAAGGAAAACCTGAGAAATTTCAATTTGAAATTTGATTTTGAATCTCAACTGTTGGAGATTCAAGAACTCTAGGATCCAAAGCCTTGCAACCTCTCTAATCACTTCCTACTAGCTTCTCAAGTGTGACCAGATCGTGTTTGGAGCAAGCAACATCAAGAACTGCATAGCATTGAAGATAATTTTCAGGAAACTTCATCTCTTTGATTCTCACTAAATTCTACTCAATTCTCTTGGATCTTTGGTTGTCTGAAGTCCTACCAATATAGGAAAGAAGATTAATTTGCTTAGAGGTCAAATCGAAACAACTCAGTTGACACACCTCAAAATTCAACTCCTCGTATCTTTCTATATACGTGGAGTTAGTTAAAATTGAGGTCAGATTCATGCTCAACGCCATTTTTTCTTTCAGATCATGTCCTCATTTTTCATTTATGTGATGGTGATGACTGAACCAGTCCGGTGAGCCTCGCCTAAGAAGGTGACCGGAGGTCCAGCGCCGGTGGTGTGCTGGACAGGTTCTGAGCCACATGATCATTCTAAAATGATTTAATCTCACGCGTCCATTGTGATTACCATCCCTGCAGCATGATGCCCCGTGTGTTTGGTGGACCACGCGTTCTAGGCCACTTGATCTGCCACCTCAATTAATGAGGGAGATCAGGTGGCTCACGTTTTTTCACATTTTCTGATTTTTGTTTTAATCCTTTTATTTTCACTAATTCATATAAATTTTAATATTGATCCAAAAAATATGAGAGTTTCACCAAAAAATTTCAAATAATTTCTTCTTTCATATTCTGAATTAAAATTAATTTTTGGATCATTATTAATATTTTTCATGATTTAATTGATTTTGTGATTATTTTTAATTGTTTAAAAATACTTTTAAGTCTTTAAAAATTCTGAAATTATTTCTCCAAGGTCCTTTGACCTTGTTTGACCTTTAATAAATCTCATGGCAATTTCTCTGGTGTTTTGATGAGGTTTTAGAAATTTGATAAACCATATTTAATTTAAATGCATTATTTTAGTATTTTTAATATGCATAAATGCCAAATAATTGTGTTGACCAATTGTGATGACTTGTTTGAGTTTGACTCTTGTTATGGGCCTTGGTCAAGGTTGATTTGACTTTGTCAAGTTAATATCATTGGATTTAGGGGATTAATGGAATGTACATTCCATCTCCCAAAATGAATGGATGATATTAGTTTGGTAAAAGTCCTCCTTTGACCAATTTGAGTTTTGATCCATTCCCCTCCCTCATCATCTCATTCCTCTTCTTTATGCATTCATATCATTTGGTCTATGATATCTCAAAATCCTAAAGCTAGTTGATTGATAAATCAACATGAGTATGGATGAGATTAGGCCACCTCTTTTGCATATTCTTTTTGTGTGTGGAAAGTTTCATGAGCATAGTCAATCATACTATGTGTCTCACATGCATTAACACCAAAATTCTACTGCCAGGCCTCAAATAGTTGTGACTTCTACATAAGTCCAATTACGATTGCTTAACATAGCGCTAAATTTGTGACACAAAAAGCATAACATTCTAGTTAGTTAGATTGTAAGTCTCCCCTTTTTCATGGTATTGTGTGGAAACTTGGCCTTTTTTCCTTCCTTTGGAAGATGTCTTGGCTCAAGGATCCATGCTTGTGATAAGTGTGTTATGTGTTCTCCAAATAATGACTTAAAAAAAGAAAAGCAAAACTATACTAACTTCTAACTCATTAACAACTAACTTTTAATTTCAAGCCATTTACTTAATGTCATTTAAGTTTAGCCTTTATTCACTTGCCATTATTCATACCATTCTAATTGTTTATGTTAATGCAATTTTCACTTTGTCCATATGGACCATATTGGGTGATATATCTTGTTTGTGTATACTTTGCTTGTTTGTGTCGTCTTTGACCATTAATGTACATAATAACAACAAAAACCCTAAAAAAACGTTTGTGTGGACTGTTGGCTTGATCTTGGACAAATGGACTTAGAAATTAGGCAACCTCCCTATGCTAAAGGACTTGGCTAATGCCAACTTTCTGTGAAACCAAGTGCTTGCAATTTGAAACTTCATCTGATACATCATTCAAGATCCCTCTGAGTTCATCTGCAACATGATCATTGTCAAGCTGTTATTTTGAACCTGTGAATTGTGGAGTTCATCTGTTACATGGACTATCTTGAAGAAGATCATGGAGTAGCTAAAGCTTGGATGTGGCTATCTTTATTTTATGCCTTTTCTCTTCAAGATAATATAATTGTGCCTTTGTGTGTTGCTTAAATTAAAATGTCCAAGGGAATTTGGGGTTTCTATATGGCATTCTTGCCTATTGGATTGCTACCCATCGGTCAGATCTTTTCAACTCTCAACATTTAATTTTGTGCATAGGATTAGTCTCTTCATCTTCTCCCCATTTGTTTAATTTCAAAATCTCTCCCTCCTTTAAAAATTATCTTTGTTTGAACTTATTTTTTTCTAAACTTTGACCACCTTGCAAAAAGATAGAAACTTTGGCATTATGAAATTGCATTTTCAAACTTCTTCTCTTAAATCAAACTTGTAAATAAACTTAACTATAATTGACTTAAACTTTCAAAAAAGCCAAAAAAGAGATAACTCAGTCAAACCATTTTCAGGCCTTTGTGCCTTTCAAACTTAATTTTTTATAAAAGCAATGCATCCACTTTGAAATTTGTATCACGAACTACGAGGTTTCGATCCCTCATTTTTATGTTGGTACGTAGGCACAAGTCCGAAGGTCTTGTCAAACACAAAAATATAATTAATGAATTCTTTTCTCATCCCCCCATTCTATTTGTTTGTGAACATCATTTTTGTACCAAATACTTATGCACACAATAAGGGCTCCCTAGGAGTACCTAGGACACTTTGGGTGCTAACACCTTCCCTCTGTGTAACCAACCCCCTTACCTGTAATCTCTGACATTTTATTCGTTTTGATTTGAAAACTTCTTACTACTGGGTTTTGTTCGTACTTTTTCCCCTTTCCCTTGGAAACAATAAAAGCGCGGTGGCGACTCTTGTTATCTAATGTCTAGCTTATCCATAGGTTTATGAGCTAGACATCAAATAACAAGAGTCGCCGCCGCCCTTTTATTGTTTCCAAGGGAATAGGGAAAAAGTACGAACAAAACCCAAAAGTAAGAAGTTTTCAAATCAAAACTAATAAAATGTCAGAGATTACAGGTAATGGGGGTTGGTTACACAGAGGGAAGGTGTTAGCACCCAAAGTGTCATAGGTACTCCTAGGGAGCCCTTTATGTGTGCATATGTATTTGGGGGGATGAGAAAAGAATTCATTAATTATATTTTTGTGTTTGACAAGACCTTCGGACTTGTGCCTACTTACCAACATAAAAATGAGGGATCAAAACCTCATAGTTCGTGATACAAATTTCAAAGTGGATGCATTGCTTTTAACAAAAACTAAGTTTGAAAGGCACAAAGGCCTAAAAAATTGTTTGAATGAGTTAGTTCTTTTTGGCTTTTCTGAAAGTTTAAGTTAAGTATAGTTAAGTTTATTTACAAGTTTGATTTAAGAAAATAAGTCTGAAAATGCAATGGCATAAGGCCAAAGTTTCTATCTTTTTGCAAAAGTGGTCAAAGTTTAGAACATAATAAGTTCAATCAAAGAATTTTTTTAAAGGAGGGAGATATTTTGAAATTGAAGAAATGGGGAGGAGATGAATAGACTAATCCTATGCACAAAATTAAAAGTTGAGAGTTGAAAAGATCTGACCGATGGGTAGCATTCGAATAGACAAGAATGTCAATAGAAACCCAGAATTCCCTTGGACTTTTAGAATTAAGCAACACACAAATGCATAATTATATTATCTTAAAGAGAAAGGCATCAAATAAAGGTGACCACATCCTAGATTATCCATTCCATGATCTTCTTCAAATTAGCCCATGTAAAAGATGGATTCCACAAGTCACAGGTTCAAAATAATAGCTTCACAATTATCATGTTGCAGATGAACTCAAAAGGATCTTGAATGATGTATCAGATGAAGTTTCAAATTGCAAGCACTTGGTTTCACAGAAAGTTGGCATTGGCCAATTCCTTTAGCATAGGAATGTTGCCTAAGTTCTAAGTCCATTTGTCTAAGATCAAGCCAACAGTCTACACAAAAGTTTTTTTAGGGTGTTTTTGTTGTTATTATGTACATTAATGGTCAAAGACCACACAAGCAAGCAAAATATACACAAACAAGATATATCACACAATATGGTCCAAATGGACAAAGTGAAAATTACATTAACATGAACAATTAGAATGGTATGAATAATGGTAAATGAATAAAAGGCTAAAATTAAATGACATTAAAGTAAATGGCTTGAAGTTAAAAGTTAGTTGTTAATGAGTTAGAAGTTAGTATTGTTTTGCTTTTGCTTTTCATTTTAAGACATTCTTTGGAGAAGACTTAACCCACTTATCACAAGCATGGATCCTTGAGCCAAGACATCTTCCAAAGGAAGGAAAAAAGGCCAAGTTTCCACGCAATACCCTGAAAGAGGGGAGACTTACAATTTCACTAACTAGAATGCTATGCCGTATGTGTTACACATTTAGCGTTATGTTAAGCAATCGTAATTAAACTTATGTAGAAATCACAACTATTTGAGGTCGGGCAATAGATTTTTCGTGTTAATGCATGTTAGAGACATAGTATAATGGACTATGCTCATGAAACATACCACACAAAAAAGAATATGCAAAAGAGGTGTCCTAATCCCATCCATACTCATGTTAATTTTTCAATAAACTAGTTTTAGGATTTTGAGATATCATGGGCCAAATGAGATGAATACATAAAGAATGTGAATGAGATGAAGAGGGAGGGGAATGGATCAAAACTCAAATTGATCAAAGGAGGACTTTTACCTAATTAATATCATTCATTCATTTTGGGAGATAGAATGTACATTCCATCAATCCCCTAAATCCAATGATATTAACTTGACAAAATCAAATCAACCTTGACCAAGGCCCAAAAACAAGAGTCAAACTCAAACAAGTCATCACAATTGGTCAACACAATTAATTGACATTTATTCAAATTAAAAAGACTAAAATAATACATTTAAATTAAATATGGCTGATCAAATTCCTAAAACCTCATCAAAACACCAAAGAAATGGGCATGATATTTATCATAGGTCAAACAAGGTCAAAGGACGTTGGAGAAAAAATTTCAGAATTTTTAAAGACTGGAAAGTATTTTTACACAATTAAAAATAATCATAAAATCAATTAAATCATGAAAATATTAATAATGATCCAAAAAAAATTTTTTATTCACAATATGAAAGAGGAAATTAATTGAAAATTTTTGGTGAAACTCTCATATTTTTTGGATCAATATTAAAATAAATATGAATTAATGAAAATAAAAGGATTAAAATGAAAATAAAAAAATAGCAAAAAACGTGAGCCACTTGATCTCCCTCATTAATTGAGGTGGCAGATCAAGTGGCCTAGAACACGCGTTCCATGATGCACGCTAGTCAACTCATCCACACGCTTGGTATTCACCCTAGACGCGTGAGATTAAAATGTTTTGGAATGATCATGTGGCTCAGAACTTGTCCAGCACACCACCGGCGCTGGACCTCCAGTCACCTTCTCAAGCGAGGTTCACCGGACTGGTTCAGTCATTACCATCACATAAATGAAAAAGGAGGATATGATCTGAAAGAAAAAATGGCGTAGAGCACGAATCTGACCTCAATTTTAACTAACTCCACATATATAGAAATATATGAGGAGTTGAATTTTGAGGTGTGTCAACTGAGTTGCTTCGATTTGACCTTTAAACAACTCAATCTTCTTCCCTACATTGGTAGGACTTCAGACAACCAAAGATCCAAGAGAATTGAGTAGAATTAAGAGAGAAATGAGGAGATGAAGTTTTCTGAAAATTACTGTCAATGCTATGTAGTGCTTGGTGTTGCTTGCTCCAAACACGATCTGATCATACTTGAGAAGCTAGTAGGAAATGTTTACAGAGGTTGCAAGGCTTTGGATCCTGGAGTTCTTGAATCTCCAACATTTGAGATTCAAACTCAAATTTCAAATTGAAATTTCTTAGGTTTTCCTTTAGAATGTGAGGGTTTCAATGGGGGGCAAAGCTGGCGCGTAAGGTATGATTCAAATGAGCACAGAGGCCATGTATTTATAACATGAATGAATGATATTTGCACACTTCAAATTTTGTCCAATTTTAGCAATGTTGATGGCACAAGTGCATGGGCATGTGCAGGCCCATAATGCAATGCAAAATGGTCCAAAATGATTCCAAATGAAGTCTGAATGGAAGCTTGATTGGCAAGGAAAAATGAACTGAAGTTTTGAAGTTTGATTCTTTCCAAGTTTGCAACCTTGTTAAAGCCATGCGCATACCTAGCAAACCTAATCCAAAATGCATGAACTTGGGTTCTTTGGAAAGCTTAGATAAAGGGGAACATGTTTGATGTTCAACACTTTTTCATTTGGAGCTTGGAACATGGAGAATTTTGAGGTCGAATTTGGAAATTTCAACATGTTGAAAATTTTTCTAAGTGTCAAGCCATATATCTCAATATTCCACCTTACTTAACTTTTTATGTGAGCTTCAAATGAGAAAAGTGTCTTCCTCAAAGTTGTATGTATTTCAAATACCTTCAAAATGGTCACCAATTTCATGTTACTTTAGATTTAGAATGATAGAGTTATGCATTTTTGAAGTTTGGAAAAATCACTTGTTCAATGGTATAGGTCAAAAATGACCTATAATGTAACCTCATATCACATGCTCATAAAAGTTGAATTATCTCTCACTCTAAACATGAAAGTTGAAGTAGACATCTAGAATTTGATTTTGCAACTTAGAAATATTTTATGTCATAAAAATTGAGCTAGTTATGACCTTGGGAAGTTGACTTTCAAATTAGGGTTTAGATAAAATGACCTATAATGTTTCAACATAGAAGATGATTTTTCAAGAAAAACTAGCTCTATGTATCAATATGAAAGTTGTTTGGAATGTCGTTTAGAGTAACGTTTCTCTTGGAATCATTTTCATATGGTGAAAATTGTAGGAGATAAGGTCTAGGGAGACCTAGTTTTGATCAGATGAATTCATCTGACCAACCACCATCAACCAACTTGCTAACCTTCAATTCTTTGGACTTTCTTGGCTTATGGTAGATCATATATGCATAAGATGATGAATTTTGAAGTGTCCCTTAAGATATTTGATCAATTAGTGAGATATCTTATTGGAGAAGTTACTTAACATACCCAGTCAAACTAGGGTTCAAAGGCAAATCACCCTCAAACTCTTGAAGAAAACTTGATCAATATGACATGTAGGAATCAATAGAACTCATATATGATGCTCATAACCATTCTTGGATCAATTCATGGTTGTTCTCTTTATCATGAGGGTCTCAAACCTTAGATATGAACTTGGTGATCATGCCCTTCCTACAAAAGAGTTAGGCAAAATGCAAAGAAATATTTTTGGTATTTTGGTTAGTAAAATGATGATATATAAGTATGATACAATCACATAGTGCTTGGTGATCTCCCCCAAAACAAACCCAGTGAAATAGGGGTGTGGAGGATGCCAAGGTATGATCCTAATGCTAATGCTTATTGTTGGTTCTAAGTGTTGGCAACAATTTTGGTAAAACAAAGAGTGTTCACAAGATGTTACATGTGATGTCTTAACTTAAGATATCTTGTACCTACTGGAGTTTAAAAATATAATTATGCAGGATTGTTTCAGGATGTCATACACGATGTCGTGGCATCTGATATTATGTACCTGCTGGATATTTAAAATGGAATTATGCAGGATTGTTCCAGGATGTCAGACCCGATGTCATGACATCTGTACACAAAACATTCAGGGCGAATGATATGTGTTATGTGATTGCACATTATATAGGTATCTATGTATGATTGAAGATCTGATTTACAAACGCATTCAATCATTAATTACAACCAGATTTACTTATTTTCCCAAGAGATCTAATCAGCTGTCATGAGAAGATTTAATTGGAAAATAGTTTTAGGGTTTTCAAGATGTCTAAGCCCAGCTGAATGCTTCTATAAATAGGACATGGAAAAACCTGATTTGATACACAACCAATACACAGCGAAATACTGAGAGAGAATAAGGGTTTGTGTCTTGTTTGGTCGTGTGACCTGTAAGCCATTCAATTCATCCATAGATGATTGAGTTGGTCTGATTTGTGAGTTGTAATTTGTCACTCTAAGCTTGTAAGCATGAGTGTGTGTCAACTTGATTGAAGTTATTAAGCAAGATCAAGTGTGTGTCTACTTGATTGAAGCTGTTAAGCAAGATCAAGTGTGTGTCTACTTGATTGAAGCTGCTAAGTAAGATCAAGTGTGTGTCTTTGAAGAGTGTCTTCTTTTCATAAGTAATTGTTGTTTATAATCACAGGTGTGATTGAGGGAGAGTGAGTGGGTTCTCATATCTAAGAGTTCTTAGGTAGAAATCATATGGGTAGAGATTAGGTGAAAAAGACTGTAACTTGTGGAGTGTACTGAGAGTCTTTGAACTGATTCTATTTAGTGGATTTCCTTCCTGGCTTGGTATCCCCCAGACGTAGGTGAGTTGCACCAAACTGGGTTAACAATTGCTTATGTCTCTTGCATTACTATTCTTTATCTTTATCCTGTGTGTTTTATTCAGATATTAGTGTCGTGACATTACCTTCGATGTCTCATATCTGATACCAGAATTTCAATTGGTATCAGAGAGATGGAGGATCTGTTCACAGGCCACCAATTTTGGATGGATCTAACTATGACTATTGGAAACCTCGAATGGTAGCTTTCTTAAAATCTCTGGATAATAAGGCTTGGAAGGTTGTGTTAACAGGCTGGGCACATCCAGTAATTACTAAGGAGGGAGAAGCCACAACTGACAAGAAGCCTGAAGAATAATGGTCAAAGGAGGAGGATGATCTAGCCCTTGGAAATTCTAAAGCATTTAATGCCATATTCAATGGAGTAGACAAGAATATCTTCAGGTTGGTAAACAACTGTGGCTAAAGATGCTTGGGACATTCTCAAAACCACTCATGAAGGCACCTCTAGGGCAAAGATGTCTAGACTACAGCTGCTCACCACCAAGTTCGAAAATTTAAGAATGAAAAAAGATGAAAATATTCATGAATTTCATATGAGTATCCTTGAAATTGCTAATTCCTCAGGAGCTCTGGGAGAGAAGATGTCACATGAAAAATTAGTAAGAAAAATACTCAGGTCACTCCCTAAGAGATTTTCTATGAAGGTGACAACCATAGAAGAGTCTCATGACATCTCCAATATGAGAGTTGATGAGCTAATTGGGTCCCTCCAAACATTTGAGATGGGAATGAGTGATGGATCTGAAAAGAAAACCAAAAGCATAGCTTTCATTTCAAACACAGAGGAGGAAAATGGTCAGGATGTTAATGAAGATCTGGCAAATAATGTAGCAATGCTGGGAAGACAGTTCAATAGGCTGTTGAAAAAGATGGATGTTAAATCTCAGGCTAATGTCAAGAACATCTCATCTGACATCAGTAAATCCAACAATGCTGGAAGAAGAACAAGGTCAGATGATAAGCCCAAAGAAGGAAAAGAAGTACAATGATATGAATGTGATGGGTATGGACACATTAGAACTGAATGTGGAACCTACCTCAAGAAACAGAAGATGAGTCTTGTTGCCACTTGGTGTGATGAGAGTGAAACAGAAGAGTCTGCAAATCTGGTGACTGCCTTGACTGGAAGATGGGGTTCTGAGGAAGACTCAAGTGATGATGAAGTAACCCTTGAAGAGTTGGCCACTACCTACAGAAAGTTGTGTCACAAAAGTGCAGAGGTGTGTAAACAGGCTGAAAGCCAGAAGAAGATAATAACTCAACTTGAGAATGAGAAGGTAGAACACTTGGAAACCATCTCCAAATTAAAAACAAAAGCAGTGGTTCTGAATTCCAAGCTAAATGAAAGTCAACAAGTTGAAAGCTAGAAGAAAGTGATAGTAAAGCTGGAGAATGAGAAGGCAGAACAAGTGGAAACCATCTCCTAGTTAAAAACTGAAGATATGTTCTTGAATTCTAAACTATAAGAGATGACCAAGTATGTAAGAATGTTAAACAATGGATCTGACTCCTTAGACAAGATTCTCTAAACTAGACAAATAACAGGAGACAAATCTGGCATTGGGTATAATGAATCTAAGCCTGAGTGCAGTTACACTGTTTGCAAACCAAAATCCAAACCTAAGGGCAGCCATATTAAAAGCAAACCTGAGATGTCACATCATATGTCACAACATCAGAAGGGAAGACAGCAGAAAGAGAAACACCAAAGATGGAGATGCCACTCCTGTGGAAAATTTGGCCACCTGAAGCCCTTCTGCTATATGTTGTATGGTTATCCTAGCCCTGTTCATCATCAGACTCACTATTAACCAAGACCCAAACATCAAAGGTCTGTCAACAAGAAGAAATGGGTTCCTAAGACTAATGTTACAAGTCTAATAGCTCACACTTCCTTCAGAGTTTTAGCCAAAGAAGATTGGTATTTTGACAGTGGGTGCTCCAGACACATGACTGGAAACAAATACCTACTAACTGGCCTTCATCCTCATGCCATAAGCTATGTAACCTTTGGTAATGGAGCAAAGGGTGAAATCAATCGGATAGGTAAGCTTGATTTTCTTGGAGTTCCTGATCTTGACAATGTCTTACTTGTTAAGGGCTGGATTGCAAATCTAATAAGCATTAGTCAACTGTGTGACCAAGGTCTAACAAACAAAGTGAAATGATCATGAAAGGAGTCAGGTCTAAAGACAACTGTTACATGTGGAGTGTTCAAGAAATTGGTTATTCTTCAATGTGTACCTTAGTCAAAGAAGAAGAAGTGAAGACATGGCATCAAAGATTGAGCCATCTGCATCTTAAAGGTATGAAGAGGATTATATATGTTGAAGTTGTTAAAGGACTTCCCAACTTGAAGATTGATAAAAGAAAATTCTGTGGGGAATGTCAGACAAGGATGTCACACCAGAAACTCAGACATGACGCCACTTCCAAAGTTTTGGAACTCCTCCATATGAATTTGATGGGACCCATGCAGGTGGAAAGCCTTGGTGGGAATAAGTATGCATGTGTAGTGGTGGATGACTTCTCCAGATACACCTAGATCAATTTTATTAGAGAAAAATCTGATGTTTTTGAAGTCTTCAAAGATCTTTGTCTAAAACCTCAAAGAGAAAAGGAAAGTAAAGTTATCAAAATTAGAAGTGATCATGAGAAGGAATTTGAGAACAGCAAATTTGCTGAATTCTTCTCTTCAGAAGGAATTCATCATGAGGTCTCATCTCCCATTACTCCCCTGTAAAATGGTGTGGTGGAATGGAAAAGACCTACAGTCCAATACTTCCATGTGTTTGGTAGTAAATGTTATATCTTGATTGATCGTGAGCAAAGAAGGAAGATGGATCCCAAAAGTAATGAAGGAATATTTCTGGGCTACTCAACAAATAGCAAAGCATATAGAGTCTTTAACTCCAGAACTAAAGTAATGATGGAATCTATCAATGTTATGGTTGATGATCAATAGACTGATGTCACAGACGATGTTGAGCCATCTCTAAATGATCCCCGAGCTGATTTCTCAGACAAAAATAATGAGAGTGAACCTCCTCAAGCTGAACCTGAAGATGACATGCATGAAGGACACTCAGTCAAGGGAGTTTCGAGTCCTCTGTCTAGAAGGGATCCCTCACCTGAGGTGGAACCTCAAACTGAGAAAGATGATGATTCATCTGGTCAGAGAAAGATATTGTTGCAGAAGGACTATGCTCTTTAGGGAAAACCATGCCTAGCAAGAAACCTATAGATGCTTCTCAGTCTAAGAAGTATGACACTGTTGAGAAAGTGATTGATTTGGAAGAAGAAAGCTCAGATGAGGAAGATGACACCTTGCTTCATCACTTGGAACCAAGTGTTGCAAAGAAAATAAAGACCAGGAAAGGGAGGTTTGTGGCTGAGATGATGACAGCCAAAACCAGTAAGAAGGTTGCTGTTGTAGGTCCTTCTAAATCAGGGAGTCAAGTAGAAGTCAAGAAGAAAAAGGTTAGAGAAAGTTTTGATTCTGAAGATGATGTCGAAGACGATGTCCCAGACATCTCTCCTATTGAAAATCAAAGTGTTAGAAAATCTCCTGCCAAGGACAACATTTCCTTTCATTTGGAAGATGGTGCAGCCAAGTGGACATTTGTTGTACAAAGGAGAGTTACTGTGAAAAGGGAGCTAGGGAAGGAGGTTGTGGAAGTGAAGGAGGTTATGGAATTGATCAAGTCTGCTGGTTTGATGAAAACAGTTAGTGCATTGCCCCAATGTTTTGAAGGTCTTGTGAAGGAGTTTGTGGTGAACATTCCGGAGGATATTGCTGACAATAACAACCAAGGTTTTTGCAAAGTGTTTGTTAGAGGAAGGTGTGTAAGGGTCTCCCAAACTGTAATCAATAAGTTCCTAGGAAGAGGAACAGAAGGAGTTGTTGAATTAGAAGCCACAGACAATGAAGTCTGTAGGACAACCACTGTTGGACAATCCAAGGACACAGATGCCCATACCTCAAGTGAGAGGTCTGATTCTCAAGACAATTCTAGTGGCAGTTCTGGATCTGAAGGTGAAGAAGATGGTACCTCTTTAGATTGATTTGTGGTGAAGATAGTCCCCCTGTTATGATGATATGTTGTTCTGGATGCTTTGATGATTTGCTATTTTTTTTTGCAGTCTTGGTTGATGCCATGATATGATTTTTGGGCTCTTTATGAGTTCTCTGGAATTCTTTTTATCTCAGCTGATATAGTTATGTATAACTATGGTTCTGTAACACCTGACATTATGTTCTAACATTTTATATGTTATGACATCCTTTGTGACATTCTCTGCTGGACTGATTGACATTTATTTTGTCTAATTGGTCACTTTGGTCTATTTTGACTAAAAAGGGGGAGAAGTTATTATGTGGAAAGCTCCAGTTAATGTGTGGAGATGTGGGGAGCTGTAGTTATTATGTGCTGATGTAGCTAGCTAGGCTAAACAGATGACAGCTAATGATGTTCTATTCTGTTTTATTTTGTTCTGTTATGTTCTGTGATGTTGAAGGAGATGTCTGATGTTTGAACAGAATAAAGTTATGTGTTGTACAAATGATGTTGAAGGAGATGTCAGAAGGAGGTTTTGAATGTTAACATGTTGAAGGAGATGTCAGAAGGAAATTCAGAATGTTAACATGTTGAAGGAGATGTCAAAATGTGATTCTGAATGTTACAGATGTTGAAGGAGATCTCAGAGTGTGACTCTGAATGTTACTGGTGTTGTTGTTTGTGTCAAACAGACTTAGAGGGTGAAGAAGTACCCATGTGCATTTCTGTGTTTTACTAGTTGCTATTATAGCTAGTAATTCTATTTGCTTATGCTGCTGCTTAAACTATTGTTATGTTGTTTAACTGTTGATGCGTTTTTCTTGTGAACAAAATGGACTGATATATGTTTTAGCCATAAATTTCCAAAGGGGGAGTTTGTTGGTTCTAAGTGTTGGCAGCAATTTTGGTAAAACAAAGAGTGTTCACAAGATGTTAAATGTGATGTCTTAACTTAAGATATCTTGTACCTGCTGGAGTTTTAAAATATAATTATGCAGGATTGTTTCAGGATGTCATACACGATGTCATGGCATCTGATATTATGTACCTGCTGGATATTTAAAATTGAATTATACAGGATTGTTCCATGATGTCATACCCGATGTCATGACATCTGTACACAGAACATTCAGGGTGAATGTTATGTGTTATGTGATTGCGCATTTAATGGAAATCTATGTATGATTGAAGATCTGATTTACAAACGCATTCAATCATTGATTACAACCAGATTTACTTATTTTCCAAAGAGATCTAATAAGCTGTCATGAGAAGATTTAATTGGAAAATAGTTTTAGGGTTTTCAAGATGTCCAAGCCCAGTTGAATGCTTCTATAAATAGGACTTGGAAAAACCTTATTTGATACACAACCAATACAGAGCAAAATACTGAGAGAGAATAAAGGTTTGTGTCTTGTTTGGTCGTGTGACCTGTAAGCCATTCAATTCATCCATAGATGATTGAATTGGTCTGATTTGTGAGTTGTAATTTTTCAATCTAAGCTTGTAAGCATGAGTTTATGTCAACTTGATTGAAGCTGCTAAGTAAGATCAAGTATGTGTCTTTGAAGAGTGTCTTCTTTTCATAAGTAATTATTGTTTATAATCACATGTGTGATTGAGGGGGAGTGAGTGGGTTCTCATATATAAGAGTTCTTAGGTAGAAATCATATGGGTAAAGATTAGGTGAAAAGGACTGTAACTTGTGGAGTGTACTGAGAGTCTTTGAACTGATTCTATTTAGTGGATTTCCTTCCTGGCTTGGTAGCCCCCAGACATAGGTGAGTTGCACCGAACTAGGTTAACAATTGCTTGTGTCTCTTGCATTACTATTCTTTATCTTTATCCTGTGTGTTTTATTCAGATATTAGTGTCGTGACATTACCTTCGACATCTCATATCTGATACCAGAATTTCACTTATGATGAAATTGCATGAGGGATCATAGGGTCAAAATTGGGGTCTTACAGTCAGCAAGATGAGACTAGAAAGAAAGAATTTTCAATTTACTACCTCAGTAAGAAGTTCACCGACTCTGAGACTCGGTATTCTATGCTTGAGAAGACTTGTTGCGCATTGGCTTGGGTTGCTAAGCGTCTGCGTCAGTATATGTTGAATCATACCACTTGGTTGATATCTAAAATGGATCCGATCAGGTATATATTTGAAAAGCCAACTTTAACTGGGAGGATTTCCCGTTGGCAGATGTTGTTATCAGAGTATGATATCGAATACCAATTTCCGAAAACGGTCAAAGGTAGTATCTTGGATGACCATTTCGCTCACCAACCGATTGAAGATTACCAGTCAGTGCAGTATAACTTTCCTGATGAATATATTTTGTACTTGAAAATGAAAGATTGTGATGAACCATTGCTTGAAGAAGGGCCAGAACCTAGTTCCCGTTGGGGCATGGTATTTGATGGAGACGTTAATCAGTATGGTAATGGCATCGGGGCGGTGATTATTACTCCTCAAGGCACGTATCTAATATTTACAGCTAGGTTGACTTTCTAGTGTACAAACAACATGGCAAAATATGAAGCTTGCAATATGGGGCTTGAAGAGGCCATGAATCTCATAATCAAGTATTTGGATGTCTTCGGAGATTTAGCTTTTGTTGTGAATCAAATCAGAATTTTTTACAAACATAACCCACTTTTTCAAGGAAATTCCTAAAATACCCCTGGTTTAAAAAAAATCCCAAACTACCCCACTTTGAGGAGGAGCCGCCAATTGAATTGGAGACACCTCTTAAAAATTGAATGGAGGTGCCAATTGGATTAGCTAGGGCAGGTGCCCTAACAAATTGGATTGGTGCCCTTGTGTATTACTTAAGAGGAGGCGCCAATTCAATTGGAGCCTCAGTGTAAAATGCAATTTTTTTTGGTAAATGGTATACGTGATAGATAAATTTGATATAGGACCAATTGATATTAATAAAATTTGTCGTTTACACAAAGAAACCTAATGGTGATGACCGGGATCACCTAACCGACCTTCGGTCCCACATCCTCTATCTACCCTAACTCGTGGCCCTAACCCACGTTGATGATTCGGTACCGGTGTTTGAGCATCTGAGGGGCCAGGAGCGTCACTTCCAACTACATGAGAAGGCATGTTAAGGTAGTCAGAGAAGTTGGGTTGTGGTTGACTCATTGATGGGTGACCGGGACAATTGAAGGGAAACATGGGTGTGAACGATGCGTCGAGGAAAGGTTGGAAAGGTTGTTGGGGTGTTTGGTAAAGATAGAGTTGTTGGATGTTTTAGTTTTGTGTGGTTTGGGCTTCTTGGCTATGGTATGGGGAGGGGAGGTTGGTGTTGAATGATCGTTGGCTGTTCTGGCTTAGGCGACTTTGGTAGGGTGATGGGTGGGTGCGAAGCAATGTTGAGTCTCAGGTTGATGGTCAATTTGTTGGTGGTGGTATGGGGTATGCTCTTGGTATTGGGGTTGGGTGTATGGTATGTTTTTGTTGTATGTTTGTGTGTGGGTCGAACGGCACGTTTGACGGACAGGGGGTTGTGGGTATCCGGTCTGACACTGTTGTTGGGGGTTTGATGTTGAGGTGTCAGGTGTGTAAGTCATCTGGCGTGGGTCGTACAGGTACATAACCTCGACGATGAACTGAAAACCAACTGATATGTACCAAGCCATATAAGTACGACTTGGTTTTTCTTCAGTTGGCATGACTGCGTCAGTTAACACATGGTCATGACGGTGCTTCCATTTGCAACACCCCGATCTTGCAAAGCTTTGCCATGGATTGAAGTTCCATTGGCCGTTAACTTTGCGCATATGCCATTCTCTTAGGCTAGCTGGGGGATCTGGGATATTTTGGGGCATATCGAACTGCAGCTTCACACGATCACTATTGTGCATCTCCACAGTTGTGAACCGTATTATCGGTGTGCATGCAGTCCATACGGCCGCGTCTTCAGCGTTAACCTTATGGTCATGATCCAAATTAAGGTATGGATGCCAAATGAACTGAAATGTGAAAGAAGATAGGATTATAATCTAGGTAGAAGAAGTTAACAAAATATAACGAAATTATTAAGTTATTTTCCTTACGTCTGTCGGTCGAAGGTGATCGAACAGGTTGCGATACTGAGTAATATAGTGTCTTGGACATCTGTTGTAACTCATACCACGTGCAAACCAGCTACACGAAAAAGACAAAAAATATTAGTTAGAGATAATAATCTTTAAAGAAGTAACTAAAGATATAGAAATTTAAATAACTTACTTTTGTGCATACAGAAATGTGAAAGGGTTGTTGTTGACTGGTGCTAGGGACGGTAGTCTTGACCAACCCCATGCTTGTAGAAAAATAGCACATCCAGAAAATGTAGATGTGTCTTTGTGTGAGTTTTTTCACAAGGAGTTATAGAGATAGGCTAGACAAGCAGATCCCCAACTGTAACTTCCTATTCTATCTACCTGTCTAAGTAAAGGTAAATACATAATATGCATGCTAGAACCACTACCTTCGGGAAATAAAAACGAGCCAATTAACAGCATAATGTAACACTTAGTTTTTATTATTCGAGCATCTTCGATAGAATGCTCATCTAAGTATAAACTATTATAGCACGACTTAAGGCGTGAAAGTAGTATACCTTGACCTCTTGCGTTATCATCTAACAAATCAGTCTCCAAGTGATCCATGCAAATTGAATTTGCATAATTGGTTTTACCATTAACAATTATACCTTCAATGGGCAGACCCAAAAGCATGTAGACGTCTTCTAACGTCATGGTACACTCACCGGTTGGGAACCAAAATATGTGTGTCTCTGGTCTCCATCTTTCGCATAAAGCTAGAATGAATTGGTTATCTACGGACCAAGACAAAATTTTGCTTATATGACCAAAATCGGCGAGTTCAACATAAGGTTGAATCATCGGGTCCATATGGACATATTCGTGGACCCGAGTCCGGAACCTTGATACATCCTATAAAGTAAAGAACAAAAAACTTGACTAAGTTGGTATGTTAAAATAAAAGGGGGTTGGTGAAGATGAAAGATAAAAAGTTAACAAAAGAAAAAACTTACATATGTTGCGATGTTTGCAACCGTTCCTCTATGTGATTCGCCCATTATGAGGATAGACATTTTGTCAGAGGGTTGGTGTAGATGAAACTACAAGTTGTTGCAGATGAAATTTTAGAAAAATTATTGTAGAAGTAGTGAGAGTGATGGTGTGGAAGAAGTGTTGATGGAGTGGATGTATTTATAGGCAAATGGATGGGAGCATGAAAAGTTGTGCTTGCATGGTGTCTCCACTTGAATTGGCGAGCATGTACAACTTTTAAGAGGGGTCGCCATTCAAATTGGCGCCTCCATAGGGACATGCATGCAAGACCTAGGTATGATTGCTTGGTTTCGAGGTCTGAATGCATGCTTTGATAAGGTGTCGCCAAATGGGTTGGCGCCCATGTGCAAGGAATGAATGGGGGCGCCAATTCATTTGGAGTGTGTGTCTGTATGTTTGACACGTGGTTGTCCTCTCTCTTGCATGCTGAACATGTCACTTCTTAGCAGCTTTCATGGTTGACACATCATTTCGGAGTAGCTTGCATGTGCGACATGTCACTTCGAAGTAGCTTGCATGTGCGACACATCACTCCGAACTAGCTGGCATGTGAGACACTTCACTCCTCTATTTAAATGTATTACTATCAACATCCAAGACACTTCACTCACATTCGTCTGCAACAAGAAAATAGTTTTCATCTTCACAATGTCATCTTCACCAAAATACATTATCAGCGTTCACTGCAACGGTGAAACATATGAGTCTGAGTTGTATGGTTTTTGTTTTTGAAACACTGATACCATTAGACTCACGATCAAGAGAAATGCAACCTTCTTGCATTTGTAAAAAAGAATACAATCTTGTATAGGATTGGGTATTGTGTCAAAGATCAAATATCAAAATCCAATATTTTTTTAGAATAGTCAATGCAGGTTTTTTCCCCTAAAGGTACGAGACGATGAAGATGTTGAATACATGTTTTAGTCATAAACATTCAGGCTGCAACTGTATTGAGTTGTACATTACTCTTCAACCATGTATACCATCTCAGTAGTCACAAATAACCAGTCAGGATGAATATAATGAATTTGATCCACAATGGTCAGATAACGTCAACCCAGAAGCAGACGCAGAAGTGGATGTCGTTGATGAAGAAGAAGAGGAGACCGAGATACAGGTTGATCACATGTTGAACAATGACATTGAAGATGATGATCAACCACCACCAATACCTCCTAGTCATGTCTACAATCCGCCTCAACATATGACAAATATGGATCTACACGACGATGAAACATCCAACAGTGTTTTCTATAATCCATATCCGAGATCAGAAGGCGAATTAAAGGTGGAAGACACGTTTCGTACCAAAGAAGAATATCTTTTAGCTATCAAAAAATTCCACATGAACAACTCTGCTAATTTTACAATGAAACGCATTGATTCTAGAAGGTATGTTATCGAATGTCGTAACATGCTTTGTAAGTTTCGTTTGGATGCGTCTTACAAAAAGACAAACGACTCTTGGGAGATCGCTTCAATAGACCCACCTCACAGTTGCATTGCAACTAACGTTGAACAAGATCATCGCAAACTAAGCGCAACGTTGATATGTCAAGACATTCTACCGTTGGTTAATAATGACCCATCCCTAAAGGTGAGTATAATTATATCCCATATCAGAACAACATATAACTATACTCCATCTTACAAGAAAGCCTGGATTGCAACGACAAAGGCTGTTGAACAAGTTTCCGGCAACTGGGAGGATTCGTACAAGGAATTGCCACGGTTTTTATAGGCACTAAAAACATATGTCCCAGGAACTGTGGCAATTATGGAGACATTGCTAGCGATGATGCCATACGGAACCTGTGCTACAAGTAATAAAATCTTTCACCGTCTCTTTTGGGAATTTGACCCGTGCATCAAAGGTTTTGCATTCTGCAAACCTATTATTCAAATTGATGGCTCTTGGTTATACGGAAAATACAAGGTTACTTTGCTCATGGCGGTTGCACAAGACGGAAACAACAATGTCTTTCCCATTGCCTTTGCTCTTATTGAAAGCCAAACGGCTGGTGGATGGGGTTTCTTTCTTCGACATCTCAGAACAGATGTGGCTCCACAAGCCAATCTCTGTTTGATTTCTGATAGACATGCTGCCATTGAGAGTGCCTACAACAACCATGACAACGAATGGCATGATCCTCCTTCTACACATGTCTATTGCATCAGACACGTTGCACAAAACTTCATGCATGCTATAAAAGACAAGAAACTTCGCAAGAAGGTGCTGAATGCTGGGTATGCTCTAACTCAACCGTCATTTCAATATCATTGTGATGAAATTAGACTGTCTAATGAAGACGTAGGGAGATGGCTAAATAATATACCAGTAGAGCAGTGGACAATGCCATTTGACGGAGGTTGTCGATGGGGTCACATGACAACAAACCTTATGGAATGCATGAACGGGGTATTCAAAGGAATTCGAAATCTGCCGATAACCGCCTTGGTAAGATCGGCCTATTTTAGGGTGGCTTCTACGTTCGCAACCAGAGGTGAAAGATGGAGTGCGGTGGTAATGTCCGGGAAAGTTTCAGTGAGTGTTGCATGAAGATCATGAAAGAGGAGAGCATCAAAGTTAGCACACACGCTGTAACAGTCTTTGACCGTCATAGGAAAAATTTCAGCATCCAGGAAAGAATGGATCACAACAAAGGGAGACCAAATTTAGCCTATGCTGTTAGACTAAATAGAAGTTGGTGCGATTGTGGAAAATTTCAGGCCTTCCGCATTCCTTGCTCCCATGTCATTGCAGCATCCGCTTATACGCATCAAGACGCTTACAGCCATTTATCTGATGTGTACAAGACCGTCACCGTCATGAATGTATATAATCAAAGCTACTCAGTACTACCAATGGAGGAATACTGGCCTCCAAATGAAGGTGATATAGTTTGGCACAACGACGAGATGCATAGAAAGAAAAAAGGAAGGCCAAACAGCACACGTATCAGGACAAAGATGGATTCCATAGATAAAATGATAAGATTATGTAGTATATGTCGTCAACCAGGACACAACAAGAACAACTCTCCAAATCTAGGAGCATCATCTAGGTCTTAAGCTTTTTGTAACATTGTATTTCTGTAACCTTCAATCATTATATATCATTAACTTTTTGTTACAACGAGGTTCACAACAAACATCAATACAAAATAAGCTATCTAAAAACATAAATACTTCTAACTGATTACAACAATCAAAATGATGTCATCTCGACCGAACATCATTTCCCTTGCATCCTTATCAGTCTTCATTTGCACCCAACCAAAGATACTGTCGAGTCTCTCAGTACTTCTAATTTTTCCCCTTATGGTATTTTCCCATCTAACCAACGAACGAACTCCCTCTTTAGTTGATCGAACATAGTGATTTTCCAGAACAACATCAGCATCTGAGGTTTGTCTCTCGCATAAATCACCTCTCCGTATCAGCGACGAACACCAAACATGATTGCCAAATGATTAATTGAGATGTGGAACAATGACTCACACAACGCATCTATTTATAACACAAAAATTGCATTTTACACTAAGGCTCCAATTGAATTGGCACCTCCTCTTAAGTACTACACAGGGGCGCCAATCCAATTGGCACCTCCATTCAATTTTTAAGAGGAGTCTCCAATTCAATTGGCGACTCCTCCTAAAAGTGGGGTAGTTTGGGAATTTTTTTAAAACCAGGGGTATTTTGGAAATTTCCTTGAAAAAGTGGGTTATTTTTGTAAAAAAATCATCAAATCAAAGGTGAGTGGGAGACAAATCAACCCGGTTTAAAACCATATAGAGATTATGCGAGGAGGATTTCAGATGCTCTTGCGACATTGGCGTCAATGATAGTAGTGAAGTATTGGAATGAAGTTCCCAATTTGTCTATGATGCGTCTTGATAGGCCAGCTCTTGTGTTTGTTGTTGACGAGATCAAAAACGAGAAGCTGTGGTATTACGACATCAAATGTTTCCTCCAAAGTCAAATTTACCCGCCTGGAGCATCTTTGAAAGATAAGAAGACTTTGAGAAGATTAGCCAGTAATTTCTACTTGAATGATGATATATTGTACAAGAGAAACTTCGACATGGTTTTGTTCAGATGTGTGGATAGATACGAAGCAAACTTGTTGATGACTGAAGTGCATGAAGGTTCCTTTAGTACTCATTTCAATGGACACGCAATGGCAGAGAAGATGTTGCGAGCAGGTTACTATTGGCTAACAATGGAATCTGACTTTTGCAAGTTTGTGAAGAAATGCCACAAGTGTCAAATATATGCTGATAAGATTCATGTTCCTCCGACACTATTGAATGTTATTTCTTCCTGATGGCCCTTCTCCATGTGGGGAATTGATATGATTGGGATGATTGAGCCCAGAGCTTTGAATGGACATCGTTTCATTCTGGTGGCAATTGACTACTTCACAAAATGGGTTGAAGCGGCATCGTATGCAAATGTTACCAAGCAAGTTATTGTAAGGTTTATTAAGAATCAAATCATACATCGTTATGGTGTGCCAAGCAAGATCATTACTGATAATGGATCGAACTTGAACAATAATATGATGGAAGCTCTTTGCAAAGACTTTAAGATTACACATCATAATTCTTCTCCCTACAGACCTAAGATGAATATGGCTGTTGAAGCTGCGAACAAGAACATCACGAAGATTATCCAGAAGATGGTTGTAACATACAAGGATTGGTATGAGATGCTTGCTTTGCACGGGTATCGTGCATCCATCCGCACTCCAACAGAGGCAACCCCTTTCTCACTTTTTTATGGTATGGAAGCAGTGCTCCCCGTAGAGGTTGAGATTCCATCATTGCATGTGCTGATGGAAGCCAAGTTGACTGAGGCTGAATGGTGTTAGACTAGGTTTGACCAGCTGAATTTATTTGAAGAAAAGTGATTGACTGCCATGTGTCATGGTCAATTATATCAACAGAGGATGAAGAAAGTTTTTGATAAGAAGGGCAGACCTCGTGTATTCAGGGAAGGTGACCTTGTGCTCAAGAAGATTTTATCTTTCAAACCAGATTCTAGGGGAAAATGACTCCTAATTATGAAGGGCCATATGTTGTTAAGAGAGCATTTCTAGGCGGTGCTTTGATTCTAACAACTATGGATGGTGAAGAGTTCACTCGTCCTGTGAACGCAGATGCAATCAAGAAATACTTCGCCTAGAAAAAAAAGGAACAACTCGCTAAGTTGAAAACCCGAAAGGGCGGCTTAGGCAAAAATGAGCGTCTCGGTGGATTAAAAACCCGAAAGGGTGATCCAGGAAAAAATTAGAGTCATAAAAACAGAAAAAGAATTTCCCGATAAGTTGAGTACCCCATCTTGGGGAAAATTATGCAAAAATTAGGGATTACGGCAAGTAACTGCAGTCTGTTGATCGACCAATTTTGGAAAGACCTTGTTGAGCACAAGGGTTTGACGTTGATTCATCATCCCAGTAGCGGTCAAGAGCACAGTGGATATCAAGAGTTGGTAGAAGGATTAAGGATCATTTGTATTCAATGTAACCCTTTTCCATCTAAATTACCATTTTTCAACTTTGTAAAAATCTATAGAGTATTGTCATTTACAGACTACCATCCCATTAAATAAAGTTGAACTTTTGTCCAAATTGTTTATACTCTTATTTATTATGATCATTTTGGAAATTAATTTTTTTTTTTCAAAATCATTTTCTTAAAACATAAAAACAAGAATTTTTCAATGTAATTAAAAAGGAGTATCAATAACACTTCAAAGAGCAGTAAGTCCTTAAGTGCGAAACATCAGAGGTTCCCCAAGAAGTTAAACCTTCGGGTATTCCTAGTTGTTTGTGTTGATCCGGTTCCCCTACGAAGTGTTTGTTCCCTAGCAGAGTTCCGATTCCTTTCCCCAACTTAGTTGGTTGATTCAGTACCTTGCGACGTGTTATTTCCCCGGTAGTGTTTCTGTATTCCCCAATGGAGTTCGCGTTTCTTCAGCAGGGTTGATCTTCAGTAGAGTGTCGCAACCGGAAAAATAGAACGGAAAAAAAAACAATCGGCGAAGAAAGACAGGAGAGTCGCCACCGTGCGTTATTTATCCCAAAGGAGGGAAAGGAAACGCTCGAAGTAAACTTGGAAAAAGGAAAGGACAAGACTGCGTCTCGCAACCAAATCTTGGGTTCGGGAGTCGATTATGCGAAGGGAAGGTATTAACACCCCTACGCATCCGTAGTACTCTACGGGATCCACTTTTGTAGTTCTCGTCTAAAAGGTGTGGGTTTATCTAATGTGTTATTTACTAAAAAAAATGGTCAAAAGAAAATGACTCGCACGGATGTCGCATCCACTGCATACGTATCTCATCTGAATATGAGAATCAGAGTCTTCGTAGCTCGGCTACCTAGGGGTCAAGGGTAATTGTGCTCGCTCAGACATCGCGTCTTATGCCTACGTATCTCATCTGGAATGAGAATCAGAGCAAGCCGTAGTTCGGCTAACTACGGGGTTATAGATTGGGTTTTGGACGAACGATGTCACTACGCAATCTACCGGATGCTCAACCTTTGGAGACGTACTCGCCTGTAGTAGAAGGAGTTAACGTGTTGCTTTGGGTTTTAAGGTTTGGGGGATGCTCAAGGGCAAAAGGGCAGTCCTCGACGAAGGAACCGCGCTACCTGTGGGGATACGAATACATACAAAACAAACATGCATAAAGTAAATGAGCCAACAAGACAATCAGAATAAATCTCCCAAATGGTATCCCACGAGCAAAGTGGAATATCCAGCGAGCTATCCCTGCAAAAGTCATGTGAGCCTTCACAAAAACTCAACAAAAGGGTTAGTGAAACACGATAAGGATTAAGCATTCAAGGCATTATTTATACATTCAGATACATTTAAAACCCGTGGGCAAAAACCTATTGAAATTCATCCATCATACCTCATACATTTAGAGCATTCAAATTAAAGGCATAAAGATGATGGATATAGGGCAAACCTGATTGGAGAGATTGATTGAAATTGAGTTGCACCCGTGAGGTTTACAAAACAATCTTTAGGGTTTATGTGAGGCAGAGGTGATTCTGTGCAGTTGAGTTCCCTTCAGGGTTTGGAGGTTGCTCTGAGTTCTCTGTCAGGTTTCTCTCCAGGTTTTGTCCAGGGTTTTGTTCCAAGGAAACCTCAGAGTATTTTGCTTCTCTTCCTTTTTCTCAAGTGAAGCCTTGGTATTTATATACTAATATTGGTAGCTTAGTGGGCTTTTGAGAGAGGTCCAAGTTTGAGATTTTTTATTTATTTATTTATTTATTTATTTTTTATTTATTTATTTATTTATTTTGTTTTTCGTTTTTTTTTTCATTTTTTTTCGTTTTTCTTTCTCGTTTTTTTTTCCTAAAAAAAACTTCTTGGATCTGATTCTGATTGACATGATGAAATGCAATATGAAATGTTAAATGACCTAAAAATGAATGCATGAATGAGGAGGGCAAATTTTGGGGTGTTACAACTGCCCCTATTCGATCATCAGCTAACCCGAGCAGGAGGAAAGCGAATAGCTTATCAGACAAACAGGGTGAGCTGTGATTGAATACCAAAGACAGGCCAAAAATTTACGCTCTGAGAACACCACAAAAATGCTGAAATACACCGCGCTGTTTATTTCTCTTCCGATCCTCTGGCTGAATCTGAATCAGACTTCTGACTTAATTTGGAGTTTCAATCCTCTGGCTGAATCTATACTCAATTTAGTCCTCTGGTTGGATGTTAATTTTGATCCTCGGGCTGGATACAGTTTCAATCTTCTGGCTAGATCTTCTTCGATCTTCTAGCTAGATCTCATTTCTTTCGATTCTCTGGCTGAATCTATTTTCTTTGATTCTCTAGCTGAATCTACTTCGATCTTCTGGCTAGATCTGAATTGTTTCGATTCTCTGGCTGAATCTATTTCCGGTCTTCGAGCTAGACCTGACTTCGATCTTTTGGCTAGATCTAGGTTGTTTTGATGATAAATTCTCATCATCAGGATCTCGCATCTGGGGCATCCGCTGGTTGACCCTCTTTCGAAATCTACAGTCTTCATGTTAGATATGCAGCTTCGAGAATATCTCACTTTTGGGCTTCGTACATATTCTTCAGGCTAGAACATGTTATAACGACTCTTCGATTAGACTTTGTTTTTTAAATGCGATCCGCGGGCTGGATCCTCTTGTAGGTTGATTTTCTGTTTAGCTATCAATCTATTCCTCCAGCTGGCTTGCTGGGGAAATAACGCTCGTAGTCGACTCTCTGGCTGAATCTTCAAAATGAACCTTAGGCTGGCTCTTGGGAAAACGATTCTCAGGATGAATCTTCAAAAATGACCCTCAGGCTGGATCACTGGAAAACGATTCTCAGGCTGAATCTTCAAAAATGACCCTCAGGCTGGATCACTGGAATACGATTCTCAGGCTGAATCTTCAAAATGACCCTCAGGCTGGATCACTGGAACACGATTTTCAGGCCGAATCTTCAAAAATGACCCTCAGGCTGGATCACTCACACTTGATCCTCTGGACGAATCTCATGACTTTGGTTGTAAAGTAATTTTTCAGTCTGCTTTGAAGAACTTATTTATCAGCTTATGTGTATGTTTGATATGCATGCAAATGCAAATGCAAATGTTATGCATGGTGCAAAAGAAAAAAGAAATCTGCTTGGGGAAGCAACTCTGGCAGGGAGCGGATCGTTGTATCAATCCTTGAATGCTCTGTGGGGAACGATCCGTCTGTCTGGACCGGGGAGCCACCGAAAATAAATCGGCCTTTTTTGAAAAGTTGACCTTGCTAGGGAAGTATCAACTATGGAAACTTTGCTTGGCCAGGCTCTGCGAGGAGAGTCTGTGAGGAAAGCACTTCCTGGGGAAATGTCGTAGGAATCGACCTTTGCTGGGGATATGAACTTGCTAATCGTCCTCAGGCTGGGGATTAAAACAAATCTGTTAAAAAAGATAATCTGTTGGGGACGAGATGAATACTAGGAACACCACCCTCTTGTCTGTTGGGTATGCGACTACTCCGCTGTTGCTGGGAAGATACAGTCTGGCACTGTCGACTCCACTGGGGATATATAGTCTAGATACTGTCAACTCTACTGGGGATATACAGTCTGGATACTGTCAACTCTACTGTGGAACCTGCTCTGCAGAGGAGAGGCTTTGTCAACCGCTTAGGGGTGAGGATTCATGACTTGGCATCCGGTTCCTATGACCTGTAACCAAAAAATACACGTATGCCCCAGGGAATTACTCGGTTTGAATTCACCGTCCGAGATTAAGCACATTCAAAGCAATTTTGACTGTTTCCTGCGCAAGTCATCTGCAAAAGCCACCATTACATTCAGATGCAATATGTTTCCTCAAGAATTCAGACATCTTTTGCAAACAAACTGATAAATGAAAAGTAAAGAGGCTTTTTAACTGAATTATTCGACTTTTGTTGGTTGAAAAATTTGTGCAAGGAATAGGCGAGTACGTCAGGAAGCTGATCCCTGGAAAGAGGCGATCGCTATAAATTGAACAAGAGAAACTATCTTAATGGCAATGTGGAAACGAGGTCCCACCGAGTTTCGACTCTGCTATGGCTCGTATGTCCTCAAGACGCTCTACTCATCTTGCTTTCTGAAGTGGATGATTAGTCGATATTTTACCTTCGAAGATTGCCGGATTGAATGAAACGGTGATATAACACGGATGAACTCAGATCGCGGTTATTCGCTTATTCCCTAACTTTTGCGTGGACCGCCCTTTTGGGTTTTCAATCCACCGGGATACCCTTTTTTGCCTGAGCCGCCCTTTCGGGTTTTCGACTCACCGGGTGTACATATTTTTTTTTATATCCCTAATTTTTGCCCGAACCTCTTCATTCTTTTTTTTGGTTCGTCGGGATGCCCCTTTTTTGCCTGGACTATTCTTTTTACTGTCCAGCGGGTCTATTTTATGCGAAGTATTTTTTAACTGCGTCTGAGTTGACAAGGGACGGGAAGTGTTTGCCATCCATGGTTGTTAGCATCAGAGCTCCGCCAGAGAAAACTCTTTTAACCACGTATGGACCCTCGTTGTTAGGTGTCCATTTGCCCCTGTGATCTGTGTTGGGAAGAAGAATTCTTTTGAGTACCAATTCACCGACTCGATACTCCCGAGGGCGCACTTTCTGATCAAACACTCTCTTCGTCCGTCTCTGATATAGCTGGCCATGGCATATATCTGCTTGTCTCTTTTCCTCAACTAGGCTTAGATGATTGTATCGAGAACGAACCCATTCTGCTTCGTCCGACTTCATTGTTGGTGCAGGGAAAAGTTATTCTGGCACAAAATGGCATATGAACCCCCTCCGGTGTGATCAACAGTGCACCAACTCCGTGACCATTGACGTTGACCGCCCCATCAAACATCATAATCCATTTGGATTCAGGGTCTGGCCCCTCCTCCGGGAGTGGTTCCTCGCAATCTTTCGATTTGAGAAACATGATGTCCTCATCAGGAAAGTCGAACCTCATAGGTTGGTAATCATCAATCGGTTGCGCGGCAAGATAGTCTGACAAGACACTTCCTTTGATGGCTTTTTATGAAGTGTATTGGATGTCATACTCTGTCAGCATCATTTGCCACCTAGCAACCCTGCTGGCTTTTCAAAAATATACTTGACTTGATCCATCTTTGATATCAATAGAGTCGTGTGAGTCAACATATACTGTCTTAGTCGGCGAGCAGCCCATGCCAAAGCGCGACAAGTTTTCTCGAGCAGTGAGTATCTTTGTTCACAGTCGGTAAACTTTTTGCTAAGGTAGTATATCGCATGCTCTTTTCGACCTGACTCGTCATGCTGACCGAGCGCACAACCCATTGACCTTTCTAACACAGTCAAGTACATGATCAACGGTCTTTTCCTCTCGGCCTGTAGATTGGCCCCGATCTTGATCTCTTTCTGGTCGTCTTTGGTACCAATGTTGATGGTCTCAACCACCTCCTGATAAGGTGTGATGGCTCGGTCCTCCTGTTTCAACAACCTGGCTAACTCCTCAGGCAATTCACAATCTTCCTCAACCCCTTCTTCGGCTTGATAGATTGGATTGTCGAAGTCATACTTGGCCATAGCAGTGTCGTTAGTAGTGAGATTCGGGTGATCAGTTTTACGAGGTGTTTTTTGGAAAGAAAAACGAAAAAGAAACATGAAAAAGAAACATTGCCATTTTTGTAAAAGTAAAAATAATTGAAAGAAAGAGAACACAAAATTGTTTGCAAAAGCTGTCCCTTATTGATGATGAAAATAATTGCGAAATGTAACTAAATGGATGGCCCTATAGATGAGTCATTACACCTTGGTCAAAGTGTAAGACTTTGTTATGCATGTGATAAAAGGAAAACAATAAAAATTACTCCTTCAGTAGAGTAAACCGGACGACTTTTTCAGACGACCAGTTGTCGAGCTATTCTCCTGGGACACACGGGCGAATCCAGCTATCTAAGTCACAGTCGCTGTCAGCCTTGTCTTCATCTGCAGCATTGACGGTGTGGGGAGAAACCAAACCCCCGCTGGAGGAAGTACCGGCTTCATTCTTTTGAGACCCCGGAGTATACCCCAATCCAAACTTGTCTTCTTTTATGATTGGCTCCACAAATTTTCTCCAGCCTTGGGCATTACCAGCCTTAACCACTTCAACAGCTTGCTTGTATGAAGAGATAGAAATCCCGACCTTCAGAGACTCAGGTGAAAGGACAGTTTCGGGCGCGACCTCACTGATGTTTATGGCTTCGAAGCCCTGACACAGCATCTCATGCATCTCGCCATCCATCTCCACATACTTAAATGTAGACAGGTGGCTAACAAAAATATCCTCTTCACCACAGACGGTGACGATCTGACCTTCTAGTCCATATTTGAGCTTCTGGTAGAGAGTAGAAGTAACAGCACCGGCATCATGAATCCAGGGTCGACCTAGCAGACAGCTATAGGCAGGCTGGATATCCATTACATAAAAGGTACTCTTGAATACCTACGGTCCAATCTTAACTGGCAACTCAACTTCGCCACAAACAGCTCGCTTAGAGCCATCAAAGGCCCTCACAACTAAATTACTTGGCTTCAGGATGGTGTCGTCGCAATCCAACTTCACTAAGGCTTTCTTTGGAAGAACATTCAGAGAAGAGCTTGTATCAACCAAAACATGGGAAAGTACCGCCCCTTTGCATTCCATTATGATATGCAATGCTTTGTTGTGATTCCTGCCCTCAGATGTTAGGTCATAATCGGTGAAACCTAGCGCATGGCTAGTGTGTACATTCGAAACTACCGACTCCAGCTGGTTAACAGTTATCTCTGGTGGAAGATAGGCCATATTCAGTACTTTTAACAAGGCTGCTCTGTGAGCCTCAGAGCACATCAATAGTGAGAGAATGGAGATCTTTGAGGGTGTCTGATTTAGCTGGTCGACTACCTTGTAGTCACTTTTCTTGATAATCCTCATAAACTTATCCACTTCCTTCTCGAATGCGGTCTTAGGAGGAGTTTCCTCGGTAGTAACCTCTTCGGTGGATACCTGTTTTCCTTTAGCCTTGGCAGCTGCCTCAGCTTCAGCATTC
The DNA here is from genome assembly GCF_024323335.1 of Lathyrus oleraceus. NCBI lineage: Eukaryota > Viridiplantae > Streptophyta > Magnoliopsida > Fabales > Fabaceae > Lathyrus > Lathyrus oleraceus. The sequence goes on from NC_066583.1 coordinate 418,523,259, forward strand.
GTGCGCAATGTTGATGGTGCAAATAGGTGTCCACTGCGAGTGAAGCCACCAATTCCTCCAACATTGTCTACAACGGAGCTACCAATGTCAATGTCTTCTTCGTTAACTTTCTGCCCCTGGCAGTAGATATCAGCCCCATAGTGCCACGGGATAGCACTGTCTTTCTCATACGGAACAGGTCCTGGTACCGTGATGGTGACCGAACCAATCAAAGTCGGTTGAGGGTTGTCAGAGTAAATTGGTGCTGGACTTTCTGGGAAATATATTATTGTTGGAGCGGGTCTCTCGGGAACATATATTTCTTCAGGAGTGAAATAAAACGTTACTGTCGACACATCATTCTTCACTGGACGAGTCTGATGAACTGAAGACAACCTTCATCTATCAGTTGCTGAATACCCCTTCTCAAACTATCACTTCCGTTCTCGGCGTCTTGACAATTTCTGCACTCTTCCCCACAGCCCGGGAAAATCTGTCCTTTCAAGAGTCGGTCTTTGACCACCGATAGTGAAGTCTTCACTTTAGTCACATCAGAAACCAAATTCAAAGTTTCCCCACTATCAACAGCATTAATCCTCTGCCCGCCGTGAGCTGGCATCGGGTTTTGGATAACATTAGGCACCGGAGAAAAATTGATGGCCTGGGTATCTCTCAAATCTTGTACCTTTAGTTGGAGAGCCTTGCAATTATTTGTAGTATGGCCAGGTGCGTTGGAGTGAAAAGCACATCTGGCGTTGACATCATAACCTCTAGGCGGATTGTTGGGATCGACCGGTGGGGCCAAAGTTCTCAACGTAACCAGATTCATGTCAATCAGCTTGGGAAGTAACACAGAATAAGGCATTGGGATTGGCTCAATGACCCGATCCGCCTGCCTTGGACGTTGTTGATAGGGTCTCTGCTGACCCGGATTTCCTACTTGTTGTTGATTGTTGTACCTGGGTTGCTGTTGCGGATGATACCGCGGTTGAGGAACAGGTGTTGGAATAGTGACTGCGGACACTTGATCTTGATAATAATTAGGGCGTCCTCTGCCCCTGCCTCTGCCGACATATATAACGCTCGTCTCACCTTCTCTTCTTCGCTGACCGTTACCAGCAAACGGTTTCTTGGGAACTGATGAGTTGGAAGCACTGTTGTCTTGAGTTCGGCCCATCTTCAACAGACTCTCGATCCTTTCTCCAGCAATCACTATCTCTGCAAAGTTGACTGACGGGCAAGCAGCCAAACTCTCGATATAATTGCGTTGAAGAGTGTTCATGAACATGTTCGCCATCTCCCTTTCAGACATAGGGGGTTGGACGGATGCAGCAATCTGTCTACAACGCTGAGCATATTCTCTAAAGGTTTCCTTGGCAGTCTGAGACATTCCTTGCAACAAGGTCCGATTTGGAGCCATGTCCAAGTTGTATTGATATTGCTTGACAAAAGCCTCTGCCAAGTCTTTCCAGCTCTTGATGGTAGTACGAGACAAATGAGAATACCATTCACGAGAAGCTCTAGTTAAACTGTCTTCAAAATAGTACATCCACAGCTTTTCATCTTCAGTGTGAGCTCCCAACCTTCCCAGATAAGATTGGAGATGAGCGCGTGGGCAAGAAGCCCCGTTGTATTTCTCAAAAGTAGGGGGTTTGAACTTGTGAGGGATCCTTACTCCCTGAACCAGACCAAGATTGGTGACATCAAAACCTAAGGAATTTTGAGACTCCAAAGATTTGAGCTTCTCAGCAAGCTCATCCATACGGCGAGTGGTCTCGAGGGCCTCGTCGTGCAAAGAAAATTGATCATACTGACAATCTTTAGTAACGGGGCGCCCGTTAATCCGAATCCCTTGATTCATATTGTACCTTCTGCCAATACCATTTCCGACATTCCCCGTGTTGCCAACATCACCCGGGTATCCATCAGCATTTGCGTTACCCGCATTACCAGTGTTCACAGGGTTATCAGCATTCCCAGGGTTACCAGGGTTCCCAGGGTTACCAGGGTTCCCAGGGTTACCAGGGTTCCCCTCAGCACTTGGTATTTCCACCTCTGGATCGGGCCTCGGTTGCTCAACCAATTCCTTCAGCTTCGCCTGGCCTTCTGCCATACCAGTCATCAATGTCATGAACTGATCCATCCTTTCACGCATATCAGCCAGTTCTTTCTGTATCTGGTCCATTGCTAGTCGTAGACGGTTTTCCTTTGTCGGGTACCTGTGAACTCTCTTGGGACCAATAACTGCCCGCAACAGGGAACAAACATTAGACACTACGGTGACACCTGCAAAACAAACAAGGGTTAGTATGTATGGTATGCGATGCACTGCTTATTCGATTTTAAGGCCCCCTCTTAAAAAGGGAATACCCTGCAAATGAATAAGCATGAGATGTTGGATGCAAATATGCAGATGATGTTATGCAATGCAATGGCATGTCAATCAGAATTGCTGGATCCGCTTGAACATTTGTCAGGTTGCACTGCCTGGAGAGAAATTAAGAGGATCAAGCAAAGCACACCAAACAAAGGTCATGGGATGGATCATGTTATCCTTAATATCAACCATCAATTTTTGGTGGATTATGGTTTACACCTTATCAACACCCAAGTTTCATTGATATTAAGGATACCTGAACGGATCAACCATGAATCAAGGGTTTGTTGCAAGTCACAAGCATGGAGTTTAGGTTAAGAACCACCCAAAGGGAGTGTACTAAGGTTTAAACCTGCCAAACATGTTCTACAAAAGGTTCCCATAGTCATAATCCCATCTTTCGGATATTATCGGAGGAACGACTACTCGTATTCCAAAAATATTCTCAAGAGAGACTCTTATGAGTGTAGTATCGCGTAACAATCGTATCAAATCTTACACTTGAACGACTTTCGCACTACGTCCTACGAATAGGCCAAGATGGGTTTGGTAAACTAAGGTCCTTGACATCTAAGGTCTTTATTGGAAAAAGTAATGTCTAACCACAACTTACTTCTGTGACATTATTGATCCCATCATGACCTCCACCAAGTGAATGGGCTTGCAAGTCAACTTGCTAAGGAATAACTCCACACAAGTCAACAAGACTATGCCATTCTCCTATCCTAAGTGCACTCGAGTTCGGGTATAGAACTCATCTCACAAACAGAACCACCAGATACGGCAGTCATATGTACACAATGCAATAAAGCAGGTAAATGCTGAAAGATAAATAACTGTACAAAAGAATAAACACCCAATAAACAAACAACCTACAAAAGCTAGGAGGGACTCGCTTAGGGAAACCGGGTCCCCAGCAGAGTCGCCAGCTGTCACAACCTGAAAAATAGAATGCAAAAAAAACAACCGGCGAAGAAAGACAGGAGAGTCGCCACCGTGCGTTATTTATCCCAAAGGAGGGAAAGGAAACGCTCGAAGTAAACCTGGAAAAAGGAAAGGACAAGACTGGGTCTCGCAACCAAATCTTGGGTTCGGGAGTCGATTATGCGAAGGGAAGGTATTAGCACCCCTACGCATCCGTAGTACTCTACGGGATCCACTTTTGTAGTTCTCGTCTAAAAGGTGTGGGTTTATCTAATGTGTTATTTACTAAAAAAAAGGGTTAAAAGAAAATGACTCGCACGGATGTCGCATCCACTGCATACGTGTCTCATCTGAATATGAGAATCAGAGTCTTCTTATCTCGGCTACCTAGGGGTTAGGGGTAATTGTGCTCGCTAAGACATCGCGTCTTATGCCTACGTATCTCATCTGGAATGAGAATCAGAGCAAGCCGTAGTTCGGCTAACTACGGGGTTATGGATTGGGTTTTGGACGAACGACGTCACTACACAATCTACCAGATGCTCGACCTTTGGAGACTTACTCGCCTGTAGTAAAGGAGTTAACGTGTTACTTTGGATTTTATGGTTTGGGGGATGCTCAAGGGCAAAAGGGCAGTCCTCGACGAAGGAACCGCGCTACCTGTGGGGATACAAATACATACAAAACAAACATGCATAAAGTAAATGAGCCAACAAGGCAATCAGAATAAATCTCCCAAATGGTATTCCACGAGCAAAGTGGAATATCCAGCGAGCTATCCCTGCAAAAGTCATGTGAGGCTTGACAAAAACTCAACAAAAGGGTTAGTGAAACACGATAAGGATTGAGCATTCAAGGCATTATTTATACATTCAGATACATTTAAAACCCGTGGGCAAAAACCTAATGAAATTCATCCATCATACCTCATACATTTAGAGCATTCAAATTAAAGGCATAAAGATGATGGATATAGGGCAAACCTGATTGGAGAGATTGATTGAAATTGAGTTGCACCCGTGAGGTTTACAAAACAATCTTTAGGGTTTATGTGAGGCAGAGGTGATTCTGTGCAGTTGAGTTCCCTTCAGGGTTTGGAGGCTGCTCTGAGTTCTCTGTCAGGTTTCTCTCTAGGTTTTGTCCAGGGTTTTGTTCCAAGGAAACCTCAGAGTATTTTGCTTCTCTTCCTTTTACTCAAGTGAAGCCTTGGTATTTATAGACTAATATTGGTAGCTTAGTGGGCTTTTGAGAGAGGTCCAAGTTTGAGATTTTATTTATTTATTTATTTATTTACTTTTTCTTTTTTTTTTTTTTCGTTTTTTTTTTTCTTTTTTCTTTTTCGGTTTTTTTTTTCTAAAAAAAAAACTTCTTGGGTCTGATTCTGATTGACATGATGAAATGCAATATGAAATGTTAAATGACCTAAAAATGAATGCATGAATGAGGAGGGCAAATTTTGGGGTGTTACATAGAGTAAGATGTTTTCCCTAGTAGATCGCATTGGTTTCCCCACAAGTCGCCATCTGACTCGCTCCCAGTCAGAGTTTGCTCCTGGTTTCTGAGTGACTGCTTTGTGTTTATCTTCTATATGGTTGTCTCCCATTTGATATGGTGTTGACTTAAAATTCCCTGCAGACTCGATAACTTTGCCTCTCCTCAATAGATCTCCTCCCTCGGCTAGATTTAAGCCTTTGGTTTGTTGATTTCTCAGTTCTCCAACCGTTTGTCTCCCTCTTTTTGTGGATTGACCAAGTATTATCCCGATGATTCACATTCTTTGCGACACCTTTGTATCCTTCGTGATCGTTTTGTCAGCATAATCCTCATATATACATATATATACATATACATTCATATAATTTCATAATTGCATATTGGCACCATCATATTTGTTTGATTTGTCGATTTGAGATTCTCATTCTCCGTATGGAGGTACTTTATCCCCATACAAGTTCGGTGGCTGTCCTCCCTCAATTGTAGAGTGTCAGCCCCTTAGGCAGAAGGACTTTAACCTTTCTCCTCTTCCCCGCTGAGTTGTTTCCTCGTGGACGATTATTACTTCAGTTTCCTCCCTAGTTGTTTATCTGGATGGAATCACTCCCCTTGAGTTATATCCTCATTGGGTTGAGCCTTGATTCATTGTTTCTTTCTAGATCATGCCTAGATAGATGCTTCGAGTCTCCTAAGAGCTTATTACCCAATAACTGGTAATATTCTTCTTAGTTTGCAGTTTGTTACTTCTTGCCCAATACCCGGCAAAAGTACCCCTGTTTTCCCAGCAGTGGAGTCCCCGGTGATTTCATTTGTTTCTGATTCTCCAGGAAGTATATCCTTGATATGTTCACCCTAACCGGTGACAGATATCTTTCTCTCCCTGCCTGAGTCTATCCTTGATATGTTCATCCTAACCGATGATGGATATTCTCGTCCTTGGTGTTCTACCCAGTAAAAAGGTAGTTGTAATCCCTATTCTTGTTCCCCAGAGAGTTAATCCTTGTTATGTTCATCCTAACTAATGATGAGTTTCTTTCTCTTTACGGTCTTCTACCAGTAACCGGTAGTTGTAAATCCTGCTTTTGTCCCCTTCGCAGAGTTAATCCTGGATATGTTCACCCTAACCGGTGATGGATTTTCTCTTTGATGGTCTTCTATTCAGTAACTAATAGATGTAATTCTTATTTTCTCCCTTTCTAGAGTTTATCCTTGATATGTTCATCTTAACGGGTGACGGATTTTCTCTTTGATGGTCTTCTATCCAACATTCGATAGATGTAATTCCTACTTTTTGTTCAGTTGGTTTATCCTTGATATGATCATCTTAACCGATGATGGGTATCCTCCTTGACAATCCTAGGCAAGTCTAGCCTTGATATGTTCATCTTAACCGATGACGGATTCTCTTTCCTGTTGAGTCTATCCTTGATATGTTCATCTTAACCGATGATGGAGATTCTCACCTTTGGTCTTCTGCCCAGTAACTGGTAGTTCTAAATCCTATTTTCTGCAGTTTTCCCCAGCAAGGCTATTCTTACACAGTAACTAGTAATGAATACTCCCTCCTTGCTTTTCCCAACGAGCCATCCTTGTTATGTTCATCCTAACCGATGACAAATGTTATCTCTGTCAGATCTTTATTACCTCCTCACCCAGTAACAGGTAGTAGATAATAGATTTCTTCTCCTCATGTGTTAAAGTTTATTTCTTCCCCGGTTGAGTTGAGTGCGTGTTTCCTTAGTGAAATCACTTTTCCTGCATGATTCAAGTACATCAGTTTTATCCTGACTTACTCGTATCCCCTGCAAATGTTGTTGTTTCCCCGGCTGAGTCTTTTCCATGTTTGTATGGAATTCCTCTAGTCCCCCCAGCAGTTTTAAGTCATAGCCTGGCCTACACATAACTCTTTTTCCCCCAGAGTCTCTGTCTCCCCAGTGAGTTTTCCTTATGGAATGCATTATACTCCTGTGTACTTTCGGTCTCTCTGATTTCTTTTCCTTTGCAGAAATATTTCCCCATAGAGCATTAACTTTTACATTCATATCATATGCATCATGAGGTCTCTTAGGGACCAAAGTTTGTTTCTATGTTGTTATTTAAGCCCATTCTACTGAGTCGACATGAAGATTTTAACCTTCACCTCCTCAGTTAGATGTCCTTAAATTGGGGCAGCTGTAAGACCCCAATTTTGACCCTAAGATCCCTCATGTAATTTCATCAAATGCATTAGCATTGGGATAATACCTTGGCATCCTCCTTACCCCTCTTTCATTGGTTTGTTTTGGGAGAGATCACCAAGCACCATTTGATTGTATCATACTTGTATATTATCATTTTACTAATCAAAATCCCAAAATATGTCTTTGCATTTTCCTAACTCTTTTGTAGGTAGGGCATGATCTCCATTGATCTATTAAGTTCATATCTAGGGTTTGAGACCCTCATGACATAGAGCACAACCAAGAATTGATCCAAGAATGGTCATGAGCATCATATATGAGTTCCATTGATTCCTACATGTTATATTGATCAAGTTTTCTTCAAGAGTTTGAGGGTGATTTGCCTTGGAAACCCTAGTTTGATTGGGTATCTCGAGTAACTTCTCCAACAAGCCATCTCACCAATTGATCAAATTTCTCAAGGGACACTTCAAATTTCAACATCTTATGCATATATGATCTATCATGAGCTAATAAAGTCAAAAGAACTGAAGGTTAGCAAGTTGGTTGATGGTGGTTGGCCAAATGAATTCATCTGATCAAAATCAGGTCTCCCTGGAGCCTATCACCTACAATTTTCACCATATGAAAATGATTCCAAGAGAAACGTTACTTAAAATGACATTCCAAACAACTTTCATGTTGAGACCTAGAGCTATTTTTGCTTGGAAAACAATTTTCTATGTTGAAACATTATAGGTCATTTTGTCTAAACCCTAATTTGAAAGTCAACTTCCCAAGGCCATATCTTTCTTAATTTTTATGATATGAAATATTTCCAAGTCTCACAATCAAATTAAATATGTCTACTTCAACTTTTATGTTTAGAGTGAGAGCTAATTCAACTTTTATGAGCATGTGATATGAGGTTACATTATAGGTCATTTTTTACCTATACCATTGAACAAGTGATTTTTCCAAACTTCAAAAATGCATAACTCTATCCTTCCAAATCCAAATTACATGAAATTTGTGACCATTTTTAATATCTTTGAAATATATACAACTTTGATGAAGACACTTTTCTCATTTGAAGCTCACATAAAAAGTTAAGCAAGGTGGAACATTGAGATATATGGCTTGACACTTAGAAAAAATTTCAACATGTTGAAATTTCAAAACACCCATCTCAAAATTCTCCATGTTCCAAACTCCAAATGAAAAAGTGTTCAACATCAAACTTGTACCCCTTGATCCAAGCTTTCCAAAGAACCCAAGTTCATGCATTTTAGATGAGGTTTGCTAGGTCTCCGCATGGCTTTAACAGGGGTGCATAATTGGAAAGAATCAAACTTCAAAACTTCAGTTCACTTTGCCTTGTCAATCAAGCTTCCATTCAAACTTCATTTGGAATCATTTTGGACCTTTTTGCATTGCATCTTGGGCCTTCACCTGCCCATGCACTTGTGCCATCAACATTGCTAAAATTGGACAAATTTTGAAGTGTTCAAATATCATTCCATTTGGCTATAAATAGCATGCTTCTGAGCTCATTTGAACACACCTTACGGTGCAGCTTTTCCCCCATTGAAACCCTCATATTCTAAAGGAAAACCTGAGAATTTTCAATTTCAAATTTGAGTTTGAATCTCAACTGTTGGAGATTCAAGAACTCCAGGATCCAAAGCCTTGCAACATCTCTAATCACTTCCTGCTAGCTTCTCAAGTGTGACCTGATCGTGTTTGGAGCAAGCAACATCAAGAACTGCATAGCATTGAAGGCATTTTTCCTAAAACATCATCTCTTCGATTCTCTCTCAATTCTAATCAATTCTCTTGGATCTTTGGTTGTCTGAAGTCCTACCAATGTAGGCAAGAAGATTGAGTTGCTTAGAGGTCAAACCTAAGAAACTCAGTTGACACACCTCAAAATTCAACTCCTCATATCTTTCTATATATGTGGACAAGTTCTGAGCCACATGATCATTCCAAAATGTTTTAATCTCACGTGTCCATTGTGAATACAGGCGTGTGGATGAGTTGACTAGCATGCATCATGGAACGCATGTTCTAGGCCATTTGATCTGCCACCTCAATTAATGAGGGAGATCAGGTGGCTCACATTTTTTTTCACATTTTCTAATTTTTGTTTTAATCCTTTTATTTTCATTATTTCATATTAATTTTAATATTGATCCAAAAAATATGAGAGTTTTACCAAAAAATTTCAAATAATTTCTCCTTCCATATTCTGAATTAAGATTATTTTTTGGATCATTATTAATATTTTTCATGATTTAATTGATTTTATGATTATTTTTAATTGTTTAAAAATACTTTTAAGTCTTTAAAAATTCTGAATTTTTTTCTCCAAGGTCCTTTGACCTTGTTTGACCTATGATAAAAGCTCATGGCCATTTCTTTGGAGTTTTGATGAGGTTTTAGGAATTTGACAAACCATATTTAATTTAAATGCATTATTTTAGTATTTTTAATTTGAATAAATGCCAAATAATTTTGTTGACCAATTGTGATGACCTGTTTGAGTTTGACTCTTGTTGTTGGGCCTTGACACAAAAGGCATAGCATTCTAGTTAGTGAGATTGTAAGTCTCCCCTCTTTCATGGTATTGTGTGGAAACTTGACCTTTTTTCCTTCCTTTGGAAGATGTCTTGGCTCAAGGATCCATGCTTGTGATAAGTGGGTTGAGTGTTCTCCAAAGAATGACTTAAAAAGCAAAAAGAAAAAGCAAAACAATACTAACTTCTAACTCATTAACAACTAAATTTTAATTTCAAGCCATTTACTTGAATGACATTTAATTTTATCCTTTATTCATACCATTCTAATTGTTTATGTTAATGCAATTTTCACTTTGTCCATTTGGACCATATTGTGTGATATATCTTGTTTGTGTATACTTTGCTTGTTTGTGTGGTGTTTGACCATTAATGTACATAATAACAATAAAAACCCTAAAAACAATTGTGTGGACTGTTGGCTTTATCTTGGACAAATGGACTTAGAACTTAGGCAACCTCCCTATGCTAAAGGACTTAGCCAATGCCAACTTTCGGTGAAACCAAGTGCTTGCAATTTGTAACTTCATCTGATATATCATTCAAGATCCCTCTGAGTTCATCTGCAACATGATCATTGTGAAGTTGTTATTTTGAACCTGTGACTTGTAGAATTCATCTGTTACATGGATTATCTTGAAGAAGATCATGGAGTAGCCAAAGCTTGGATGTGAGTATCTTTATTTGATGCCTTTTCTCTTCAAGATAATATTATTGTGCATTTGCATGTTTCTTAATTCAAAATTTCCAAGGGAATTTGGGGTTTCTATATGGAATTCTTGCCTATTGGATTGCTACCCATCACTAAGATCTTTTCAACTCTTAACTTTTAATTTTATGCATAGGATTTTAGTCTCTTTATCTTCTCCCCAATTCTTTAATTTCAAAATCTCTACCTCCTTTAAAAAATTCTTTGTTTGAACTTATTTTGTTCTAAACTTTGACCACCTTGCAAAAAGATTGAAACTTTGGCCTTATGCCATTACATTTTCAAACTTCTTCTCTTAAATCAAACTTGTAAATAAACTTAACTATAATTGACTTAAACTTTCAAAAAAGCCAAAAGAGATCTAACTCATTCAAACCATTTTCAGACCTTTGTGCCTTTCAAATTTAATTTTTGATAAAAGCAATGCATCCACTTTGAAATTTGTATCACGAACTACGAGGTTTTGATACCTCATTTTTATGTTGGTACGTAGGCACAAGTCCGAAGGTCTTGTCAAACACAAAAATATAATTAATGAATTCTTTTCTTATCCCCCCATTCTATTTGTTTGTGAACATCATTTTTGTACCAAATACATATGCACACAAAAAGGGCTCCATAGGAGTACCTAGGACACTTTGGGTGCTAACACCTTCCCTCTGTGTAACCAACCATCTTACCTGTAATCGATGACATTTTATTAGATTTGATTTGAAAACTTCTTAATTCTGGGTTTTGTTCGTACTTTTTCCCTTTTCCCTTGGAAACAATAAAAGCGCGATGGCGACTCTTGTTATCTGATGTCTAGTTTATCCATAGCTTGATGATCATGAATTTACCGCTACAACAGGGAATCGCGAAAGATCACAGTAGCATTGTGGATGCAGAATTTAGGAGTGACCGTCCTGATGTCTCGAGAATCACTTGAGGACAAGCAATGAGATAAGTTTGGGGTTATGATCAGTCTCCAAATCTACTTATTTTCTTCCACTTATTCGGCATAATTTCGGGAAGTCAGTAACACATTACTATACCTGTTTTGTCATTTTTTAGTAAATTAGATGTTTTGCATTGTTATTTCAATTTGTTGATTATATTTAGTTTCCATTTTTATACTCCATTTTATGTCTCTTTGTGGTAGTTTTACTGGTTTAAGGTGTAAGCAAGAATACCGGAGGAATCGCCAAGGGAATCGGACGTTCCAGGCCTGTTGGAAGAGGAAATTGAAGGACACAGTAGCCCTGACACGGCCACCTGTGTTGCCCAACACGGCCCGTGTCAGGAGAGGAGAGCTAGCGCACTTAAATAGGGAGCTGACACGGGTGCCCGTGTCAGCTGACATGACCCGTGTCAGCCTCCCTGGAAGGAGCGTGTCAAGCCTTGGTTGCCAAACAGCCAACACGGCCTGTCGTGTTGCCTGACACGGCCAGTGTTGGATTGGACACCTCATTTTCCAGTTTTTGCTGTATTTTGGCACGACTGATCCCGAAGGGTATTTTGGACTTTATCTAGATCAAGCTAGTGATCAGGAACTACTTAGGGGATTTTTGAAGACGGAGAAGGGGACTTTTTTACGATTATAGATTTTGTACGATAAAGATTGAAGCGGTCAAAAGCGGCGAAGAACGGAGATCCTTCAAGAGCGGATGCGATTGAAGTTCAACAGAATTCCCTTACTTTTGTAATGAATAAATTCTATTTTGTATCTTATTTGAATAATATGAGAGGATAAACCTTCCAATGCCAGGGGGGGTCCCTGAACTGATCGTGTAATGACTCTGAATTGATCATTTCCTTAATATATGATGTTTGTTGTTAATTTCACTGTGCAATATTTATAATGCTTTCTTTATCGGAAAAATTAGGATTGTTATATGGATAACAGTTAGCGGGATTGCAATTGTTAAGGTTCTTGTACAACGAAACCATGGTAGATATCACCTAGGACTAGGGGTACCCTATGGTTACCGATTTATTCTTGTTAACTTGTAATTGCTTGGTTTCATCATAATCGCCTAAGGACTTAGAAATTAGATTGAATGACCAAAGGTTTCCCTCTAAGGTCTTAGTGGGAAACAATTTTAAGATCCAGTAATTGAAACATTTTGAATTATTAAGGAGATATACACTCAAGGGTCATTGCATGAGATATTCATACACCATCCTTGGCATTTTATTATAAACTGTGAAAATATTTATTCTGTTTTACTTTCTCTTACAGTGACTTTTTACAAAACCCCAACAATTTGTTTTGTTCAATTGAGTAACAATTTACACTGATATTATTGTGCAATCCTCGAGATCGAACTTTGGGAAACATCACTATTATTACTACATTGGAAAAATAGTACACTTGTTTTTTTCCCAATCAGAAGTACTCTCTAGGCACAAAATTAGGGTGATCTAGCTCTTGAGGATACAATGGCTTCTCTACCAGAAAAGGAAACAAGACAGTTTGATATTTATCTTTGATCTAGTTTGAACTCTATCTTTGATCCTTTTACATGAAATATTATTCCATGCTTTAGCTTCTTTCTATATCATTAGTCACGTTATAGAACAAAGACTCTTGTATGCCCCTATCCCTTGGAGGACCTTTCAAATCATAGCCGAATTGTTTCTGAGAAAGAACATGATTATAGTTTATACCTCCCTTAATACCCATGAGAGGCACATTAGGAAAATCTCCACAACTCATAATCACTTCAGATTTCACCATCCTATCCAATTTTAAGTTATACCACACCTAATACTTGGAAGTAAGCCCCATTAACCTCTTGGACCACTCCTAGGTCTCCTTTATATCCACAATCTCTCCTTTGCACGGGAGACGGCTTCGAAACCAATGATACAAAAGAGGAGCGCAACACCACACTAAGCCACTTCTCCTCTTGTGATTTATGGAATGAATAGAATTAAATACATCCCTCAAAAGTGTTGGTGTTGGGTTCCCCATAATTAAGATATGAATGACGCTCATATCAATAAAATGAACCACATTGGGAAACAAGACAATACCATAGATACTGCAAGCCAAAACAGCATTGAAAACCTTCAAATTCTCTTCTTTAGGCAAGCACCCAAAGTCTCTAAAAGAAAACTCAAATGAAAACCAAAGAGCCATCCTTTTGTTTTGAGATTAGCATCCACCACAGACTTGCCCAAATAAAGGGTAGCAACAATATGTTCAAAATTAGGAACTTCCATAGACACGTGAAAAGGAACTTGAAGCTTGATGGGATTTCCCATAATACATGAATACTCTTCCAAGGTCGGTACCAACTGATAGTCTGGGAAAGTGAAGCATCACAAAGGAGGATCATAGAACTAAAGAATCCTCCCTATCCTAAAGGACTTAGCCAATGCCAACTTTCTGTGACACCAAGTGCTTGCAATTTGAAACTTCATTGGATACATCATTCAAGATCCCTCTGAGTTCATTTGCAACATGATCATTGTGAAGTTGTTATTTGAACCTGTGACTTGTGGAATTCATCTGTTACATGGACTATCTTGAAGAAGATCATGGAGTAGCTAAAGCTTGGATGTGGCTATCTTTATTTGATGCCTTTTCTCTTCAAGATAATATAATTATGTATTTATGTGTTGCTTAATTCAAAATGTCCAAGGGAATTTTGGGGTTTCTATATGGCAGTCTTGCCTATTGGATTGCTACCCATTAGTCAGATCTTTTCAACTCTCAACTTTTAATTTTGTGCATAGGATTAGTCTTTTCATCTTCTCCCCATTTCTTTAATTTCAAAATCTCTCCCTCCTTAAAAAAAATTCTTTGTTTCAACTTATTTTGTTCTAAACTTTGACCACCTTGCAAAAAGATTGAAACTTTGGCCTTATGCCATTGCATTTTCAAACTTCTTCTCTTAAATTAAACATATAAATAAACTTAACTATAATTGACTTAAACTTTTAAAAAAGCCAAAAAAGAGCTAACTCATTCAAACCATTTTCAGGCCTTTGTGCCTTTAAAACTTAATATTTGATAAAAGCAATGCATCAAATTTGAAATTTGTATCACGAACTACGAAGTTTTGATCCCTCATTTTTATGTTGGTACTTATGCACAAGTCCGAAGGTCTTGTCAAACACAAAAATATAATTAATGAATTCTTTTCTTATCCCCCCATTCTACTTGTTTGTGAACATCATTTTTGTACCAAATACATATGCACACAAAAAGGGCTCCCTAGGAGTACCTAGGACACTTTGGGTGCTAACACCTTCCCTCTGTGTAACCAACCCCCTTACTTGTAATCTATGACATTTTATTAGTTTTGATTTGTAAACTTCTTACTTCTGGGTTTTGTTCGTACTTTTTCCCTTTTACCTTGGAAACAATAAAAGTGCGGTGGCGACTCTTGTTATCTGATGTCTAGCTTATCCATAACTTGATGATAATGAATTTACCGCTACAACAGGGAATCGTGAAAGATCACAGTGGCATTGTGGATGCAGAATTTAGGGGTGACCGTCCTGATGTCTCGAGCATCACTTGAGGACAAGAAATGAGATAAGTTTGGGGTTATGACCAGTCTCTAAATCTACTTGTTTTCGTACATTCATTTGGCACAATTTTACGAAGTCGGTAACACATTAGTTTACCTGTTTTATCGTTTTGCTTAATAAATTTAGATGTTTTGCATTGTTATTTCAATTTGTTGATTATATTTAGTTTGCATTTTTATACTCCATTTTTTGTCTCTTTGTGGTAGTTTTACTGGTTTCAGATATAAGCAAGAATATCGGAAGAATCGCCAAGGGAATCAGACATTCCAGGCCTGTCGGAAGAGGAAATTGGGGACACAGTAGCCCTGACACGACCACCTGTGTTGCCCAACACGGGCCGTGTCAGGACAGGAGAGCCAGGGCACTAAAATAGGGAGCTGACACGGGTGCCCATGTCAGCTTACATGACCGGTGTCAGCCTCCCTAGAAGGAGCGTGTCAAGCCTTGGTTGCCAGACAACCAACACAGCCTATCATGTTGCCTGACACGACCAGGGTTGCCTTGGACACCTTATTTTCCAGTTTTTGTTGTATTTTGGCACGAATGATCCCGAAGGGAATTTTGGACTTTTGCTAGATCAAGTTAGTGATTAGGAACTACTTAGGGGATTTTTGAAGACGGCGAAGGGGATTTTTTTACGCTTACAGATTTTGTATGATAAAGATTGAAGCGGTCGAAAGCTGCGAAGAACGGAGATCCTTCAAGAGCGGATGCGATTGAAGTTCAACGGAATTCCCTTACTTTTGTAATGTCTAAATTCTATTTTGTATCTTATTTTAATAATATGAGAGGATAAACCTTCCAATACCAGGGGGGGTCCCTGAACTGATCGTGTAATGACTCTGAATTGATAATTTCCTTAATATATGATGTTTGTTGTTAATTTCACTGTGCAATATTTGTAATGCTTTCTTTATCAGAAAAATTAGGATTCTTATATGGTTAATAGTTAGCGGAATTGCAATTGTTAAGGTTTTTGTACAGTGAAACCATGGTAGATATCACCTAGGACTAGGGATACCCTATGGTTACCGGTTTATTCTTGTTAATTTGTAATTGCTTGGTTTCATCATAATCGCCTAAGGACTTAGAAATTAGATTGAATGACCAAAGGTTTCCCTCTGAGGTCTTTAGGGGAAACAATTTTAAGATCCGGTAATCGAAACATTTTTCATTATTAAGGAGATATACACTCAAGGGTCATTGTAGGAGATATTCATACACCATCCTTGGCATATTATTATAAACTGTGAAAATATTTATTCTATTTTACTTTCTCTTATAGTGACATTTTACAAAACCCCAACTATTTGTTTTGTTCAATTGAGTAACAATTTACATTTATATTATTGTGCAATCCTCGAGATTGATCTTTGGGAAACATCACTATTATTACTACATTGGCAAAATAGTACACTTGTTTTTTTCCCAATCAGAAGTACTCTCTAGGCACAAAATTAGGGTGATCTAGCTCTTGAGGATACAATGGCTTCTCTACCAGAAAAGGAAACAAGATAGTTTGAACTTTATCTTTGATTTAGTTTGAACTCTATCTTTGATCCTTTTACATGAAATATGATTCCATGCTTTAGCTTGTTTCTATAACATCAGTCACGTTATAGCATAAAGACTCTTGTATGCCCCTATCCTTTGGAGGTCCTTTCAAATCATAGCCAAATTATTTTTGAGAAATAACATGATTATAGTTTATACCTCCCCTAATACCCATGAGAGGCACATTAGGAAACTCTCCACAACTCATAATCACTTCAGATTTCCCCATCCTATCCAATTTTAAGTTATACCACACCTAATACTTGGAAGTAAGCCCCATTAACCTCTTGGACCACTCCAAGGTCTCCATTATATCCATAAACTCTCCTTTGCACGGGAGATGGCTTCGAAACCAATGATACCAAAGAGGAGCGCAACACCACACTAAGCCACTTCTCCTCTTGTGATTTATGGAATGAATAGAATTAAATACATCCCACAATAGTGTTGGTGTTGGGTTCCCCATCATTAAGATATGAATGACACTCATATCAACAAAATGAACCACATTAGGAAACAAGACAATACCATAGATACTGCAAGCCAAAACAGCGTTGAAACCTTCAAATTATCTTCATTAGGCAAAGCACCCAAAGTCTCTAAATGAAAACTCAGATGAAAACCAAAGATCCCTCCTTTTGTTTTGAGATTAGCATCCACCACAGACTTGCCCAAATAAAGGGTAGCAGCAATATGTTCAGAATTAGGAACTTCCATAGACACGTGAAAAGGAACTTGAAGCTTGATGAGAATTCCCAGAATACATGAATACTCTTCCAAGGTCGGTACCAACTGATAGTTTGGGAAAGTGAAGCATCACAAAGGAGGATCATAGAACTACAACAAAGCATTAAGTGCATTGTGTTGATATTTGCTGAGTAGAGTTTTAAGGAATTCTACAATCTTCCCATAGTCTCTTTTGAAGACTTCCAAATTATTAGAAGGTGATTTCTCTGCCATCTAAAGAAGGGAGTCCAGATCAACCTCATGAAACTTATAAGAAATATGCCCACCCCTACCAGTATCCATCCTTAGAGAAGGCTTAAATAACAAGAATCAAGAATTAAAAATACCTGGAAATACAAAAACATGTGTGCTAACAGAATGAATATAACGATACTTATGAATGCAAGTATGGTTTCCATATAATGAATATCTCTTGTGCTTGATAACAACTAAATGCCACAAGTTCAAAGGTTCGACGTAATTCTGAGAAAACCGGGTATGATGAAGGTTTGTTTTGTAACATCCACCCCAACCCACAGGTAGGTTCTAATCAAAATAGAACATGCTTCTAAATGGAAACCAAGGTCGATGGTCGCCATGACAACACTCTGTCTAGTACATAAGACATGCAAGACAATGGCATTCCCACTAGAACCTCATCTGGATGTGGTATGTCATGAAAACTCTTATGTGCTAGGCGCCACAAGAGTTAACATGACTATCCACTCTAACCTATGTGTCACTGGCCTGGGTAGTGGGCCTTTTACCTCATAGTAACATCCCACCCAACCTGCAAACAGAAGATCCAGCAACCAACACAATAACAATATCCAAAATATGGAAATCAATAAAATGAAATGAATGCAATAAGCAAGTGAGGCATAAATAAATAAACACCCAATGAAAATAAAACAAACAAGATCTAGGACCGACTTGTTTAGGGTTTCCCTAATAAAGTCGCTAGTTGTCGCATCTCGAAAAAATGCGCATATAAAATAGAGTCACCACTGATTTTATTTATCCCAAGAGAGGGAAAGGAAACACTGAGTAAACCTACAAAATATGAATCTAATTGTCTCTCAACTAAGAGACGGGTAAGGGAGTCGATTAGGCGAGGGGAAGGTACTAGCACCCCTCACGTCTGTAGTACTCTACAACATCCGCTCTTGTTGTTCTAATTAAAAGGGTGTGTTTATTCTAAAACTTAAAAACTAAGAGGGAATGAATGCATAAATATTGAATTATTTACAAACAAAAAGAAAGTTTTTATTATTGCGCTCGCTTAGGTTTTGCAACCCAATGCCTACATATAAAAAAGAATCAGAGCGTTGTAGTTATTCTCAAAAACATTGGTTTGTTGGTGCTTTTATGGGTAACCACCCTTATTGAAAATTTTCATAAGAAAAGCCAAGCGAAAAAAGAAGTTTGATTGGTTGAGTATTTTGGTCGAAAGGATACATCAAAGGATCCACCGAGGCATGAGGTATCTGAGTACTTCTCTCTTATTGTTGAAAGAGTTCAAGTAGTATTTAGAATATTTTTGGATTTTGATTGAGAAAAGTTTTTTGTTTTAGAATGAATGCAAAAGAGAAAGTAAAATATAAGGGAATTCTAAAGAGAACCCGACTGTTGGCAGGCAACAGTGCTCCTAAAGTTAGGATGAAAGGGAAACATATATCTAACTTAGCATGCAAAGGTTTTCCTATAATTAAGGATCAAGAGGACTACCTAATGTTGTCATGCTTGGTTAACAAACCTAAAGTCTACTTTACTTCAATCTTAACCAAGTGTGAACCAAAGAAATTCTATGGGGAATATGTTATCCATACAAGGAAAATAAATAAAAGAATATGAAAATCCATATCAAGTCATGGAACAATAAACAACACAATACCATATCAAGTCATGGAAGAAAAGAAAAGCAATACCATATCAAGTCATGGAACAAAAGATGAAATAATAGTAATCCATATCAAGTCATGGAAGAATTAATGAAGTAATATCAATCCATATCAAGTCATGGAAGAAAAAGGTGAAAGAATCAAAAGCCAAAGTAATCCATATCATGTCATGGAAGGAAAATTGAAACAATCCATATCAAGTCATGAAAGAGAAGATGAAAGCAAGACAAGAAGGCAAGAAATAAAAGGTGAATTATCAAGTCTAAACATGCTTTAAGAGATCACAAATTATCTCCAAAAGGTCACATGTTAACAAATAGCAACTACTCATTCAAACTAGTCAATAAAGAGGGAGACAATGCTCAAACAAGTTAGGAAACTACTAAAGCAAGCAACAAGTTACCAAACCAAAATAGGCAGAAACATCACATTAAAATAAACACAAAGACATGTTATCTAGATCCTAAGCATCAAAGGATTCAAGGGAAGCACACAAATAAGCATACTAGCAAGCAATAATCATAAGGTGTCATGTATCCAAACAAACATGGTATGAGGAGAGTGAAGTGAAGGGAAATAGATGATAAGTAATACAAGGCATTAGAAAATAAATCAAATACCTATCATCACCACATAAGCATACTTGAGAAAGATTCTCAATCAAATCATACAAGGAAAGGCAACCACAAAACCATAAATGGACATAAGTCCTCATGCAAGCAAAACAAGTAAAGAGAAAGGATTTGAAGATGCAATGAGAGACAAACATAGACATGTTATTCAATTGGAAAAATTATCAATGTCTAGAAGAAGTTCAAATAGGCATTGAATCCATGGTACAAACACCAAAGTACACAAGCATCCTTCAAAGTTATAAAGGGAAGTGAACACAAGTGTGTAAGAAATTAGACATGGAAAAGTACATAGTAAATGAAAGAAATCAAAAGCAAATACCTAGTGTCAATACACATAAGAAAACTTAAGACATTATAAAGGCATCATATCAAAGCACACTCAAAGATTGAGATAAGTAATGATCAAAATCAAACCCTAGCCATGCTCCTAAAGGAATATGCACTTCAAGCAAGTATAGATGAAGTAGAGTTATGGAAAAAAGTATTAAACCACATAAGTCATAAGTAGATAACATATTAAACTCCACATACAATTCACCTAAACATCATGAATGAATCTCACAAACTATGTTCAAAGATAGGCCAAAAGATAGGCGACAAATCACACAAGTTCAAAGAAACTTAAGCAAGAAGCAATCAAAAAATTAATTCACACACATGACATAAAGGGATGTGAGACTTGTGAAATAAGTCAACTCAATATTAGGTTCAAGAGAAACAACCAAACTTCACACACAAATCAAAGTCAAATAACTTGGTAAACAACTAAAAGATAACATCCTAGAAAATGACCCCTTTATAAAACTTCAACAAGATAAACAATGATCAAAATAGGGGTTCTTATAGGCCATGTGACAATAATAAAATTCCTCTTTAAAGCGCCAAATACAACCACCAAACTTTAAGAGGTATAAACAAGCAAACAATCTCAAAGTTCACGTACAACTAGCAAGTCAAAAGGTGGATATCATCCAAGTAAGGAGGCCTTTGTCCAACCAAAGTAAATGGACAATGTAAAATTAAATTGAGACCTAAGTAAATGAAATGATAGAAATATCATACTTGAAATTCTGGTATCAGATATGAGATGTCGAAGGTAATGTCACGACACTAATATCTAAATAAAACACACAGGATAAAGATAAAGAAAAGTAATGCAAGAGACACAAGCAATTGTTAACCCAGTTCGGTGCAACTCACCTACGTCTGGGGGATACCAAGCCAGGAAGGAAATCCACTAAATAGAATCAGTTCAAAGACTCTCATTACACTCCATAAGTTACAGTCTTTTTCACCTAATCTCTACTCGTATGATTTCTACCTAATAACTCTTAGATATGAGAACCCACTCACTCCCCCTCAATCACACCTGTGATTATAAAGAACAATTACTTATGAAAAGAAGACATTCTTCAAAGACACACACTTGATCTTACTTAGCAGCTTCAATCAAGTAGACACACACTTGATCTTGCTTAACAGCTTCAATCAAGTAGACACACACTTGATCTTGCTTAACAGCTTCAATCAAGTAGACACACACTCATGCTTATAAGCTTAGAGTGACAAATTACAACTCACAAATCAGACCAATTCAATCATCTATGGATGAATTGAATGGCTTACAGGTCACACGGCCAAACAAGACACAAACCCTTATTCTCTCTCAGTATTTCGCTCTGTATTGGTTGTGTATCAAATCAGGTTTTTCCATGTCCTATTTATAGAAGCATTCAGCTGGGCTTGGACATCTTAAAAACCCTAAAACTATTTTCCAATTAAATCTTCTCATGACAGCTGATTAGATCTCTTTGGAAAATAAGTAAATTTGGTTGTAATTAATGATTGAATGCATTTTTAAATCAGATCTTCAATCATACATAGGTTGCCATTAAATGCACAATCACATAACACATAACATTCACCCTGAATGTTCTGTGTACAAATGTCATTACATCGGGTCTGACATCCTGGAACAATCCTGCATAATTCAATTTTAAATATCCAGCAGGTACATAATATCAGATTCCATGACATCGTGTATGACATCCTGAAACAATCTTGCATAATTATATTTTTAAACTCCAACAGGTACATAGATATCTTATGTTAAGACATCACATGCAACATCTTGTGAACACTCTTTGTTTTACCAAAATTGCTGCCAACACTTAGAACCAACAAACTCCCCCTTTGGCAAATTTTGGCTAAAACATATATCTGTCTATTTTGTTCGCAAGAAAAAACACATCAGCAGTTAAACAGCATAATAGCAGTTTAAGCAGCAGCAGAAGCAAACAGAATTACTAGCTATAATAGCAACTAGTAAAACACACAAAGGCACATGGGTACTTCTTCTCCCCTTAAGTCTGTACAACACATACATCTCCTTTAACAATAACAACACTTCTAATAACAGCACCTGTAACAATCAGGGTCACCCTCTGACATCTGCTTCAACATCACCTGTGCACCATATCAGACATCTCCTCCAACATCTGTAAATAGAACAGCATTCTATCTTACATCAAACACATCTCCTTCAATAATAGATGTTCATCTGTTCAGCTACACCAGCACATACATCTCCACACAGCTCCACATATTTAACTGCTCCACATAATCACTTCTCCCCCCTTTTTAGTCAAAATAGACCAAAGGTGACCAATTAGACAAAATAAATGTCAATCAGCCTAGCAGAGAATGTCACAAGAGATGTTATAACATATAAAATGTTAAAACATAAATGTTAGGAGATACAAACCATAATTATGCACAGCTGCAATAGCTGAGATAATTGGAAATCCATGGAACTCATAAAGAGCCCAAATATTACATCAAGGCATCAATAAGGATTGCCATAAATTACAAACATATCAAAACAACAGAAAACATCCAAGCTTTCAAAACATAACATCATCCAGAACAGCATTCAGAACAGGGGGACCACTCTTCAGCACACATCATACACAGTCTTCATAACAGGGGGGACCATTACCACTCAGTCTGAGGAAGTAGCATCATCTTCACCTTCAGAATCACAACTGCCACTCGATTGAGCATTGGACCTCTCACTTGAGGTATTGGCATCTGAATCCTTGGTCTCACCAGCCTTCTCCATCTCTTCCTTCTCTAAGCTACTAATAAGAACCTCCAAAGCCTCTTTCCTTGCCTTGGCAACCCTAATACCAGTATCCAGCTCCTTACAAGTTTCCTTAAATTGATCAATCAAGCTACCTTGAGAGGCAGGCTCCTTCCTTGCAGATGTCATGACAACATCATTGACATGGCTTCCTTCAAACAACTTGTAGTGAATGGACAGGGGAGGCTTCCTTCTGCTGGGAACATCACTTGTGTTGAGAATGCCTAGTCGCTGGCTTAAGCTAATTCCACAAATGATGGAGGGAAAGGCAATAGGCAACTTTACTGCATTAGTGAAGGCATGTCTAACAATTTGATCAAACATAAACCTTCCAAAATCAAAGTTTATCCTGGTTCCAATAGCATAGATGATTCTTCCAAGACCATTAGAGATGGTTGAGATATGGTTAGTTGGCACCCAGTTGGCTGAACCAATCTTGTGCAAGATTGCATATTTAACAGTTAACTTGCCAGCTGATAGATGCTTCTTACTAGGCCATTCCTTGACTTGGCCAGCAGTAATAATCCTACAGACTTCATTTTCCGTAGCCTCTAAATCCACACCTCCTTCAGTTCCTCTCCCTAGGAACTTGTTGATTATGGTTGGGGAGAACCTCACACATCTACCTCTTACAAAGACCTTGCAGAATTCCTTGCTACTCTTTTTAGAAATATCCTCTGGGATATTCACAACAAACTCTTTCACTAACCCTTCAAAACATTGGGGAAAAGCAAGAACAGTTTTCATCAGACCAACATTCTTGATCAATTCCATCACTTCCTTCACTTCTACAGCCTCCTTTCCCAACTCCCATTCAACAGTAACCCTCCTTTGAATGACAAACTTCCACTTGGCAGCACCATCTTCTAGATGGAAAGAGATGTTGTCTAAGTGCACAACTGCCACTTTGGCTGGGGACTTTTTAATAGCCTGCCTTTTAGCAGGAGAGATGTCTGGGACATCGTCTTCGACATCCTCTTCAGAGTCAGAACTCTCTCTGACCTTCCTCTTCTTAACCTCAACTTTACTCCATGATTTGGAGGGTCCTACACCACCAGTCTTCTTCCTAGTTCTGTCTATCAACATCTCAACCACAATCTTCCCTTTTTTGGTCTCCAATTTACTAGCAACACTTGGTTTTACATGATGAACCAAGGTGTCCTCTTCTTCTTCTGAACTCTCTTCCTCCAGATTAATAACATTCTTAGCAGTCTCATGAGAAACATCTGTTGGTTTCTTACTAGGCAAGGTTTTACCTAGAGAGCATAATCCCTCAGCAGCCACTTCTTTCTCTGATCTAGATGAATCATCATCTTTCTCAGTTTGGGGTTCCACCTCATATGAGGGGTCCCTTCTAGACAGAGGGGTAGAAACACCCTTGACTGCATGCCCTTCGTTTAGAATCCTAGTTACTAGGTTCCTAATGGTACGATCAGTAAAGTGCATGTCATCCTTATGAGGAGGTTTATCAGGAATGTTACCTTGATTACTTCCAGCCATGGAAGAAGGGCCAGGGTCGTCGCCTGGAATAACAGAGAGGGGAATAACCTCCAGAATATATTCATCCAAAAACTCCATGGAGGGAGTCCTTCCTTTGTGAGTGGGTTTTGATCCTGAGGATGAGGGATGTTGTGACATTTTGTTGGACTTTTGAAAAAAATCTCTTTGCCCTAGCAGAGGTTTTCTGAGAAGTTGGATGAAGATGGAAATGGTTGTGTTGAGGTAGCGTGTGGAAATGGCATAGATCTAGTTCCAATACTAGGTAATGATTTATCATTAATGTGGCTCTTTCTTTTAAGAGGGAAGACAATATTTTTATTACCTTTTCCACTCCACTTTAATTGCTATAACTTCACAAGAATCAAAATCCCCAATTTCCCTCTTAAAAATTCAAACTGATTATCATCCAAAACCCCTGCAAATTTGTCAGCAAATTGCATTTCATGCTTTAGAGCTATGATTTTGTCTTCCACAAATTCTCTAATGGAGTGATGACAAAAATCAATGTGCTTGGTCCAACTGTGCTGAATAGGATTTTTGGACATAGTTGTAGCACCAGGTTTCCATAGTACAATGTCATGACATCGTGTGTGACATTGTACTCAGTCAACATTAGTTTCAACCAACCCTGTTGAGAAAAGCTACTTCCAGCTGCTATATATGCAGCTTGATATACAACACAAACACCATTTTCATCTTTCAAAGGAGCATGTGTCCTTTCACTCTCCATCCCAATTTTCTTAACATTGTTCTTGGCACATTTACTTTGAGATAGACACATAGAACCATCTATCTGCTTGGCTTGTAGCTTAAGTCTAACAAAGTTCTTTCCAACTTCAGACTGCATATGACTAGCAACATGTTCAACCATCTGATCCAACCTCCTATCTATTTGAGCCACCATGAGCTTTTCTCCTTTGGAAGTGATGTCAAGTCTGAGTTTCTGGTGTGACATCCATGTCTGACATTTCCCACAGGCTTGTCTTTCATCAATCTTGGGAGTTCCTCTAGCAGATATAATCATCTTCATCCCTTTTTCTTTGACTAAGGTACACTTTGAGGAATAACCAATTTGAGAGCTCCACATGTAACAGTTGTATTAGGTCCTGACTCCTTTCATGATCACTTCACTTTCTTTGTTATTAATCAAACATTCAATTTTTGTGAAGTTAACATTTAGACCTTGGTCACATAGTTGACTGATGCTTATTAGATTTGCAGTCAAGCCCTTAACAAGTAAGACCTTGTCAAGTTCAGGAACTCCAAGAATATCAAGCTTACCTATCCGATTGATTTCACCCTTTGCTCCATTACCAAAGGTTACATAGCTTATGGCATGAGGATGAAGGCCAGTTAGCAGGTTTGTGTTTCCAGTCATGTGTCTGGAGCACCCATTGTCAAAATACCAATCTTCTTTGGCTGAAACTCTGAAGGAAGTGTGAGCTATTAGACTTGTAACATTAGTCTTAGGAACCAATTTCTTCTTGTTGACAGGCCTGTGATGTTTGGGTCTTCGTTGATAGTGAGTCTGATGATGAACAGAGCTAGGATAACCATATAATATATAGCAGAAGGGCTTCAGGTGGCCAAATTTTCCACAGTAATGGCATCTCCATCTTTGGTGTTTCCCTTTCTGCTTTCTTCCCTTCTGATGCTGTGACATATGATGTGACATCTCAGTGTAACTGCACTCGGGCTTAGATTCATTATACCCAATGCCAGATTTGTATCCTGTTATTTGTCCAGTTTGGAGAATCTTGTCTAAGGAGTCAGATCCATTGTTTAACATTCTTACATACTTGGTCATCTCTTCTAGTTTAGAATTCAAGAACATAACTTTAGTTTTTAACTTGGAGATGGTTTCCACATGTTCTGCATTCTCATTCTCCAGCTGTACTATCACTTTCTTCTGTTTCACTCTCATCAGACCAAGTGGCAGCAAGACTCATCTTTTGTTTCTAGAGGTAGGTTCCACATTCAGTTCTAATGTGTCCATACCCATCACATTCATAGCACTGTACTTCTTTTCCTTCTTTGGGCTTATCATCTGACCTTGTTCTTCTTCCAGCTTTGTTGGATTTACTGATGTCAGATGAGATGTTGTTGACATTGGCCTGAGATCTAACATCCATCTTTTTCAACAGTCTGTTGAACTGTCTTCCCAGCATTGATACATCATTTTCCAGATCTTCATCAACATCCTAACCATTTTCCTCCTCTGTGTTTGACATGAAGGCTATGCTTTTGGTTTTCTTTTAAGATCCATCACTCATTCCCATCTCAAATGTTTGGAGGGACCCAATTAGGTTATCAACTCTCATATTGGAGATGTCATGAGACTCTTCTATGGTTGTCACCTTCATAGAAAATCTCTTAGGGAGTGACCTGAGTATTTTTCTTACTAATATTTCATCTGACATCTTCTCTCCAAGGGCTCCTGAGGCATTAGCAATTTCAAGGATACTGATATGAAATTCATGAATATTTTCATCTTCTTTCATCCTTAAATTTTCAAACTTGGTGGTGAGCATTGAATATGGCATTCAATGCTTTAGAATTTCCAAGGGCTAGATCATCCTCCTCCTTTGACCATTGTTCTTCAGGCTTCTTGTCAGTTGTGGCTTCACCCTCCTTAGTAATTACTGGATGTGCCCAGCCTGTTAACACAGCCTTCCAAGCCTTATTATCCAGAGATTTTAAGAAAGCAACCATTTAAGGTTTCTAATAGTCATAGTTAGATCCATCCAAAATTGGTGGCCTGTGAACAGATCCTTCATCTCTCTCTATTGAACCAGAAAGTATTATCACGACACTAATATCTGAATAAAACACACAGGATAAAGATAAAGAATAGTAATGCAAGAGACACAAGCAATTGTTAACCCAGTTCGATGCAACTCACCTACGTCTGGGGGATACCAAGCCAGGAAGGAAATCCACTAAATAGAATCAGTTCAAAGACTCTCATTAAACTCCACAAGTTACAGTCTTTTTCACCTAATCTCTACCTGTATGATTTCTACCTAAGAACTCTTAGATATGAGAACCCACTCACTCCCCCTCATTCACATTTGTGATTATAAAAAGCAATTACTTATGAAAAGAAGACACTCTTCAAAGACACACACTTGATCTTACTTAGTAGCTTCAATCAAGTAGACACACACTTGATCTTGCTTAACAGCTTCAATCAAGTAGACACACACTTGATCTTGCTTAACAACTTAAATCAAGTAGATACACACTCATGCTTATAAGCTTAGAGTGACAAATTACAACTCACAAATCAGACCAATTCAATCATCTATGGATGAATTGAATGGCTTACAGGTCACACGACTAAACAAGACACAAACCCTTATTCTCTCTCAGTATTTCGCTCTGTATTGGTTGTGTATCAAATCAGGTTTTTCCATGTCCTATTTATAGAAGCATTCAGCTTGGCTTGGACATCTTGAA
Organism: Lathyrus oleraceus; assembly: GCF_024323335.1. Taxonomy (NCBI): domain Eukaryota; kingdom Viridiplantae; phylum Streptophyta; class Magnoliopsida; order Fabales; family Fabaceae; genus Lathyrus; species Lathyrus oleraceus. The sequence continues at coordinate 418,550,921 of NC_066583.1, forward strand.
AACCCTAAAACTATTTTCCAATTAAATCTTCTCATGACAGCTGATTAGATCTCTTAGGAAAATAAGTAAATCTGGTTGTAATTAATGATTGAATGCGTTTGTAAATCAGATCTTCAATAATACATAGATTGCCATTAAATGCGCAATCACATAACACATAACATTCACCCTGAATATTCTGTGTACAGATGTCATGACATCGGGTCTGACATCCTGGAACAATCCTACATAATTCCATTATAAATATCCAGCAGGTACATAATATCAGATGCCATGACATCGTGTATGACATCCTGAAACAATCCTGCATAATTATATTTTTAAACTCCAGCAGGTACATAGATATCTTATGTTAAGACATCACATGCAACATCTTGTGAACACTCTTTGTTTTACCAAAATTGTTGCCAACACTTAGAAATAACAATACTAAAACAAAGATGGATCCTAAGCTCCTAAGAGCTTCAGCATCCATTAAACCCAAAGCTAGGTCAAGAAAAGAAGAATGTAGCTCCTAAAGTGTCATCCTGATGAAGTGGAAATGGAATACCAGTCAAAGAATCATAAGATAAAATCATAAAGTTACCAAGACCAAGGAAGTCATAAAAAAAAAGGAAGAAAAAATCCATTTGGACCCAATATCACTCAAGTTGGAATGCACAAGACAAAATCCAAACTATGACCTCATAAGAAACAAATATTACTGAAGACAACCAAGCAAAGAAGCATCAATTCGAGATACCTAAAATGTTCCACATGAGTGAACTTAGGAATCCCAAAATAATTATGAATATGTCAAGAAATAATGGGAAAGAGATCTTATATGGTTGCACAAGTGCATACCAAAACAAACAACTAGGTGCAAATGTGTCACAAGAAATAAGCATACTTTGAATAATTCAAGAAAAATAGTTATAAGCATGGAAAAATTATGAAAAATTAAACATTAAAATTTAAGGCCATAAGCTCAATGTTTCCTAAAGATGTGCTTAAAATTATGTGCAAAAGAAGTTCAAACAATCCAAACACTTGGGCAATGTAAAAATAAACACTCACACAAAGAAATCTTCTAAAATAGGTTCAAATATGATTCAAAATTGATAACCAAAACACCAAATGAAATCTAAAATGACCTATATACATGTGTCTACATGTGTACAAAAATTTGGATCGAAATCAAAAAGGGGAAATCAAAAATTAAACCCCAACATTTAAAACTAGGTCAATTAAACACATTTAGTTAAAAAAAATTAAAAAAAATATTAAATTAAATCAAAAATGAAATTAAAAATGATGTAAAATTAAATAACATGCAAAATATCATCCATGTATTTTTTGGGGATTTTTGGACAAAAGGAAGTGTTTAAATAAAAATTAAAAAGAACAATAAACAAAATAATAAAGAAAAGAAATAGGGGGGGGGTGCTAACGAATTGGATAAAAGGCAATCAGTTGTAATGAAAATGGGCCAAAATAATAGGGTGGGTAAAAAAAAAGAAACATGGCCCGGTCCAAAAATCCATCCGAAAAATGAAAATGAAATAAAATGGAAAATGTCACATTTTCATGTGGAACATGGTATCAATCGGTCACATTGCTTTTTAAACACAAAAGGACAAAATCAAACACAACCAATCATAACTCGACACCTACCCGTCTTCAACCTTCAGCCATGCACAAAAACCCTAAATAGAACCCTAAACTCGATCCTAACATGCTTACTTATACCTCAAATATCTCTCTCATTTCTCCACCAAATCAAACAAAACCTAAATCCAAAATGTAGTACGCAATTAGTAGAACAACATGGTATCTTTAGTTTTCACAAATGGATAAGGGAACATGGAGAAATATGGGAAAGAACACACGTGTCCAAACATGTTTAAACAAAATCATTTAAAGTTGTAAACAAAGATGTGAGCCTAGCTCCATGATCTACCCAAGAGTAGATCTTCCAGCTGCATATGCATGAATTTAAACATGGTTAATTAGCTAAGCATGAAGAAGAATAAGGTTAAGAGAACTTACCTAGTGGAGAGTGTTTGCTACACCTTTGATTCTTTGAGAAAGAAAAATAACAGGATCAAGAGGTAGATGATGAACAAGGGTGAGCAAAATAAATCCTCAAAAGGGAGCTTCAAAATGGAGAAAAATGAACGAGAGTAGGTGATGCTTAATATCTATTTTGCCTCCTTCCAACGTGTTCTCTAGGGTTTAGATAATGAGAGTGAGTTTTATATGGACTCTAGGTGAGGGTAGAAGGGTTAGTGCTTACCACCAACTTGGTCATTTCAATTTAGGAAAAAATGAATGTGAGAGAAATTCTTGTTGGGTGATGCATTTTGAATGATAATATGGTGAGTTGTTATGTTGTTTTGGAAGCTGAAAGAGGGTGGAAAAGAAGCAGCACGTGGGACTTGGGAGAGAGTGGGTGAAGAAAGAAATGGACAAAGGAAATACTTCCTTATTTGGCCAATTTTTAAGCATGGTATGCATGCATGATATATGCATGTGGTTTGATCATAAGAGGCAAGGAAAAGGTTTGGCATGTGTGTGATGTTGGCCATGCTGCAAGAAAATGGTGACAAAATGCACAAAACCAAAAACACTCATGATAATGAAAGTCAATGATCAACCAGGCTCAAGCTATCACATCTTCATGGTTCCTTGACCAAATGAAATAAACTTGGGGTTTTTGGAAAGAGGGAAAGGATATGAGCAAGTTTCATGTTGGAGGAAAATTGAGATAAGGCCTAGAAGTCGAATAAAAATGGCCACAAAAGTAGCAACATGAAACTGCATACATGCATGGAAATTATAGGTCCTTTGGCATCTTTGAAGACCTAACTTTGCAACTATATAACTTGCTCATAAGCCACCAAATGAGAAACTTCATGAAGCTAAAATGAAGAGTGGAATGTGATCTATGACTTTCTTGTTGAAATCATTTTGAAAAGAAACTTGCTTCTAGGAGAAAAATGGCCATGAAACTTACTTGAAACTGGATAAACACTTAGCAAAAATTTACTAAGAACAAACCCAACTACAAATTTAAGGTCATGACTTTTAGAAGAGAATAACTTGAGTTGTATCCAACTGAATGAGGAGTTCTTGGAGCCATTGGAAAGAGGAAACTTTGTACTATAATTCTCATTTTGAAGTTGTCTTGAAATGAAACTTGAATCTAGGTGTAAAATGGCCATGAAGTTGACTGAAATTAGTTGCAAATTAGCCAAAAATAGTAACCTTTCTTCAAAACCCTAATTTCCATTTTTGGTAACTTTTCATAATCCTTGATTTTTGATGAATCTCTTGATTTTCCTTGACCATATTTACACAATAGACCATATTTGACTTGTAGAACACAATTTTGACAAAAAAATCAAGAGTTAATGATTTGACTTGCTCAGTTGACTTTTCCCCCAATTAATCAAATTATTGATCATCTGAGCAATTGAACCTCTTCTGGTTAAAATGGATGGCCAATTATCTATACATAGACACTTAGGGACACATATAATACCATGAGATCAAGTATTTCTCAAAATATCAGAAATAATTTGATTTTTTCACAAACCCTAATTTTAGTCCAAAAGGATAAGAGGAGAGTGGACATCTTCAAAACCCTGATTCCTCTGGGGAAAGTGGAGAAACTTTTTGAACAAAGATGCCTTGTAGAATTTTTTGATGAAGATGATTCACAATTTTATCCATGGGTATGTCACACACCGAAATAATCAACATTCCCAACTCAAGGGCCAGAAAATATGAGAGTGTGATCAACTTTCATTCTCTTGCAACTCTCCATCAACTGATAAAATAATGGACCAATTAGGATGTCTTAGGGAATACGAAACCCCTTGTAAATTGAGTAATCATGAAGTTGAGTATACCTCACCCTCTTTGCATTGATTGTCACATATCTTTCTTCTAAAGTTTGAAGAAGGCCAAAAGAGAGATACCATGATCCCATAACCATAGAACCAATGATATGCATGAATGTATATGATGATAAAACATAAGCCAATTAGGGTTGAAAAGAAGAGGGACAATTTGGGGATACAACAATTGTGCAAAAAGAATCAGCTCCATATGTTGAAAATTGAAGAAGTTATGATCTTTGAAAGTTGGCAAAAAGTCACTTGAAAATAGGTCAAATTTCACTAAGTCCACAAATGACCTATAATGTCTCCAAACTTTTAATGATACTCCAAGTATAATTGGCTTTTGTCATGTAAATAGAAATTATAGAGGATGTTGAGAAGAGTCATATGCAAAAAGTGTCATTCAAAAATGTTTTGAAATGAAGGAGTTGTGATCCTTGGAACCTTGACTTCAAAATATTGACTTTTAGGTCAAACCCCTTGGAACAAGCTTGTGTACTTGGACATTCCTTGCATTTAAAAGTACATGGGTGATAATATGAATTAAAGATGATGTGTCCTTTATTTCCTCTTGATTAAATAGCTCAATGCTGGAAGTTGCTTATTGAAGAAGGCATGGAAATAAATACATGAACCTTTGACTTTCCTTGAGAAGTAAGCAACTAAACTTTGAGATGCTCTTGATTGAAAAGCCCTATCTTACACAATAAACTAAAGGGAAAAAAGAAATATTTTTAGTATTTTTATTAGTGGTTAGATAAGCATTAATCATATAAACACAAAGGTAAACAAATAGGTTCTTAGTAATCCCTACAAGAAGCAAAGCCAAAGATGGTAAAGGGAAGGGCCAAGGTGTGACCTTGCTTGTATGCAAAAGTGAATATGAGATGTTGGATCTTAGGGTTAAAATTAGGATATGACATGTTGGAATGGCAGTTTGACTTTTATAGGTTCATTTGTTGGGATTTATTGATATTCTATGGGGATATTGCAAACGAGGGATATGATATGCATGTTGTATGTAATGTATTCTTAATTTTTATGATGTGTGAATATTTATGGTGGACATATGGATGTTATTCACAGGGTGTGGTTTCAAGCATAGAGGAAACTTCGACTCGTCACCAATTATACTAAAGAAACTGTTATGATGAGATTGATGTGTATTAACACCGTTGTTGGGGGGCACATGGTCCTATAGAAGAGCACAAAGGTGTATGATCTAACCAGGAAGTCATCAAGATATTTCCAGATATTCAAACAAAAACTTTCAAACTATCCATCATCTTTTAGGATTCTTCAAGAGGTTAAAGTAATGCATTAGGTTTTCTTTTAATCTAGCTTTTATTGTTCCCCAAATTTTATAGCAATATGTGATAAAAAATAAATTAGTTATTTCGCAAACAAAATGCAGGAGAAATTAAAATAAATTTATAAAAGACCAAATTTTATTGATTGTAAACAAATCTGTACATATCGATGCGTACAAGGATGCAAAAATCCTTAAAGAAGATATCGCAAAAATTGAATTAAAATAAAATAAATGACAATGGGAAATAATTTTGTATTTTTCCATTGATTACAACATTGGCTGTCATCCACTATAGGATTTGAATCCCAATACTTCGCTTTGAGTGACAATGATTGTATTGATCTTCGACCGTCTGAGCTCTAGCTCTAGTAAGGTAGGCTCAAGGAACATAGTCAAATGCCTTTATCCCTAAGTTTTGTTTGGACATTTTCTACTTTTTTCGTCCATCGGGATGGTCATTTTTGCCTAAGTCGCCCTTTCGAGTTTTCAACTTACTGAGCTTTATATCCTTTTTTTATTTGACCCCTAGCTTTTGCATGGACATTTCATTTTTTGGTCCATCGGGATAGCCATTTTTTCCTATATTGATCTTGTGAAGGTCAATCTAGCGAGCATTTATCATCATTTTTGTTTAGGCAAAATATTTTTTTACTACGTCAGCATTCAATGGCGATGGCAAATCTTACCTATCCATTCTGGTGAGGATTAGAGCTCCACCTGAGAAGGCCTCTTAATGACAAAAGGTTCTTCATAGTTGGGAGTCCATTTACCCCAAGGACCCGTGTGAGTAGCAGAATATCTCTTGAGCACGAGTTCTCCTATGCAGTACTCACAAGGAAGAAATTTCTTATCAAAAGCCCGTTTGAGGCGTCTTTGGTACAAATGACAGTGGCATCCAGACGTCAAACGCTTTTCTTCAATTAGATTCAGTTGATCATACCGAGAATGAACCCACTCAGCTTCATCAAGGCCAACCTCCATAATAACCCTGAGTGAAGTAATCTCAACTTTGATTGGTAAAATAGCCTTGATCTCATACACTAATGAGTATAAAGTTGCCCCAATGGACGTACAAACTGAGGTCCTATAACCGCGTAGATCAAAGGGTAGCATCTCATGCCAATCCTTATACGTTCTGACCATTTTCTATACAATTCTCTTAATGTTATTATTAGCTGCTTCTATACCACCATTCATCTTGGGCCGAAATGGTGAAGAGTTATGGTGCTCAATCTTAAATTCCTTGCACAACTCCTTCATTATCTTATTATTGAGATTACTAGCGTTATAAGTGACGATCTTGCTAGGAATTCCATGGCGACATATTATCTCTTTCTTAATAAACCGAGTAACCACCTGTCGAGTGACATTGGCATATGAAGCAGCTTCGACCCACTTTGTAAAGTAATCAATAGCAACTAGGATGAATCAATAACCGTTGGAAGCTTTATGTTCTATCATCCCAATCATATCAATGACCCACATAGAGAATGGCCATGGAGACGTCAAAACATTCAATGGGGTTGGTGACACAAAGATCTTGTCACCATATATTTGACACTTGTGGCATCTTTTCATAAAGTTGTAGCAGTCAACCTCCATTTTTGTCCAATAATACCCAGCTTGGAGGATTTTTTGGTCATAGCAAGACCTTTTGCATGTACACCCTTGCAACCTTCATGTATGGATTTTATGATTGTGCCTGCTTTGTGTCTATCCACACATCTGAGAAACACGAAATCATAATTCCTCTTGTATAAAACATCACCATTTAAGAAAATCTTGGAGGAAAGTTTTTTCAAAGCTTTCTTATCGGTAATAGATATACCCTCGGGATATTGTTGTTTCTCCATAAATGTCTTTGTGTCATAGAACCAGGGTTTATCATCAGGATTTTCCTCGATTACTAGACAATGTGTTGGTTCATATAGGTGGTCAATATGGATGGTGGGTGCTTCATTCTTCCATTTTACTTTAAACATGGATGCTAACGTAGATAGAGCGTCTTCCAACTGATTTTCTTCCATAGGGATATGATGAAAATAGATTTTGTTAAAGTAGGGTAGCAGTTTTCTGATGTGCTCTTTATAAGGAATCAACTTGTTATCCTGAGTCTCTAGGCACCTTTTACATGATTGATTACCTGAGTCTCTATATACTTCAAGAATTGTAATCCTTAAGTCAATGGTCGCCTCAATAGCATAGATACATGCCTCATACTCTGTCATATTATTGGTGCAATCAAAGCATAATCTAGCGATAACTGGAAGGTAGAAGCCAGTTGGAGAAGTGATAATCGAGCGTCCACCGTGATCCTGGTTCGGGGCCTTCCTCAGGGCATGTAATAGTGCAATCTCTAATAAACATGATATCTTCATCTGGAAAGTCAAACCTCAATGGTTGATAACCCTCAACTGGTAAGTGAGCAAGGTAATCAGATAGAATACTCCCTTTTATCGCTTTCGAAGTCACATACTAGATATCATATTCAGTCAACAACATTTGCCACCGAGCAATTCTACCAGTAACAACAGGCTTTTCAAATATATACTTTATCGGGTCCATCTTAGATATCAATAAAGTAGTATGGCAAACCATGTATTGTCTCAGGCGTCGAGCAACCCAAGCCAAAGCACAACAAGTCTTCTCTAAAAGTGAGGATTTGGTCTCACATTCAGTGAACTTCTTGTTGAGATAATATATTATATGTTCCTTCCTATCTGTGTCATCATATTAACCAAAAATGAAACTCATATATTCATCGAGTACCATGAGGTACATAATAAAAGGCCTACCAGGAACAAGTGGTATGAGGATTGGTGGTTCTTGCAAGTACTTTTTTATTTTGTCAAATGCCATTTGACAATCATTATCCCACACAATCGATCGATTCTTCCTCAACAATTTGAAGATCGGTTCACAGGTAATTGTTAAATGTGATATGAATCTGGAGATACAATTAAGTCGACCAAGGAAACCTCGGACTTCTTTTTCTGTTCATGGAGATGGCATATCTTGGATTGCTCGAACTTTGTCGGGATCAACCTCGATGCCTTTTTGACTGGCTATGAAACCCAACAATTTACCAGATCTGACCCCAAAGTGCACTTTGCTGGATTCAATCGTAACTTGAACTTTCAGAGTCTAGCAGAAAACTTCCTCAGGTGTTCCAAGTGATGATCTTCAGTTCTCGATTTGGCAATCATGTCTCCCACATAAACCTCAATCTCTTTATGAACCATGTCGTGAAAGAGGGTTACCATGGCACGATGATATGTTGCCCTTGTATTCTTCAAGTTGAACGACATTACTTTATAGAAGTACGTTCCTCAAGGTGTGATAAAAGTTGTCTTATCCATATCATCGAGCAACATCTTTCTCTGATTATACCTTAAGAAACTATCCAAGAAGGAAAAACAGAAAGTTGAGCTGTATTATCCACCAAAACATCAATATGAGGGAAAGGGAAATAATCCTTTGGACTCGCTTTATTAAGGTCTTGGTGATCTACACGCATTCTGACTTTGCCATCTTTCTTTGGAACTGGAACAATATTAACGAACCACTAAGGATATTCAGATATAGACAAAAAGCCAACATCAAACTGCTTCTTAACCTCTTCTCTGATCTTGAGTGCCATGTCGGGTTTGGTCCTTCTGAGCTTCTACTTAACTGGAAGGCATTCAGGCTTTAGTGGTAAGTGGTGCTCAATGATGTTAGTGCCCAATCTTGGAATATCTTGATACGACCAAGCAAAGACGTCAACATATTCATGCAGTAACTTAACCAACTTGGAGTGTACATGCTTGGCAAGAGATGCCCCAATCTTCACCTCTTTTTTGTCGGTTTTAGAACCCAAATTAATAACATCCACTGGTTCTTTATATGGTTTAACCTCTTTTTCCTCTTGCTCAAGGAGCCTTTCTGGCTCAGCTGGTAATTCACAATCTTCCTCATTGTCATCTTCAGCTTTGTAATTGGAAGTCCATACTAACAACAGATTCTTGCCATGTTATTATCAATGGTTTTGTTTGCTCTGCATGTTATGAGCTTATTTTTGGTATATTTTTTAATAAAGTGGAAAAAGAAAAAAGAAACTTTTGCCATTTCATTTTTGGATGAAAAAGTAAAACAACTGAAAAAAAGGGAGAAAATTTTTGAATGCAAAAACATTTTCTTTATTTAATTACATGATACTTTTAAACAAGGAGGCCCTTACAAGCTATCATCTTGTCTCTAGCGAAGACAGGGGATTAAGAAAACAAAATGCATTACATTTTCTCTAAATATACTATAGGAATCACGGAAGTCGTCAGTTGGTGACCTTGAATCCCGGAGGACATCTGCGTACAAAATTTGGAGTCTCTTGTTTGCTGCCACCAGATTCTCCAATAATTTCCACGGTATGACCGTCTTGGAAACCTGCACTGTTGAACTTGATAGGATTGAACTTTTGCTTCCTAGAACTTGCTTTGCAAGCTGATGGGTGGTATCCAATACCTAATTTGTTGATCATCTCTGTCACATTGAGGATTTGACCCCATCCAGCTAACAAACCTTTCTCTAGAGTTTATTTGGCACTTCTAACTGAAGATAGGATTGTTTTAGAGACTGATCATGATTAGAAGTAGCTGACATCTTCAAATTCTAAACAATGGAGTGGAATTTCAGTAACCCATTCCTCTATCTCAACATATCTGAATGAAGAAATCTCACTAACCAATAGGTCCTCTTCACCATAAACTATTAGCAACTTGTCATCGATCATGAATTTTAACCTTTGGTGTAGCGTAGAACTGACTTCCCTAAAAACATGAATCCAAGGTCTACCGAACAAGTAGTTGTAGGCTGGATTGATGTCCATGACTTGAAAGGTGGTAGTAAATTGATAAGATCCTACGCAAATTGGTAGATCCACCTATCCAATAACCTGCCTCCTATAGCCATCAAAATCTCTAACAATCAGGGCAATGACCCTCATCTCAGGTCCCTTAAATAGTAGTTGGCTCAATGTAGCTTTCAACATCACATTAAGCGAGGAACCAGTATCAACAAGAACTAGAGATAGTAAGGTATCTACACATATTACCAAGATATGCAACGCCTTATTATGGCCATTCCCCTCAGGAGGTAATTTTGCTTTGTTAAATCCTAAGTACCTGCTGGCGGTGATATTTGCAACCACGTCATCAAAGTGATCGACCGTGATATCCTTTATCACGTGAGCAACATTCATGAGTTCCAACAATGCCTAACGGTGAGCCTCATAACTCAAGATTAAAGACAATATAGATTTTTTGGAGGGAGTGTGACCCAACTGATCAACAATTTTGAAGTCACTCTTCTTGAACAATTTGAGGAATTGTTGGCTTTCCTCAATAGAGATACCTTTCTTGTGCATTTTAACCTGCTCATCTTCATTTATTAGCCCTTTGCCTTTGAAAGTTTCAGATTCTGCATTCCTATCTAGAATAACCTTCGTTACAGTTGGAATAGTTGTCATGATCGGAGTGGCGGGTATAGATGCCCCTGTTCGCGGAGGAGGAGTAGGAAGAAACTTCTCCTTATGAAGGACAATTGTGGGTGATGGAGACACCCTAGGAATGTACTTTGGAGCAAATACACGGCCTCTACAAGTCATGCCTCCCGTTCCAGTTATGTTAATGATTTGAGTACTAGGAAATTTAATTTCTTTTCTAGCTATGTACGAAGTCGTTTCATACCTCTAAGGCACCGCCTTGGTGTCTTGATATGGGAACGGACCGGGAACACGAATATGGATAGGTTGAATCCTCTTAGGAGGAGCTTCAATATTCTTTTTTCTGTATGTTATGGTTATTGGTTTGATAACAACAATCATTCCAACTACTCTTGATCTTGAGAATTGTACCAACCCTTGATTCATCAAATTTTGAACACATCCCTTCAGAATATCATAATAATCAGGATCTGATTCACACACCCTGCAGTTATCATGAATACCATTCAGAAACCCATTATTTTCAAGCTTTCTTATAACCATATACATTGGAGTTTTCACATCAACGACCCTTCTGACAGATTCTACAATATCTTCATCAATCACTGCATTGACCGCTGGCCTATTATGATTTGGCAGAGGATTTGTCTTTACATTAGGTTTTTCTTCTGAAAATGGCAAAACCTTCCTGTTAATAAGCTCTTGAATTTTATTTTTAAGAGGCCAACAATCTTTAGTCGAATGCCTTATATACTCGACATGGAAGGCGCATGATAAGGAGGGATAGCCGGTGGGATTTCTTTTGGGCCAATAGCTCCCACATGGATCAGATAAGGTACCAACTAAGCATAAAGTACTGAAATCTTATCATATTGGGGGCGTCTACCATAGTTATTATGGTAATCCTTCCCTTGGCCTTGACTCCTATTATCACAAGCATTTTGAGTAGGCTAAGCCGGTGCGGGTTGTTGATTATGATTCTGGGGTTGATACTGATAAAGAGGTTGCTGATACTGGGTAGCAACAATATATGGACAAGGACAATACAACACAGGATCCACGGGAGCCTAATATTTAAGGGTGGACACTTGTCGTTACATCACTTGTCTCACCTTCCTTCTTCTTCGAAAAGTTACCTTGTGGTTTCTTATTCATAGCTGGATGAGAAACAATACCCACAATCTTTCTAAATTTAACCCCATTCTCAATTCTTTCACTGATGGCTACCATATCTGCAAAATTGGATGAGGAGCTACCAATCATATTTTTGAAATACAACCCCTGTAGGGTACCCATAAAGATGTCAATCAATTAATTGTCAAACAAAGTTGGCCTGACCCGATAAGCCATTTCACGCCACCTATGAGCGTACTCTTTAAATGTTTCGCTGGACTTCTGAGAATGATTCTGCAATTGCAACCTAGTCGGTGCCATATCTAGATTATACTTATATTGCTTCAAGAATGCTTCAGATAATTCTCTCCACGATCTGATTTTGGTATGCTCCAAGCTCATGTACCAATCCAAGGAAGCTCTGGAAAGACTGTGTTAGAAATAATGAATCAGCAAGTCATTTGTATCAATATACGATGCCATATTTCTGCAATACATCGTAACATGACTCCAAGGACAACTCAATCCTTTGTATTTTAGCAAATATGGTACCTTGAATTTTTTAGGAAGCACCACATTTGGAACCAAACACAAGTCTCTGGCGTCCATATCGAAAGTCGAGAAACCCCCCTATAACCCTGATTTTGTCGTCTAGCAACTAATAGTCTGATGGCCTAGCGGACTAGCATTTGGAACAATGACCTGACTGGCTAGTCGAGAAACATCCTAACTGTACGCCTGAGCAGGAATATGTAAGACCCCGATTTTGACCCTAAGACCCCTCGTGTTATTCACATCATATGCATTAGTATTGGGATCACACCTTGGCATCCTCCTTACCCCTCATTTATTGGGTTTGCATTGGGAGAGATCACCAGGCACCATTTGATTGTATCATACTTAATTTTTTCTTTATTTACTAACCAAAATGCCAAAAATATATGTCATTGTATAGTGTAACTCTTTTGTAGGTAATACACATGCTCACCTTGGATATATCAAGCTTATATTTAGGGTTTGAGACCCTAATTGCAAGGAGCTCAATCAAGATTGGTCTATATTGGCTATAAGTATCATATATGGATCCCCCTGACCTTCACATGTCATTTTGATCAAAAAATCATCAAGAGTTTGGAGTTGGTTTGCCTTGGAAACCCTAATTCATTTGGGTATCTTATGTGACTTCTTCGACAAGCTTCTTCACCAATTGATCAAATATTTCAACGGATACTTAACATTTCATCATCTTATGCATATATGATACTACATGAGTCCCAAAGGTCAAGACAATATCAAGTTAGCAAGTTGGTTCATGGTGGTTGACTAGACGAAGTCAATTGATCAAATCCCAGGTTCCCTAGACCCTATCTCCTACAATTTTTGTCATATGAAAATTATTCCAAGAGAAACGTTACTCTAAATAACATTCCAAACAACTTTCATGTTGAGGTCAAGAGCTCGGTTTTCATTTAAAGTCATTTTTTATGGTAAATGATTATAGGTCATTTTGTCTAAACCCTAATTTGGAAGTCAACCTCCCAAGACCATAACTTGCTCAAATTTTTATGATATGAAATTAATTCAAATTGCATGATCAAATTCAGTATGTCTACTTCAACTTTGATGTTTGGAGGAAGTGCAAATTCAACATGCAAATGCATGCGATAAGAGGAAAAATTATAGGTCATTTTGGGCCAATACCATTGAACAAGTGATTTTTCTCAACTTTAAAAATGCATAACTCCTTCATGCTAAATCTGAATGAGGTCAAATTTGTGACCATATTGAAGGTATTTGGAAGATATAAAACTTTGATGAAGGAACTGTTCTCATTTGAAGTCCATAGAAAACGTTACTCAAGGTGGAAGAAGTAAACATATGGCTTGATACTTAGAATTTTTTTTGATATGTTTGACTTTCCAAACATCCACCTCAAAAAGTCCAAGTTGATCTCGTTTGGACAAAGTATAGATGACTTGCGCATGACTTAAAGTTGAAGGACCATTTAGAAGATTTGAAGTTCCACTTTTCATACACGATTGCATGGCCCTTCCACATGATTTCAGCATTGCTTACACATAATTTTGGACCTAAGTGCATCATTGGATGGGCCTATCACACGCCCATGCAAGCATGCAAGTGAGTTTTCCAACTTTGGTCAAAAATGGAAGTGTGCAATTATCAATCTCCTTGGATATAAATAGAAGTCCTCTTGCTCAGAATTAAAGACCGTGGCGCGTAAGCTTTGAATCAGCAACCCTAAACCCTTACATTCAAAGGATAAACTTGAAGATTTTCTTTGAAAATCGAGTTAGAATACAACACTATTTTTGAGATTAAAACTCCAAGAGTACATCCCTTTACTTGATCCATTTCCACTCCATCAAGCATCTGAAGCAAGGCCAAGCATAATTGAAAGCAAGATCGTGCCAATTTGAAGCTATATTGAAGGTGATTTTCAGAATTTTTCATCTCTTCGATTCTCACTCAATCCTCCATTATTCTTGTTGATTTTTGGTTTTCTGGAGTCCTACCAATGTAGGCAAGAAGATTGAGTTGCTTTGAGGTTAAACCGAAGCAACTTAGATCATGATCCTCAAAATTCAACTCCATGTATCTTTCCATATACTTGGAGTTAGACAAAATTGAGGCCAGATTCGGGCTCCTGAGCATTTTTTCTTTAAATTCATGTCCTCCTTTTTTGTTTTGGTGATGGTTGAAGGTGGACCAGTCCGGTGAGATCCACTAGAGAAGAAGACCAGAGCCCTGGCTCCGGTGGTGTGTTGGCACACTTCTGAACCACATGATCCATTTAAATTATTTTAATCTTCAGCGTCCAAAGCGATTACCACGCGTGTGGGACATTTGACATGGTGTATGGTCTGCCACCTCAATTAATGAGGGAGATCAGATGGTCCACATTTTTTTGTAGTTTCTGATTTTCATTAATTCATATTAATTTTAATAATGATCCAAAAAATATGGGACTTTCACCAAAAAATTTCAAATATTTTTTTCTTTCATTTTCTAAATTAAAATAATTTTTTGGATCAATATTAATATTTTTCATGATTTAATTGTTTTTGTGCATATTTTTAATTGTTTAAAAATGCTTTTTAGTTTCCAAAAATTATGAATTTTTTTCTCCAAGGTCCTTTGACCTTGTTTGATCTATGATAAATCTCTTGACCATTTATTTGGTGTTTTGAAGATATTTTAGGTTTTTGATTAATCATATATTAATTTAAAGCATTTTTAATTTGTTTAATTGTGAATAAATTCTGTTGAGCTATTTCCATTGACTTGTTGAGTTTGACTATTGTTGTTAGGCCTTGGTCAAGCTTGATTTACGGGTATACCCCAAGGGAAAGCAGAATTCCCAGCAGCAGAAGGGGCAACAAGAACTTGGTACAGGATAAAAGCACCTCCATTAGCAATTTAGGAAGAAAAATTCAGGCGAATTCCCTATGGATAGGCATCATCAGGCCTATTGGAAGCGGATGGGAAGATGGCCTGATTCACAACAGTTGGCACCATTGTCTCAACGAGAGTCTCAACGGTGGCCACAACATCAGTTGTTCGTGAGATTATGAGTCTATCGGATTAACTAACTGCAAGTGGATATTTTATTGCGTAGTTTAAAAGATATATATCCCACAGAGACCTAACTGTCAATCTATCGTTTCTAGTTGCTAAGGTGTTTAGTTAAGGAGAATTAATTAAGCAGAGAAGAGATGCAATAAATAACTTTAATAAATTCATACAAATAATATTGAGGTGTGGCGCTCATCAAATGATAGTACTCTTGATTGTTTCTAAATAGGATCGTTGTACGAGGAAATATTTTCTACTTTGACAAAAATGTGATTGAACTGGAACTGTCGCTTTTGCATATTCGTAATCGGATTTAACTCTCCAGTTTATACCGTCCACTGTCATGTGTGACCGGCGCTTATTGCGTTAAAGTAGTAAATCCTATTTTAAGAAATCAGACTCTTTACTCAGTTGAAAAGTAATTTTGATTTGAAATTTTAACTTAAAAGGATTCTAGGTTTTCTCGTTGGCAACCGGATCCTAAATCTATAAACGCTTCCACAAATAGTTTTTAAACCTCTGTAGCGGTAAATTCATGATCATCAAGCTATGGATAAGCAAGACATCAAATAACAAGAGTCGCCATCGTGTTTTTATTGTTTCCAAGGGAAAAGGGAAAAGTACGAACAAAACCCAAAAGTAAGAAGTTTTCAAATCAAAACTAATAAAATGTCAGAGATTATAGGTAAGGGGGTTGGTTACACAGAGGGAAGGTGTTAGCACCCAAAGTGTCCTAGGTACTCCTAGGGAGACCTTTTTGTGTGCATATGTATTTGGTACAAAATGATGTTTACAAACAAATAGCATGGGGGGATGAGAAAAGAATTCATTAATTATATTTGTGTGTTTGGCAAGACCTTCGGTCTTGTGCCTACGTACCAACATAAAAATGAGGGATCAAAACCTCGTAGTTCGTGATACAAATTTAAAAGTGGATGCATTGCTTTTAACAAAAATTAAGTTTGAAAGGCACAAAGGCCTGAAAATGGTTTGGATGAGTTAGTTCTTTTTGGATTTTTGAAAGTTTAAGTCAAATATAGTTAAGTTTATTTACAAGTTTTATTTAAGAAAATGAGTTTGAAAATGCAATGACATAAGGCCAAAGTTTCTATCTTTTTGCAAAGTGGTCAAAGTTTGGAACAAAATAAGTTCAATTAAAGAAGATTTTTGAAAAGGGAGGGAGAGATTTTGAAATTAAAGAAATTGGGAGAAGATGAAGAGACTAATCCTATGTACAAAATTAAAAGGTAAGAGTTGAAAAGATCTAACCAAATGGGTAGCAATCCAATAGACAAGAGTGTCAATAGAAAACCCAGAATTCCCTTGGACATTTAGAATCAAGCAACACACAAATGTACAGTTATATTATCTTGAGAGAAAAGGCATCAAATAAAGATAGTCACATCCAAGCTTTAGCCACTCCATGACCTTCTTCAAATTAGCCCATGTAACAGATGAATTCCACAAGTCACAGGTTCAAAATAACAGCTTCACAATGATCATGTTGCAGATGAACTCAGAGGGATCTTAAATGATGTATCAGATGAAGTCTCAAATTGCAAGTGTCGCGGCTGGAAAAATGACAGAGTTTCCACCATCCTTTATTCGTTCCTAAGGAACAGGGAAATAATGATTAAACCTATAAATTAAAGGTGAGATACTGGGTTCGGGAGTCGGTTAAGTAAGGGGAAGGTGTTAGGCACCCCTTACCTCCATTGTACTCAATGGGATCCTCCTTTAGTTCGAGGGTTAGTGTGTTTATAAGGAAAGTTTGCCTTAATATTTATTAATTGTTTAATTATTTATTTATTTACAAAAATATTTTATTATTATAGTAAGAGAATCCCTAAGAAATGTTTTTGATTATTATACTCGCTAGAGTCTTACAACTCTATGCCTACATACCCTCAAATTTATTGAAGGATCAGAGCCTCGTAGTTCGTCTTAAAAATGTTGATTGATTGATTATTTTTATCCCTTGAAAGTTCTCACGCATCGGGGGCGGAGAAGTAATTGATTTTGAAAAATGCCTTAATGCACTATGGCAGAGGACTTATAGTTTGATGTGAGTTTAGATTGATTTTATCCAAATTGATCGTTTGCAAAAATATAATTATTAATTTATTTAAGAAAATAAATTAAAAGGTAATTATATAAACCCAAATATTATATCCCTTATCCCTAATTTTTTTATCCCTTAAACCCTAAAATTTTGCTAGATATTTATTCCATGATTATCCCTATTATTGATTAAAAATAAATATTATATATTTATATGACATACCCCTTTGGATTGATAAAAAAATCTAACTATTTTTATTTAAGAAAATAAACCCATATTATATATATATATCGTGATACTATATATATGTTTGTCCCTTGATGTATCCCTTGTTTTTGTCTCTTCTTTTTATCTCTTGTGTTTTATCCCCTGTTCTTATCCCTCGTATTTTATCCCTTCTTTTATCCCTTGAAGTTCTCACGCATCGGGGGCGAAGAAGTGATTGATTTTAAGAAAATGCCTCAATACACTAAGGTAGAGGACTTATAGTTTGAAGTGCGTCGAATTTGATTTTATCCCTTGATTATTTGTAAAGATAATATTTAATTTATTTTAAGAAAAAAAATATTAGAATGTTAGATATAACCTATCCCTGATTTTATCCCTGATTTTATTCCCTGAAAATCCTAGACTTTTAGATAATGTTTTATCCCATATTTGTATCTCTTGTTTGTATCCATTATTATCCCTTATTCAATTGTAAAAATTTAATTTGATTAAGAAAAATAAATTAAATAATATGCAATTTAACATATCTCTTATCCTGATTTTATCCCTTAGTTAATTTACCAAAATATGATGAATATTTTAATTTTAGAAAATAAACTCATAACAATATTCGATGATTATAAACTAGCAAAATATCATATTCCTGATTATTTATCCCTAAAATCCTAAAAATATATCCCACAATTTTATCCAATATTATCCCTAAAATTATCTCATAATTTTATCCCATAAATTTTATCCCTTAAAATCCTAGGGTTTTATCTCATAACCTTAACCAAAGTGTTATATCCCTTATCTCTGATTATTTATCCCTAAAACGCTAAAAATTTATCCCTATTTGTTATCCCAAAAATTATCCCTAAATTATCCCATAAATTTTTATCCTTAAAACCCTGAGGTTTTATCCCATAAAATTATTCCATATTATCCCTAAAATTATCTAAATTAATTATTTGTAATTATACCAACTCAAGTATTATATCCCTTATCCCTAATTTTTTTTATCTCAAATTTCTATCCCATAATCATCCATATAATTTAATATTATTTATGATTAAAAAATGAAAAAATATTTTGTCAAGTACATAGTGCGTACAAACCGAGTCTTGCCTACTAGGGTATGATTTGATATTCCTTATAGATACAATACAAGGATTTTCAAACTTTCACATATTTGAATAATTAGTTGAAATAATTATAAAAGCTAATGTAAGTTATATACAAATATACTTAACTCATAAAAAATGTTAGACAAAGTTTTGAAGAAATTATAATAACAAAATATGTATATTAAGGTTTGAACAAAAGAACCAACCTACGGGATCGAGGTCTATCCCCGTGAACCAAATTATTAAGTTTTTGAACTCTCTCCCTTCTTATGTGTTTGATTCGATCTTTTCCTTCTTCCTTTTTCTTGTCTTTGAACTGATCTTCCTCTTTTGCACTTGATAGAATAGGTGCCGACAGAAATTTTATGATATGTATTTTGTAAATTATGGCTTTTTTTTCTCTTTCCCCCTTTTATGGTGAATTTTAATCCAATTTATAAGAGAATTGGAATTAAATAGTGTTAATTGTTTTGATATTCTTTCCCACTTTGAATTAGGGAAGCAATTAAATGAGTTTGAATTGGATTAAAAGAGAATCAATTTTTTTAATATTTTGAGCGTAGGATAAACTTGAAAATTGGGATATGAATTTTGATGGAGATTGGGATATTCAAGAAACATTGTCTTAGATTTGGAAATTTGGGAATTTCACTTTAATTTTGGAGTAATGATAATAATAATATGTATTTTAGGGGTTTGTTTTTACAATGATAATAACTAGCAAATTTAATAATAGTAAAAAGAACTTTTTTATAATAATGGAAACATTTTATTAATTATATTATTTTTAGTTTTATTAAAAAATATTAATTTTAACTTATCAATATGTATCAAATATATATTTGTCTTTGTCTCGTATATGAATTGCATGACAACAAAATCTATAAAAAACTATTTTTTTTTAGTATTTAAAATTTAGAGTTAATGTTTATTATAAATGTTCTTATTGTTATGTGAATTTTATTAAAAATTTAAATTTATTTATATCTTAATTCTAATACATTTTTTTAGATGTACAATGATCATTAATTAAATAATTTGTAAACGATATTATAAGTTAATTTAATACAATAAAAGTATAATATTATTAATTTATTATTATGGTAAATAAAATGTAAAACACTCTCTATAAAAAAACATTTTACAACTTAAAATTCAATTTTAAAGGTCATATAAATCTATTCTATTTGATGATAATGCTTTTTTTTTGGAAGTATTGATTTTGGGATATTTGGACCTCTAATAATAATAACATAAGAATGAATTCTATAATAATTTATAATGATTTATAATTTTATTCTAGTTTGATTTGAGAAAGCCTTTGAATGACTTGATTTTGGTTTAAATTTGGGATATATTTTTTTTAGAATGTAAACCGTGTGATATATTAGGATATATGTGATAAGATTTGTTCTAGTTTTGGATTAAAATCATGTACTTGAAATCGTGTACTAAATTTGGAGTATTTAAGATTTTGGGATCTTTTTATTAATAGTAATAATAATACAAATCAATACATATTAACAATACTAAATTGATAATAATTAACTTAAAAACAAAATCTCTTGAAAATAATTAATAGCATTAAAAGTAATAATATATACATATATTTTTTTTTTGATTTTGTTGGTTTATTATGATTTTAATAGAACGATTCCAATTTTATCAACTTTTGGATTTTTTTTTTCTTTTTTTTCTTTTTTTAATTAATTTTGGGATTTTAAAAATAAAATAAAAATAAAAATAAAAATAATAATAAAAAAGTTTAAATTTTGATAATAAAAAAAAATGGAAAATAAATAAATGTGCAATTTTTTTCTCTAATAATAACTAATAATACCAATATACTAGTACTATAAAGGATTTTTTTTGTTTTTATATTTTTAGTAACCAAATTGGTTAAAACTTAAATTAAAATAGTATCATATTAATTAGAACGAAATTAACTTAATTAAATCTAATAAATAAAAGCAAATAAAAAGAGAAAAAAAAGATTGAAAATCTAGGATTTGAACTCATGACCTTATGCTTGAATTCCTTACACATGCTACTTTACCAAGTGCATCATTTCATTTATTTGAAATAAAGTGGCGCTAGAAAACATGTGAAGGGTGGGCAAAATTTGGGGTACGACAGCAAGCACTTGGTTTCTCAATAAGTTGGCATTGGCCAAGTCCTTTAGCATAGGAATGTTGTCTAAATTCTAAGTCCATTTATCCAAGGTCAAGCCAACAGTCCACACAAAAGTTTTTTTAGGGTTTTTGTTGTTATTATGTACATTAATGGTCAGATACCACATAAACAAGCAAAGTATATACAAACAAGAAATATCACACAATTTGGTCCAAGTGGAGAAAGTGAAAATTGCATTAACATAAAAAATTAGAATGATATGAACAATGGCAAATGAATAAAGGCAAGAATTAAATGATATTAAAGTAAATGACTTGAAATTAAAAGTTAGTTGTTAATGAGTTAGAAGTTAGTATTGTTTTGCTTTTGCTTTTCTTTTTAAGACATTCTTTGGAGAACACTCAACCCACTTTATCACAAGCATGGATCCTTGAGCCAAGACATCTTCCAAAGGAAGGAAAAAAGGCCAAGTTTCCATACAATACCATGAAAGAGGGGAGACTTACAATCTCACTAACTAGAATGCTATGCCTTTTGTGTCACAAATTTAGGGCTATGTTAAGCAATCGTAATTGGACTTATGTATAAGTCACAACTATTTGAGGCCGAACAATAAATTTTTGGTGTTAATGCATGTTAGAGACATAGTATTATGGACCATGCTCATGAAACATACCACACACAAAAAGAATATGCAAAATGTGTGGCATAATCTCATCCATACTCATGTTAATTTTTTAATCAACTATGTTTAGGACTTTGAGATATCATAGGCCAAATGAAATGAATGCATAAAGAAGGGGAATGATAAGAAGAGGGAAGGGAATGGATCAAAACTCAAATTGATCAAAGGAGGACTTTTACCAAATTAATATCATCCATTCATTTTGGGAGATGGAATGTACATTCCATCAATCCCCTAAATCCAATGATATTAACTTGACAAAGTCAAATCAACCTTGACCAAGGCCTAACAACAAGAGTCAAACACAAACAAGTCATCACAATTGGTCAACAAAATTATTTGGCATTTATTCAAATTAAAAATATTAAAATAAGGCATTAAAATTAAATACGGTTTGTCAAATTCCTAAAACCTCACCAAAACACCAAATAAATGGCCATGAGATTTATCATAGGTCAAACAAGGTCAAAGGACCTTGGAGAAAAAAATTCAGAATTTGTGAAGACTTAAAAGTATTTTTAAACAATTAAAAACAAATGCAAAATCAATTAAATCATGAAAAATATTAATAATGAATTAATGAAATAGGAAATTCTTTGAATTATTTTTGTGAAACTCTCATATTTTTTGGATCAATATTAAAATTAATATGAATTAATGAAAATAAAGCAATTAAAATGAAATTCAAATAATCAGAAAAAACGTGGACCACTTGATCTCCCTCATTAATTGAGGTGGCAGATCAAGTGGCCATTAGCGCGTGTTCTATGGGGGACTTGAGTCAACGCGGCATAGGCTTGGTATTTAAAAATAACGCATGAGATTAAAACAATTTGAAAAGGATCAATGTCTCTGAACCATGCCAACACATCACCGGCGTCCACGGGTCGATCATCTTCTCTGGTGACCCTGGCCGGACTGGTTCACTCATCACCATCAAGAAAATGAAAAAATAGGACATGATCTGAAAGAAAAAATGGCGTAGAGCACGAATCTGACCTCAATTTTAACTAAGTTCAATAATATAGAAAGACATGAGGAGTTGAATTTTGAGGTGTATCAACTGAGTTGCTTCGATTTGACCTCTAAGCAACTCAATCTTCTTTCCTACATTGGTAGGACATCAGACAACCAAAGATCCAAGAGAATTGAGTGGAATTAAGAGAGAATCGAAGAGATGAAATTTTCTGGAAAATACCTTCAATGTAGGTCTGGATTCAACTGTTCTTTCTTTGGCTTGTGCTTGATCTTGCTCAGTATGCTTGCAGAAGTGGATTAGAATGCACAAAAGGTCTTGGATCCCTGGAGTTTTGAATCTCAAAACAGTGAGAATTCAACTCAATTTCCAATGGAAATTCTCAGGATTATCCTCTCAAATGGAAGGGTTAGGGGTTTAGGATCAAAGCCAGCGTGAATGTGTGTTGAATTCTGAGCATATGGAGCTCTATTTAAAGTTGGATCATGTGATATTTGCATCTTCCAAATCACTTTCCAAAATTGGCAATGAGTGATGCATGGGTGCATAGGCGTGTACAGGCCCATGACATCATTCCATTTGATCCACAATTAAGTGTAAAAGAGTCTGAAATCAACTTGGAATGCAAGGCAATTGCACACAACTATTTGAAGTTTGATCTTTGCCAATTGATGATGCAATGTTCATGCCATGCGCAACCCTAGCAATTCTTGTCCAAAATGGATGAAATTAGAACCTTTGGAAAGCTTAGATCAAGAGGAACAACTTTCATGTTCAACACTTTTCCTTTGGAGCTTGGAACATGAAGAATTTTGAAGTGGAAGTTTGGAAATTTCAACATGTTGAAAACTTTTCTAAGTGTCAAGCCATATATCTCAATATTCCATCTTACTTTACTTTTTGTGGGAGCTTCAAATTAGTAAAGTGTCTTCATAAAAGTTGTAGCTCTTTCAAATACCTTAAAAATGGTCACCAATTTCATGTCATTCGGATTTAGAATGATAGAGTTATGCATTTTTGAAGTTTGGAAAAATCACTTGGTCAATGGTATAGGTCAAAAGTCACCTATAATGTAACCTCATATCACATGCTCATAAAATTTGAATTAGATCTCACTCCAAACATCAAAGTTTAAGTAAACATCTTGAATTTTATTGTGCAACTTGGAAAGCTTTCATCTCATAAAAATTGAGCAAGTTATAGCCTTTGGAAGTTGACTTTCAAATTAGGGTTTAGACAAAATGACCTATGATGTTTCAACATAGAAAATGATTTTCCAAGCAAAACTAGCTATAGGTCTAAACATGAAAGTTGTTTGGAATGTCATTTAGAGTAACGTTTCTCATGGAATCATTTTCATATGGTGAAAATTGTAGGAGATAGGGTCTAGGGAGACCTAGTTTTAATCAAATGAATTCATTTGGCCAACCAACTTGCTAACCTTCAATTATTTGGACTTTATTGGCTCATGGTAGATCATATATGCATAAGATGATAAATTTTGAAGTGTCCCTTGAGAAATTTGATCAATTGGTGAGATAGCTTGTTGGAGAAGTTACTCAAGATACCTAGTCAAACTAGGGTTTCCAAGGCAAATCACCCTCAAACTCTTGAAGAAAACTTGATCAATATAACATGTATGAATCAATGGAACTCATATATGATGCTCATAACCATTCTTGAATCAATTTATGGTTGTGCTTTTTGTCATGAGGGTCTCAACCTCTAGATATGAACTTGATAGATCAATGGTGATCATGCCCTATCTACAAAAGAGTTAGGCAAATGCAAAGACATATTTTTGTATTTTGGTTAGTAAATTGATAATATACAAGTATGATTCAATTACAAGGTGCTTGGTGATCTCTCTGAAAACAAACCCAATGAAAGAGGGGTAAGGAGGATACCAAGGTATGATCTCTATGCTAATGGTTATAATGAAATTGCATGAGGGATCTTAGGGTCAAAATTGGGGTCTTACAGTTGCCCCTATTTAATGACATTCTAACTGAGGAGGCGAAGGTTAAAATCTTCATGTCGACTCAGTAGAATGGGCTTAAATAACAACATATAGAAACAAATTTTGGTCCCTAAGAGACCTCATGATGCAAATGATATGAATGCAAAAGTTAATGCCGTGTGGGGAAATATTGCCACAAAGGAAAAGAAATCAGAGAAACCGAAAATCCGCAGGAGTACGATATATTCCGTAAGGAAAAGTCAATGCGGAGACATATACTCTAGGTGGAAAGACGAGTTATGCGTATGCCAGGCTATGACTTAAAACTGCTGGGGGACTCGAGGAATTCCCTACGAAATGGAAAAGACTCAGTTGGGGAAACAACAACATCTGCAAGGGATACGAGTAAGTCAGGATAAAACTGAAGTACTTGAATCATGCAGAAAAAAGCGATTTCACTAAGGAAATGCGCACTCAACTCAACTGGGGAAGCAATAAAATTCAAAACAGGAGGAGCAGAAATATATTATCTACTACCTTTTACTGGGTGAGGAGATAATAAAGATCTGACAGAGAGAACATCCGTCATTGGCTAGGATGAACATATTAAGGATGACTCGCTGGGAACCAACAGAAGGGAATATTCATTACCGATTACTGGGTAAAAATAGTATTGCTGGGGAGAACTGCATAAAATAGGATTTACAACTACCAGTTATTGGGCAGAAGACCAAAGGTGAGAGTGTCCGTCATCGGTTAGGATGAACATATCAAGGATAAAATCGACAGGGAAGAAAATTCGTCATCTGTTAGGATGAACATATCAAGGATAGACTTGCCTGGGAAATGTCAAGGAGGATACCCGTCATCGATTAATATGAACATATCAAGGATAAACCAACTCAACAAAAAGTAGGAATTACGTCTATCGAATACTGGATAGAATATCGTCAAAATAGGGATTACAGCTACCTTTTTATTGGGTAGAATACCAAAGATGAGAGTATTCATCATCGGTTAGGATGAACATATCAAGGATAAACTCAGGCAGGGGAAAGAAAGATATCTGTCATCGGTTAGGATGAACATATCAAGGATAAACTCAGGCAAGGGAGAGAAAGATATCCGTCATTGGTTAGGATGAACATATCAAGGATACACTTTCTGGGGAATAGATCCACTGGGGACTCTACTGCTGGGAAAACTGGGATACTTCTGCCAGGTATGGGGCCAGAAGTAACAAACTACAAACTAAGAAGAATATTACCGGTTACTGGGTAATAGACTCTTAGGATACTCAAAGCATCTATCTAGGTAAGAGCTAGAAAGAAACAGTCAATTAAGACTCAACCCAATGAGGATATAACTCAAGGGGAGTGATTCCATCCAAATAAACAACTGGGAGGAAACTGAAGTAATAATCATCCACGAGGAAGAACTCAGTGGGGAAGAGGAGAAAGGTTAAAGTCTTTTTGCCTAAGGGGCTGACGCTCTACAATTGAGGGAAGACAGACACCGAAATTTGTATGGGGATAATGTACCGCCATACAAAGCATGAGAATCTCAAATCAACAAGTTAATCGGATATGATGATGCAAGTATGCAATTATAAAATTATATGAATGTATATATATATGTATATATATGATGATTATGCTGACAAAATGATTACAAAGGATACAAAGGTGTCGCAAAGAATTTGAATCATCGGTACAATCCCTGTTAAATCTACAAAAAGAGGGAGACAACTGCTGGAGAACAGCGAAATCACAAACCGAAAGCTCGACCCTAGCTGGGAAAAGAAAAGACTGGCTGAGGAGAAGCGAAGTTATCGAGTCTGCAGGGAATTTTAGGTCAACACCATATCAAATGGGAGACAACCGTGCAGAAGATAAACACAAAATAGCTGCTCGGGAACCAGGAGGAAGCTCTGAATGGGAGCGAGTCAGGTGGTGACCGGTGGGGAAACCAATGCGATCTACCGGGGAAAACATCTTACTCTGCTGAAGATCAACCTTGGTGAAGAAACGTGATCTCCGTTGGGGAACACAGAAACACTGTCTGGGAAAAACACACCGTAAGGTACTGAATTAACTAACTCAGTTGGGGAAAGGAATCGAAACTCTTTTTGGGAACAAACACTCCGCAGGGGAACCAGCTCAACACAAACAAGTAGGGATACCTGAAGGGTTAACTGCTTGGGGAACCTCTGATGCTTAGCACTTAAGGACTTGATGCTCTTTGAAGTGCTGTTGATACTTCCTTTTAATTGCTTTGAAAAATTCTTGCTTTTATATATTTTTAAGAAAAAGAGATTTCGATTATAATTTTTTAATTTTTTTCAAATATGATCATAATAAAATTTAAACTATTGGCTGAAGTAAATAAGAGTAGAAACAATTGGATAAGAGTTCAACTTTATTTAATGGGATGGTAGTCCGTAAATGACAAGACTCCATAGATTTTTACAAAGTTGAAAATGGTAATTTACATGGAAAAGGGCTACATTGAATACAAATGATCCTTAATCCTTCTACCAACTTTTGATATCCATTGTGCTCTTGACCGCTGCTGGGATGATGATTTGACGTCAACCCTTGTGCTTAAAGTTCTCCAAAATTTGAAGATTAGCAAAATGCAGTTACTTGCCATATTCCCTAATTTTTGCATAAGTTTCCCCAAGGTGGGGTACTCAATTTATCGGGAAATTTTTCTATTTTTATGTCTCTAATTTTTGCCTGGATCGCCCTTTCGGGTTTTCAATCCATCAAGACGCTCATTTTTGCCTAAGCTGCCCTTTTGGGTTTTCCACTTAGCGAGATGTTCTTTTCTTTTTAGGCAAAGTATTTCTTAACTGCATCTGCGTTCACAGGACGAGTGAACTCTTCACCATCCATAGTTGTAAGAATCAAAGCACCGCCTGAAAAGGCTCTCTTAACAACATATGGGCCTTCATAATTAGGAGTCCATTTTCCCCTAGAATCTAGTTTGAACGATAGAATCTTCTTGAGCACGAGGTCACCTTCTCTGAACACACGAGGTATGACCTTCTTATCAAAAGCTTTCTTCATCCTTTACTGATATAACTGACCGAGACACATGGCAGTCAATATCTTCTCTTCAATCAAATTCAACTAGTCAAACCTAGTCTGACACCATTCAGCCTCAGTCAACTTGGCTTCCATGAGCACACGCAATGAAGGAATCTCAACCTCTACAGGGGAGTATTGCTTCCATTCCATACACAAGAGAGAAAAGGGGTTGCCCCTGTTGAAGTGCGGACGGATGTACGATACCCATGCAAAGCAAACAGGAACATCTCATGCCAATCCTTGTATGTGACAACCATCTTTTGAATAATCTTCTTAATGTTTTTGTTTGCATCTTCAACAGCCCCATTCATCTTAGGTCTGTAGGGAGAAGAATTATGATGTGAAATCTTGAAGTCTTTACAAAGAGCTTCCACCATGTTGTTATTCAAGTTCGATCCATTATCAATAATGATCTTACCTGGCACACCATAACGACATATGATATGATTCTTGATAAACCTCACAACAACTTGCTTGGTTACATTTGCATACGATGTTGCTTCAACCCATTTTGTGAAGTAGTCAATTGCCACCAAAATGAAACGATGTCCATTTGAAGCTTTGGGTTCAATCATCCCAATCATATCAATTCCCCACATGGAGAAGGGCCATGGGGAAGAGATAACATTTAACAGTGTCGGAGGAACATGGATCTTATCAACATAAATTTGACACTTGTGGCATTTCTTCACAAATTTGCAACAGTGAATTCTATTGTCAGCCAATAGTAACCTGCTCGCAACATCTTCTTTGCCATTGCATGTCCATTGGAATGAGTGTCATACCCCGATTTTGGTCCTGAATTTTTTATGTTTGTTTAGCATGCTTGGCCTAACCTTACTTTGGTCTTATATGAGGATTGGTCTTAGTCCAAAGTCATGGTGTTGTTCATGTGATTGTTAATACTCATATGGTCTTGGTCATCCAAACAACCAACCTTCTTGTGTCACAAGCCAATTGCCAATCATGCCATTTGATTCATAAATATCCCTTTCAAATCCTAATCTTATACCATCATTTCATGGCCCTGTTAACATATATTGCCTGTCAAGTTATGTTCTTTTTTAAAAAAGGGTCAAGCACTTAAGTCATAAACAAAACAATTTGGAAACCAACTTCAAACCATTTGTTAATCCATTTCAATCTATTTCATGTCATTGTAAACCATTACATGTGAGTCCATACAAGAAAATACAAAATTTGGCATTTCTGACCAACTGTTGACTTTGGTCAACAGTTGACTTTTTGGTCAACTTTGACCAAAGTCAACCCAAATCCATTAAACCCTAAATTCACCCATAATTGTCCATTGAATATCCATTTACAAAGAAATCATAAAGAAAACACATTTTGACCATTTGTTGACTTTGGTCAACAATTGACTTTTGGTCAACTTTGACCAAAGTCAACTTTCACTTGCTTTTGCCCATCCAACTTGGCCCGACCTTTTTCTTTAATACATCACCCAATCTTCATTTGTTGTTGTTGATTTTTCTTGTTTTCTTCCATTGCTAGCAAGTCCCATTATGCAAACCAGGATGTCTTGACCATGAACCAATAACCATGTTCCTTGGTTCTGCCCTAACCATTGGCCAAGGAGTTCAACTATTGTGCAGCAAATCCATGGATGCAAATGTTGTTGTCATAGCTCATGTCACATACCACCATCCTGTTAGCCTGCTACCACTCACTGCTGTCATGAACTCATCAGGAAATGGCATTGGATTAACATATCATATCAGTCTGCAAATAAACCTAAGTTAACATACATCCATGTGTCTGCCACCACAATAACCAAACCTGCAAAAAGAAACCAGTTGGCAGCATGTTATAAATGTGTGAGTCCTGTGGAAAATGTCGCTCCCTGACCAAGAGACTAACCAAATGATGAAGCCAAATCATGACCATCGGCTCAATGGATTTCCTACAGCAAAATCAATGTGGACATAAGAAGCAAAACATGTGCACACACTTTGCCTTGCTCGATATATTGTAGCAGCACCATAAGCACATAACCAATGAAACCTACATTAAGCCTTGAGTTTGTCATGGTGATGATGGCATGGAAGTTGCAACCTGAAACATCTTGCTCACAATCCAACACCATAGTCATGACACATGATGCAACTTGGCATACTGAACCTATCATAGAAACCTATAACACAGTTAGTTCAAGAGTCAGTTTAACCAAACCTTAGCATACCACAACCATCAATGCTCCTACAGTTATCTCTGCAGCATATGAGTTGGAACCAGGACAAGAACCCTGCTATGAGACTAAGCACACATCTGAACTTGACCAAGGTATCAAGGTCCTGCAGCATGAGGTTTCCAGCAACATGCGTGCATCCAAAATCCCGCTAATTGCAAAACATCCTGCCCAAGCTAAACATTGTGGAACCTTGTTGCAAATCCACTGCTGCAACAACCTTGCTACAGGATATACTCTTGCCATCATCAACAAATGCTAAGACCAAAACAGACCTGTTGTGATCCTGCAGTACACCATACTGCCATGCCATGGTCATTCTTGCCTTACCTTGCCACACATTACTTTGCATGACAAACTGGTCCTGCTTTCACCAATAATCAAATAGATTCAACATGTTAGAGGTGATGCTAAAAAATCCAACCATACATGACCAAGAAAATGACATGATAATGCAAACAAAATCCAAGTCAGAAATCAACATGAAACTTGCAGCAACCTACAATGCATCAAACCTCCAAACATAATCCTGCAATAGCCCACGCCTCCAAAGTTAGGCCTACAACAAACGATCAAGAGCAATAACCAAGGAGTTAAAACAGTTCAGCAAGGCCAACCAATTTGTTGCGAAAATAACTTGTCCAAGTCAGAATGTGACTTCATGCTGCAACCTCTTGATCTCCTACTGGAAGTCCAAATAATGGCCATTGGAAAGTCTGCTGCAATCCTGGTTCATAACTTTCAAACCTGACCACAAACATCATAAAAAACAATTCAAACAATATCATGCCAGTCCTGGTTAGGTTCACTGAAGCGCATGACCAAGACTAGGCAGAATGTCAGGTTAAGTTAAAAAAAGTTAAAGATTTTGTTTTGTTGATTTTGGAGAATTTAACTTGCAGTAGTGATTGCTGATACGCTCTCCATCGTCCACAACAAGACTACTGCCTCTAGATTGAAGGTGCAGGGTTTTGGTTTTATGCACTTCTACAAAATTCTAGCAGTGTACAGCTTTCACATTGACTGTTATTAAAAGTTGTTGCTCAAAGTAGTGTTCAAGAAACCACCCAAAACCAGAGTTGTGATAAAAAAAAAACCGAAAATGCTTTTGGAATCTTCAATGTTTTTACTACAGTAACACAAAAGCAATTGGCAAGTGTTAGAATCCAAAAAATTCCCAAATTGGAATAGAGACAAAAAACAATTGGAGAAAGGTTGAACTCAGATTACCTGTTCCAAATCTAGCATCAAAGAGGCCAATCCAATTTATGAACACCGAAGGGACTTCACAGAGTTACTCCTTTGAACACAAGGATACCAATGCGAAACCCTAACCGCAGAGGATAA
Organism: Lathyrus oleraceus; assembly: GCF_024323335.1. Classification (NCBI taxonomy): domain Eukaryota; kingdom Viridiplantae; phylum Streptophyta; class Magnoliopsida; order Fabales; family Fabaceae; genus Lathyrus; species Lathyrus oleraceus. The sequence goes on from NC_066583.1 coordinate 418,582,104, forward strand.
AAGGAGAGGAGTGACTCAGTAAAGAGGAGGAGAGAGGCAGAATTGAAAACTGGAAAAGCAAAAATTAAAACCCTAATCCAAAACCCGAAAAACCTGGAGGCGGAAAACTCCCAAAGGCAAACTCTAATCCCAAACACCAAAGAACCAGTATTGGAAGAGAGGAGCCGGAAGATTTAAGCACTTGATTCGCCGTCTCATCGAAGGTGAGATTTCTGCTTTAGGTCTTTGTGAAACCGTGGATTTATGTTTTTGTTGCTTAACGTTGTTGAGTGATGGGTAAGCGAAGGGTACGCGAGAGAGAGGTTTGAGAGATGATGTTTGAGCGATTTCGTGAGGGTGATGGGAGTTTGAGTACTGGAGCGATTTCTTAGTGAGACGCTGAGAGTGAGGGACAAGCGAAGGTTGAGGACGATGAGAGTTGAGAAGAGAAAGATTCTTTGGAGTTTGATAGGATCCGTGAGATTGTGAGAGACGGAGACGGAAGTGTCTTCTGTTTTGGTTTTCTTTTTTTTCTTTTCTTTAATATTTTTTTATATACAGAATAAGTTTTGAAAAAAAAAACATTAAAGATTTTGTTTAAGCTTCCTAAGTAGTTAATAAGTATTTCCACATTTTCAATGCATATTCTGTCGAAGAACCCAACAGCCAGGCGGCTGGGTTTGACTACTGGTAGTCCAACATACCCTTTTTTATTTTAGTTTTTATTCTAATGTTTAATCTTCTTAGTTTATACATTTAAAGTAGCATCAAAGTAATAAATAACCATGAGTGGTCTGGTGGAGAGGGGTAGTATCATAGTCTTGAGTGGGGTGGGTTCAATACTCATGTGTAGCATTTTTTTTTTTTGGCATTTTATTTCTTTTAGCTATTTTATTTTCTTTTAGCATTTTCATTTCTCTTTATGTTTAGGCCTTTATTATACTCATAGTTTCATTTGTTAATAATGCAAATTTGTTTTCTTTTAATTTCATCATTCATTCCAAACCATTTTTAAACTTATAAAAATCATATTTTTCTCGATTTAATATCGAGCCCATTTTCACACCCTTGTAAGTCGATTGCTTTTTAAGCATCGCCATCAACCTCACATAGCTTACTCTTGGGCTTTCTTACAATGAGCCGGTTCCTTTGCACTTACACTCATACATTGCATTATTTATTGTTTGGACCCGATTTAATTATTCCAATACTTTGAATCCCCATTCATTACAAATGTATCCCTCTCCCATGAAATGTATAATATTTATTCTTTCATTCTTTATTCATCTGTTAATACAAGAATTAAAAATGAACATTCGATAACCATTTCAAAACAAGATCAAAACCTCGATCCAACGTCGAGTAATCATTTTTCAAAACCTAATAGAACCAGCACGTATTCATCCACCCTTTTGTAAGTCGATTGCTTTATGCATCGCCATCAACCTTGTAAGTCGATTGCTTTATGCATCGCCATCAACCTCGTAAGTCGATTGCTTCGTGCATCGCCATCCACCCTTATCCCTAACACTTCTCCTTGCTCCACTCGTTAACTCTTGTTCCGATTAGGTAGCACCCATTAGATAGAACCCTTTGTATGATAACATAGGTAAGATTCTCATATCCTTTTGTATGATAACATAGGTAGGATTCCCTTATTCTTTTGTATGATAACATAGGTAGAATTCCCATATTCTTTGCATGCTAACATTAGGTAGATATTCCCATTTGTAAATCCTAAACACTTAAGTACACATTGCATGACAACTCTAGGGCAGAGCTTCCCCATTTCTTTTAGACCTTTTCGAGCGTCTCCGATCTTATGGCATGTAGTCCGTTCTATTGCAAAGAGGTAACTGCCTAAGACTCGACTCAGCAAGCTGCGACACCTACTGCTAGGACGTGAACACATCGCCCACTCTCCTTTGACACAACTGGTGTCCTCCTTTGTAAGTCCATGTTCAAATGGCAAGCCCTATGTTAGCCGAACTACGGCAACTCTGATTCTCATGTTCAGATGAGATACGTAGGCACAAGATGCGATGTCTTGCCGAGTTTGACTAACGACTAACAACTAATCCTTGTTTGCTTTCGCCCTTGTTGCGATCCTTTCTCTCGCCCTCGTTGCGATCGAGACATTCCCTTTCTCTTGCCCTAGTTGCAATCAAGACCTTTGTTCCCGTAGTTAGCTGAACTACGTTTTGCTCTGATTCTCATTCCCGATGAGATACGTAGGCATAAGACGCGACGTCTTAGCGAGCACACTTATCCTTCACCCATAGGTAGCCGAGCTACGAAGACTCTGATTCTCATATTCAGATGAGATACGTATGCAGTGGATGCGACATCCGTGCGAGTCATTTCTTTGACCCCTTTCTTTTAGTAAATAGTACATTAGATAAACACACACCCTTTAGACAAGAACAAACAAGAGTGGATCCCGTAGAGTACTACGGATGCGTAGGGGTGCTAATACCTTCCCTTCGCATAATCGACTCCCGAACCCAAGATTTGGTTGCGAGACCTTGTCTTTTCCTTTCCTTTCTCCAGGTTTACTTCGAGCGTTTCCTTTCCCTCCTTTGGGATAAATAACGCACGGTGGCGACTCTTCTGTCATTCCTTCTTTCTCGCCGGTTGTTTTTTTCGCACACTGTATTTTTTCAGGCTGCGACAGCTGGCGACTCTGCTGGGGAGAGGGTTTCCCTAAGCGAGTCCCTCCTAGCTTTTGTAGATTTCTTGTTTGTTGGGTGTTTGTGCTTTTGTACAGTCGTTTACTTTCCGCATTTACCTGCTCTATCTTATTGCATTCATGTACATATGTTTGTTGTATCTGTGGGTTCTGTGGGTTGTTTGTTTGTTGGGTTGGGACTGTTCTATGAGAGATAAGCCCACTACCCAGGCTTGAGTGTACACATAGGTGTTAGAGTGGATAGTCATGAGGCTTGCGTGGCATGTTGCTATGTTAAGTTGTTCATGAGACCCACATTCCAGACGAGGTTTCTGTTGGATATATTTTGTCCTATGGGTGTTCCATAACGACAGATATTCCTTTAGAAATCGTCGACTCTGGTGACCATTTCCCGAGAACTCAGTCGAGGCCTCTCCTCCGAGACGTGATTATGTTAGCTCTGGTGGGCGCATTCTCGCTGCTCAATCCGAGGACCCCGAGACTGGGAACTTGCTTTAAGATATCCTGTTGGGGGGAGTCAGTGAAGGTCTTTTGTCCCGTAATAATGCCAAACCTTCAGTGGTAAACGTATTATTCTCGACTGAAGGGCTGAAGCTGACAAACTTCTGTTCTTAGAACCTGTAACACCCCGATAATAATATGATTATTATTTAAATTAAGTTAATAATAGATTTATTAATTTAATTAGATAATTGGATTATAATTATTATTATTATTATTTTGGGATTATTGAATTATTATTATTATTGGAATAATAATATAATTTGGAAAATATATAAGTTGGAAGTTAGAAAAATCCCATTTTTGGTAAAAAGTTATTTTTCACGTGAAAAGGGAAAAGAGGCAGAAAGGGCAAAAAGCAAAAGAACGAAGGTTGAAGGAAGGGAAAGCTTGGAGCTCAGAGACTGCCGGATTTACTCAGGTAAGGGGGGTTTATCATCGATTAATGGGTATTATGGGATAATATGTGATGGGTAGTGAGAAACCATGGATTTTGACTCTGATTTGAATGATGCATGCTGAAATTGTGAAATATTTGATGAGCGAAATTGGATGATAATTGACGAAAACTCTTAGGAATTAGAGGTAGTAAGGTTAGCGATTTCGGAAGCCGAATGTGTATGATCTGTAATTGATAAAACGAACGAACATGTATGAAAATTTGACTGTAGAAGGTTGGAATTGGATAGATCTCGTAGCAGAGAAAGCCATAGCAGATCTGGGAATTCTGGGTTCTGGTCATACGCGTATGGCACTAGGCAATACGCGTATGAGATGGCTGGTACGCGTATGGATGAGGCCTTACGCGTATGAGTGAAAAAAAATGATATTTTGAACGTAGATTTTGTCTCTGTTGGTACGCGTATGGGAGAGTGGTACGCGTAGCATACGCGTATGAGACAGATGATACGCGTATGGGTTGGGCGAGGCAATGCGCCATACGCGTATGGGCATAGGCGATACGCGTATGGGCAGACTTGTGGTTTTTCTGAACTGTTGTTGTGCAGTTTTTGGTTGTTTAGGCTGAGTGATGTAACTTAGCTGATGTATGACGTGGTGGGGATCATTTTCCGTTGTTTTGGGTAGTATAGGTATTAGTAGAGTGTGCTAATACTGTGTTGATTATGCGGCATGATATGATATGCTTTTGTGATAAAATGTGTTGATGATGTGTGATGGTATGCATGATGTGGTGAATGTATCAGTTATGTATGCATTTGTGAATAGACTGTTTTATGGCTTAGAGTGTGAGCATATGTCTATTCTTGAGTTGTTGTTGTTGTTGCATTGCTAGGTGATTAGCATGCATATTGTGGCCCATTTGGGGTGGTAGCTAATTCCCATGGTGAGGAATTAGTGAGTAAATCATTTTGATTGTTGTTGATGTTTGCATGCTAGGTGATTAACGTGCATAGCATGGCCCATTTGGGGTGGTAGCTAATTCCCATGGTGAGGAATTAGTGAGTGAGTCACTATGTCTCAATTGAGTGGGACTAGTGAGCTTGGTAGCCGTGCCTGGATTTGGACGGTGAGGTTGAACTATATGTTCACAAATAGTCGGTACCGCATGCATGGAGTCTCATTGCATAATATATGTATGGCGTATAATATGAATGGATGTATTCCAATATTATACGTGTGTTTGTGTTGGTGTTGAGTATTATGTTGAGTTGATGTGCTGTTACTGACTGTATGTTTGGATTAGGGTGATGAAGTGTGTTAAAATTACTTAGCATTACATAATGTTTTATAATGCTTATTATATTGATTGAGGAACTCACCCTTACAACTGTTTTTCAGGTAACGAGCAGTGAGTTGAGTAGAAGTTAATGCTTGGAGTCTAGTGTAGTCTCATTAGTGGGTCGTGCTCTGATAGATGTAACATCGGGATGGGTGTTTTAACTTGTTTCGAATGTTTAGTGTTGGTTGAGAACCATTTTACATGTAATGTTTTACATGATTGATGAAACTTACATCCGCTGTGTTTTATGCAACTGTTTCGATTTAATAAAAGAGCATGACCGTTATATTGTTGAATGGTGTGAATATTATGTGTGACACCCTTGAAGGGCATAATTACTCTGAACTGTTATATGTTTATTATTTTATTGAATAATTGGGGTTTTTAGAAGGGTGTTACATTAGTGGTATCAGAGCAAAGTCGGTCGAGTCGAGTCGTAATTATTCTGTTTCCCCTGTACGAGATAGGTGTTGTGTAACCCTATCAGTACTTATTGTTTTAGTTTGTTGGGTTTTCAGAATAGAGATGGCTGGAAGAGGTAGAGATGATGCTGCGATTGCTGAGGCTCTGGGTATGCTAGCTGGAGTACTTGGAGGAAATCCGAATGTTGTGGGAATGGGAGCTGCTCGTCAACTGAGTGAGTTCCAGAAGAACAATCCTCCAATGTTCAAGGGAGCATACGATCCAGATGGCGCTCAGAAGTGGTTGAAGGAGATAGAGAGAATCTTCCGAGTGACTGAGTGTGCCGAGAACCAGAAGGTCAGGTTCGGTACGCATTGCTGTCAGAGGAAGCAGATGATTGGTGGGTTGCTACCCGCACTGAGTTGGAATCTGCTGGGAATGCTGAGATCACTTGGGCTGTGTTCAGAGAGAGATTCCTGAGGAAGTATTTTCCAGAGGATGTTAGAGGGAAGAAAGAGATAGAGTTCTTGGAATTGAAGCAGGGCAATCGGTCTGTTACTTTGTATGCTGCTAAGTTCACAGAGCTGTCGAAGTATTACACTCCCTATAGTGAGGTTGCTGGAGAATTCTCAAAGTGTGTGAAGTTTGAGAACGGGCTGCGTCCCGAGATCAAACTGGCTATTGGATATCAGCGGATCAGAGTGTTTTCTGACTTGGTTGACTGTTGCAGGATTTTTGAACAGGATTCCAAAGCCAGAGCGGAGAGCTATCAGCAGAGGGTTGATAGAAGAGGCAAGAGTCAGAATGATCGTGGAAAACCGTATGCAGCTGGCAAGGGTTTTCAGAGACAGAGTGGGATGAAGAGGCCTAGTGGGGGAGACTCTAGTGCTCCTGCTATGTGTTATAGATGTGGTCAGGCTGGGCATCGTATCCATGAGTGTACCAGTAATGAGAAGAAATGTTTCAAGTGTGGAAAAGGTGGTCACTTGGCTGCAGACTGCCGGTTGAAGATTGTGACTTGTTTTAACTGTGGAGAGTTGGGTCATATCAGTCCACAGTGTCCTAAGCCGAAGAAAGAGAATCAGTCAGGAGGCAAGGTCTTTGCTCTATCAAGTTCTGAGACTTCTGCAGATGATCGTTTGATCCGAGGTACGTGTTATATTAATGGCTTTCCTCTTGTAGCTATTATTGACACAGGTGCTACTCATTCCTTTATATCCTCGGATTGTGCTGTGAAACTTAAGTTAGAGATATCTGAGATGCGTGGTAGTATGGTGATTGATACTCCTACAAAGGGTTCAGTGACTACTACTTCAGTTTGTTTGAATTGTCCTTTGAGTATTTTTGGTAGAGACTTTGGGATAGACCTTGTGTGTCTTCCACTAGTACAGGTTGATGTTATCCTGGGTATGAACTGGTTGGTATTTAACCGAGTCTATATCAACTGTTTTGATAAGACTGTGATTTTTCCTGAGATTGAGGAAGGAAAGAATTTGTTTCTATCTGCAAGGCAGGTGGATGAGGCACTAGTAGATGGGGCAGAGTTGTTTATGCTGTTAGCGACTATGGAAGCTAAAGATAAACTGGTGATTGGTGATCTAGCTGTGGTGTGTGATTTTCCTGATGTGTTTCCGGAAGAGGTGAATGAATTGCCGCCAGAGCGTGAAGTTGAGTTCTCGATTGATTTAGTACCTGGTACTAGACCGATATCGATGGCTCCGTACCGTATGTCTGCCGTTGAGTTAACTGAATTGAAGAGTCAGTTGGAAGATCTGTTGGATAAGAAATTTATTCGTCCGAGTGTGTCACCGTGGGGTGCACCAGTGTTGTTGGTTATAAAGAAAGAAGGTACTATGAGGTTGTGTGTGGACTACAGGCAACTGAATAAAGTGACGATCAAGAATCGGTATCCTTTGCCGAGGATTGATGACTTGATGGATCAGTTGGTTGGTGCGAGTGTGTTCAGCAAGATAGATTTGAGATCTGGGTATCATCAGATACGTGTGAAAACTGAGGATATTCAGAAGACTGCTTTCAGAACAAGGTATGGACATTATGAGTATTCTGTAATGCCTTTTGGTGTGACTAATGCGCCTGGAGTATTTATGGAGTATATGAATAGGATTTTCCATCCGTACCTAGATAAGTTTGTGGTAGTGTTTATTGATGACATTTTGGTGTATTCGAAATCCGAAGAAGAGCATGCTGAGCATTTGAGGGTGGTTTTAGGAGTTCTACGAGAAAAGAAGTTATTTGCTAAACTGTCTAAGTGTGAATTTTGGTTAGAGGAGGTTAGTTTTCTTGGTCATGTGATTTCAAGAGGTGGTGTTGCTGTTGATCCTTCTAAGATAGAAGCGGTGTCTAAAAGGGATGCTCCGAAGTCTGTTGCTGAGATTCGAAGTTTTCTTGGTTTGGCTGGTTATTATAGGAAGTTCATTGAGGGACTTTCTAAGTTGGCGTTACCGTTGACAATGTTGACTAGAAAGGGGCAAGCGTTTGTTTGGGACTCAAAATGTGAAGAAGGGTTCCAAGAATTAAAGAGAAGGTTGACTACTGCTCCTATTCTGATATTACCGAGTCCGTCGGAATCATTTGAGGTTTTCTGTGATGCTTCATTGTTGGGTTTGGGTGGTGTGTTGATGCAGAACAAGCAGGTTATAGCTTATGCTTCGAGACAACTGAGGATTCATGAAAGGAACTATCCGACACATGATTTAGAGTTGGCAGCTGTGGTATTTGTTCTGAAATTATGGAGGCATTATTTGTACGGGTCGAGATTTGAGGTTTTCAGTGACCATAAAAGTTTAAAGTATTTGTTTGATCAGAAAGAGCTGAATATGAGACAGAGGAGATGGTTAGAATTTCTGAAGGATTATGACTTTGGTTTGAATTACCATCCGGGTAAAGCAAACGTAGTGGCTGATGCATTGAGTCGGAAATCATTGCATATGTCTATGTTAATGGTTAAAGAATTGGATTTAATTGAGCAGTTTAGAGATTTGAGTTTGGTGTGTGAGAGTACTCACAATAGTGTTAAATTGGGAATGTTGAAGTTAACGAGTAATATTTTGGATGAGATCAGAGAGGGTCAGAAATCCGATATGCTTTTGGTTGATAAGTTGACTTTAGTGAATCAAGGTCAAGGTGGTGAATTCAGAGTTGATGAGAATGGTGTTTTGAAATTTGGTAATCGGGTGTGTATTCCGGATGTTACCGAACTTAAGAAGAGTATTCTGGAGGAAGGACATCGTAGTGGCTTGAGTATTCATCCTGGAGCTACGAAGATGTATCATGATTTGAAAAAGTTATTTTGGTGGCCGGGGATGAAAAGAGAAATTGCGAGTTTTGTTTATTCCTGTTTGACTTGTCAGAAGTCGAAGATTGAGCATCAGAAGCCGTCTGGGTTAATGCAACCGTTGGCTATTCCAGAGTGGAAGTGGGATAGTATCAGTATGGATTTTGTTTCTGGTTTACCGAGGACATTTAAGAATTTTGAAGCTATTTGGGTGATTGTTGATAGATTGACAAAATCGGCTCATTTTATTCCGATCAGAATGGATTATCCGTTAGAGAGATTAGCTGGGTTGTATATTGAGAAGATTGTAAGTTTGCATGGTATTCCGTCGAGTATTGTTTCGGACAGAGATCCTAGATTTACATCGAAGTTTTGGGAAGGTTTGCAGAAGGCTTTGGGAACTAAGCTGAGATTGAGTTCTGCATATCATCCGCAGACTGATGGTCAGACTGAGAGGACGATTCAGTCATTAGAGGATCTTTTGAGAGCTTGTGTTTTGGAAAAGGGAGGTGCTTGGGATTGTTATTTACCTTTGATTGAGTTTACCTACAACAATAGTTTTCATTCGAGCATTGGTATGGCACCGTTCGAAGCTTTGTATGGTAGGAGATGTCGGACACCTTTATGTTGGTATGAGTCCGGTGAGAGTGCTGTGGTTGGACCGGAGATTGTTCAACAAACTACGGAAAAGATTAAGATGATTCAGGAGAAGATGAGAGTTGCTCAGAGTCGTTAGAAGAGTTATCATGATAAGAGGAGGAAGTCACTTGAGTTCCAAGAGGGGGATCATGTGTTTCTTCGTGTTACTCCGATAACTGGTGTTGGTCGAGCTTTGAAGTCAAAGAAGTTGACACCTCGATTTATTGGTCCTTATCAGATCTTGGAGAGGATAGGAGAGGTAGCCTATCGTATCGCTTTACCGCCGTCGCTTGCGAATTTGCATGAGGTTTTTCATGTGTCTCAGTTGAGGAGGTACATTCATGATCCGTCGCATGTAGTCCAAGTAGATGATGTACAGGTGAGAGATAACCTGACTGTTGAAACATCACCTATGAGGATCGAGGATCGAGAGTTGAAGCAGTTGCGGGGTAAAGAGATTGCCTTGGTGAAGGTAGCTTGGGGAGGACCAGCAGGTGGCAATGTGACTTGGGAACTTGAGAGTCAGATGAAGGAGTCTTATCCGGAGTTATTCGATTGAGGTATGTTTTCGAGGACGAAAACTCTTTTAGTGGGGGAGAGTTGTAACACCCCGATAATAATATGATTATTATTTAAATTAAGTTAATAATAGATTTATTAATTTAATTAGATAATTGGATTATAATAATTATTATTATTATTTTGGGATTTTTGAATTATTATTATTATTGGAATAATAATATAATTTGGAAAATATATAAGTTGGAAGTTAGAAAAATCCCATTTTTGGTAAAAAGTTATTTTTCACGTGAAAAGGGAAAAGAGGCAGAAAGGGCAAAAAGCAAAAGAACGAAGGTTGAAGGAAGGGAAAGCTTGGAGCTCAGAGATTGCCGGATTTACTCAGGTAAGGGGGGTTTATCATCGATTAATGGGTATTATGGGATAATATGTGATGGGTAGTGAGAAACCATGGATTTTGACTCTGATTTGAATGATGCATGCTGAAATTGTGAAATATTTGATGAGCGAAATTGGATGATAATTGACGAAAACTCGTAGGAATTAGAGGTAGTAAGGTTAGCGATTTGGGAAGCCGAATGTGTATGATCTGTAATTGATAAAACGAACGAACATATATGAAAATTTGACTGTAGAAGGTTGGAATTGGATAGATCTCGTAGCAGAGAAAGCCATAGCAGATCTGGGAATTCTGGGTTCTGGTCATACGCGTATGGCACTAGGCAATACGCGTATGAGATGGCTGGTACGCGTATGGATGAGGCCTTACGCGTATGAGTGAAAAAAATGATATTTTGAACGTAGATTTTGTCTCTGTTGGTACGCGTATGGGAGAGTGGTACGCGTAGCATACGCGTATGAGACAGATGATACGCGTATGGGTTGGGCGAGGCAATGCGCCATACGCGTATGGGCATAGGCGATACGCGTATGGGCAGACTTGTGGTTTTTCTGAACTGTTGTTGTGCAGTTTTTGGTTGTTTAGGCTGAGTGATGTAACTTAGCTGATGTATGACGTGGTGGGGATCATTTCCCGTTGTTTTGGGTAGTATAGGTATTAGTAGAGTGTGCTAATACTGTGTTGATTATGCGGCATGATATGATATGCTTTTGTGATAAAATGTGTTGATGATGTGTGATGGTATGCATGATGTGGTGAATGTATCAGTTATGTATGCATTTGTGAATAGACTGTTTTATGGCTTAGAGTGTGAGCATATGTCTATTCTTGAGTTGTTGTTGTTGTTGCATTGCTAGGTGATTAGCATGCATATTGTGGCCCATTTGGGGTGGTAGCTAATTCCCATGGTGAGGAATTAGTGAGTAAATCATTTTGATTGTTGTTGATGTTTGCATGCTAGGTGATTAGCGTGCATAGCATGGCCCATTTGGGGTGGTAGCTAATTCCCCTGGTGAGGAATTAGTGAGTGAGTCACTATGTATCAATTGAGTGGGACTAGTGAGCTTGGTAGCCGTGCCTGGATTTGGACGGTGAGGTTGAACTATATGTTCACAAATAGTCGGTACCGCATGCATGGAGTCTCATTGCATAATATATGTATGGCGTATAATATGAATGGATGTATTCCAATATTATACGTGTGTTTGTGTTGGTGTTGAGTATTATGTTGAGTTGATGTGCTGTTACTGACTGTATGTTTGGATTAGGGTGATGAAGTGTGTTAAAATTACTTAGCATTATATAATGTTTTATAATGCTTATTATATTGATTGAGGAACTCACCCTTACAACTGTTTTTCAGGTAACGAGCAGTGAGTTGAGTAGAAGTTAATGCTTGGAGTCTAGTGTAGTCTCATTAGTGGGTCGTGCTCTGATAGATGTAACATCGGGATGGGTTGTTTAACTTGTTTCGAATGTTTAGTGTTGGTTGAGAACCATTTTACATGTAATGTTTTACATGATTGATGAAACTTACATCCGCTGTGTTTTATGCAACTGTTTCGATTTAATAAAAGAGCATGACCGTTATATTGTTGAATGGTGTGAATATTATGTGTGACACCCTTGAAGGGCATAATTACTCTGAACTGTTATATGTTTATTATTTTAATTGAATAATTGGGGTTTTTAGAAGGGTGTTACATTAGTGGTATCAGAGCAAAGTCGGTCGAGTCGAGTCGTAATTATTCTGTTTCCCCTGTACGAGATAGGTGTTGTGTAACCCTATCAGTACTTATTGTTTTAGTTTGTTGGGTTTTCAGAATAGAGATGGCTGGAAGAGGTAGAGATGATGCTGCGATTGCTGAGGCTCTGGGTATGCTAGCTGGAGTACTTGGAGGAAATCCGAATGTTGTGGGAATGGGAGCTGCTCGTCAACTGAGTGAGTTCCAGAAGAACAATCCTCCAATGTTCAAGGGAGCATACGATCCAGATGGCGCTCAGAAGTGGTTGAAGGAGATAGAGAGAATCTTCCGAGTGACTGAGTGTGCCGAGAACCAGAAGATCAGGTTCGGTACGCATATGCTGTCAGAGGAAGCAGATGATTGGTGGGTTGCTACCCGCACTGAGTTGGAATCTGCTGGGAATGCTGAGATCACTTGGGCTGTGTTCAGAGAGAGATTCCTGAGGAAGTATTTTCCAGAGGATGTTAGAGGGAAGAAAGAGATAGAGTTCTTGGAATTGAAGCAGGGCAATCGGTCTGTTACTGAGTATGCTGCTAAGTTCACAGAGCTGTCGAAGTATTACACTCCCTATAGTGAGGCTGCTGGAGAATTCTCAAAGTGTGTGAAGTTTGAGAACGGGCTGCGTCCCGAGATCAAACTGGCTATTGGATATCAGTGGATCAGAGTGTTTTCTGACTTGGTTGACTGTTGCAGGATTTTTGAACAGGATTCCAAAGCCAGAGCGGAGAGCTATCAGCAGAGGGTTGTTAGAAGAGGCAAGAGTCAGAATGATCGTGGAAAACCGTATGCAGCTGGCAAGGGTTTTCAGAGACAGAGTGGGATGAAGAGGCCTAGTGGGGGAGACTCTAGTGCTCCTGCTATGTGTTATAGATGTGGTCAGGCTGGGCATCGTATCCATGAGTGTACCAGTAATGAGAAGAAATGTTTCAAGTGTGGAAAAGGTGGTCACTTGGCTGCAGACTGCCGGTTAAAGATTGTGACTTGTTTTAACTGTGGAGAGTTGGGTCATATCAGTCCACAGTGTCCTAAGCCGAAGAAAGAGAATCAGTCAGGAGGCAAGGTCTTTGCTCTATCAGGTTCTGAGACTTCTGCAGATGATCGTTTGATCCGAGGTACGTGTTGGAGTTACCAATGAACGACGACAAGTTCGGGATTGGGTATCAACCAACGCTGACTTCTACAACTTCAGCATTTCAGACTCGTCAGGGGCCGATTACTTTCTCTAGTGCTGGCGTCGTCCAATATGGCCAGATCTCGGCGATCAACGATGAAGATGGGGATAGTGATTGCGACATCGACAACCGGGTGCGTCCGAGGATCCCTGGTGAAGTCATCAACAATTGGTCGTCCGAGGAAATTGTCCAAGTCACTCTTCTAGAGGAGTAATTTTTCTTTGTTTATTCATGCATGTCCAAGTCTTACGTTCCGCCCAGGGCGTAATGACTCATTGTAGGGCTTATCTATGTGAATACCTGCATTGTTTATCATAAATGAAGGACGTCTTTTGCATTCAAACATTTTGTTCACTGTTTTTCTATTTTTACAGTTTTCAAAATTTCAAAAGAATAAAAATATTCGGCAATGTTTTGTTTAGTTTTCACTCACTGTCCACACTCATAAGCACACACCATCACTCATGCAGATGCACATCACCGGATCCTATTGATAACGATTATGCTATGGCTCGCTTCGACTTTGAAAATCCAATCTTCCAAGCTGAAGAAGAGGGTGATGAAGACTGTGAACTCCCTGAAGAACTTGCCAGGATGTTAAAGCAAGAGGAAAGGATCATTCAACCGCATCAAGAGTCTACTGAAGTGATTAATCTTGGCACCGAGTACGCCAAGAGAGAATTCAAGATAGGGGCTGCTTTGGAAGATGATGTAAAGAAGGGGTTGATTGAACTGTTGCAAGAGTATGTTGACGTCTTCGCTTGGTCTTATCAGGATATGCCAGGGCTTGACACAGACATTGTGGCACACCGTTTACCTCTCAAAGAGGGTTGTCCTCCGGTCAAGCAGAAGCTCAGAAGAACAAGACCAGAGATGACTGTAAAGATAAAGGAAGAAGTGCAGAAAGAGTTGGATGCAGGGTTCCTAGAGGTTACCAATTATCCGCCATGGGTCGCAAACATCGTTCCAGTACCTAAGAAGGATGGAAAGGTACGGATGTGTGTCGACTACCGGGATCTGAACAGAGCTAGCCCTAAAGATGATTTCCCATTACCTCACATCGACGTTTTGGTGGATAACACGGCTCAGTTCTCGGTATTCTCCTTCATGGATGGCTTTTCTGGCTATAACCAAATCAAGATGGCACCAGAAGACATGGAGAAGACAACTTTCATAACCCCATGGGGCACCTTCTGCTATAAGGTGATGCCATTTGGTCTGAAAAACGTTGGGGCAACATATCAACGAGCTATGGTGACTCTATTCCATGATATGATTCATCATGAAATCGAGGTTTATGTGGACGATATGATTGCCAAATCTCAGACAGAAGAAGAACATCTGGTGAATCTACAGAGACTGTTTGAGCGTTTAAGGAAATTCAAGTTGAGGCTTAATCCGAACAAGTGCACTTTCGGGGTGAGATCTGGAAAATTGTTGGGTTTTATTGTTAGCGGAAAAGGGATTGAGGTGGATCCTGACAAAGTGAAGGCAATACAGGAAATGCCTGAGCCAAGAACAGAGAAGCAAGTCCTTGGTTTCTTAGGGAGGTTGAATTACATTGCAAGGTTCATCTCTCACCTAACAGCCACGTGTGAGCCAATTTTCAAATTGTTGAGGAAAGATCAGGCTATCAGGTGGAATGACGATTGTCAAAGGGCTTTTGAAAAGATAAAAGAGTACTTGCAGGATCCCCCTATCCTCATGCCTCCAGTCCCAAGGAGACCGCTGATTATGTACTTGACAGTACTCGACAATTCCATGGGTTGTGTTCTCGGTCAACACGACGGGATAGGTAGGAAAGAACATGCCATCTACTACCTGAGTAAAAAATTCACAGACTGCGAGTCGAGATACTCAATGCTTGAAAAGACATGTTGTGCACTTGCATGGGCTGCTAAGCGATTGAGACAATACATGCTGACTCACACAACCTTACTGATCTCCAAGATGGATCCAGTCAAGTATATATTCGAGAAGCCAGCTCTCACCGGAAGGGTTTCTCGTTGGCAAATGGTACTGACAGAGTATGATATCCAGTATACATCCCAGAAAGCCATCAAGGGGAGTATTCTGTCAGACTATCTTGCTCAACAACCGATTGAAGACTATGAGCCGATGAAGTTTGATTTTCCAGATGAAGACATCATGTTCCTCAAGATGAAAGACTGTGAAGAGCCAGTTGTTGGGGAGGGACCTGATCCAGATGAAAAGTGGATTTTAACGTTTGATGGGGCCGTCAACGCCAAAGGAAGTGGAATTGGCGCTGTCATTACTACTCCGAAAGGTGCCCACATGCCTTTCACCGCTCGTCTGACTTTCGAGTGCACCAATAATGAAGCTGAGTACGAGGCCTGTATCTTGGGTATTGAGCAAGCCATTGATTTGAGAATCAAGACTCTGGACATCTTCGGAGATTCAGCTCTAGTGACCAATCAAGTAAATGGTGATTGGAACACTCTCCAACCTACCCTGGTCCCGTACAGAGACTACACGAGAAGACTGTTGACTTTCTTCACAACAGTAAAGCTGTATCATATACCTCGTGATGAGAACCAGATGGCAGATGCTCTTGCTACTCTATCCTCCATGATCAAGGTGGTTCGGTGGAACCATGCTCCTAGGATCGATGTTATGCGCCTTGATAGGGCCGCATATGTGTTTGCCGCTGAACTGATGGTTGATGACAAGCCCTGGTATCACGATATCAAGTGCTTTCTGAAGAATCAAGAGTACCCCGCAGGGGCATCCAACAATGACAGAAAGACTTTGAGAAGATTGGCAGGCAGTTTCTTCTTGAACAAAGACGATGTGCTGTATAAGAGGAACTTCGACATGGTTTTGCTCAGATGCGTGGACAAACACGAGGCAGACATGTTAATGCAGGAAGTTCATGAAGGTTCTTTCGGTACTCATGCCGGCGGACATGCAATGGCTAAGAAATTGTTAAGGGTGGGTTATTATTGGATGACAATGGAATCAGATTGTTTCAAGTATGCTCGGAAGTGCCATAAATTTCAGATTTATGCTGATAAGGTGCATGTACCGCCGAATCCTCTGAATGTGATGTCTTCGCCGTGGCCATTTGCAATGTGGGGCATTGACATGATTGGAAAGATTGAGCCGACCGCCTCCAATGGGCACCGCTTCATCCTTGTTGCCATCGACTATTTCACCAAGTGGGTCGAGCAGCGTCGTTTGCGAATGTCACCAGACATGTGGTTGCCCGATTCATTAAGAAGGAAATCATTTGTCGCTATGGGATTCCCGAGAGAATCATTACTGATAATGGTTCCAATCTCAATAACAAAATGATGAAGGAGTTGTGCCAGAACTTCAACATTCAGCATCACAATTCTTCCCCCTATCGTCCTAAGATGAACGGTGCCGTTGAGGCAGCAAATAAGAACATAAAGAAGATTGTGCAGAAGATGGTCGTTACGTACAGAGATTGGCATGAGATGCTACCCTTCGCCTTGCATGGGTACCGTACTTCAGTACGTACATCGACCGGGGCAACCCCTTACTCCCTTGTGTATGGTATGGAAGCAGTCCTACCTGTTGAAGTGGAGATTCCTTCTCTAAGAGTCCTGTTGGATGTCAAGCTAGATGAAGCTGAATGGATTCGGATGAAGAGAGCCTTTGATCAGAAAGTGCGTCCTCGTTGTTTCAAAGTCGGAGATTTGGTGTTGAAAAGGATCCTTCCTCCTCAGACGGATCACAGGAGCAACTGGACTCCTAACTATGAGGGACCTTATATTGTCACCAAGGTTTTTGATGGAGGGGCCTTAATGCTCGCAACGATGGATGGCGAAGACTTCACTTCCCCTGTGAACTCAGACGCAGTTAAAAAATACTTCGCATGAGATAGACCCGCTGGACAGTAAAAAGAACAGCCCAGGCAAAAATGGGCATCCTGACGAACCAAGAAAATGAAAAGGTTCGGGCAAAAGTTAAGGATTAAAAATGAAAAGATCGTACACCCGGTAAGTTGAAAACCTGAGAAGGCAACTTAGGCAAAAATGGGTATTGTAACACCCTTCTAAAATACCCCAATAATTAAAATTAAAATAGCAGTATATCATTAGAGTAATTATGCCATTTAAGGGTGTCACACAATAATCCACACCGTTCAACAATATAACGGTCATGCTCTTTTATTAATTTAAAACTTAAACATTTGCATAAAACACAGCGGATATAATTTCATCAATCACGTAAAACATTACATGTAAAATGGTTCTCAACCAACAATGAAACGTTTAAAACAAGTTAAACAACCCATCTCGATGTTACATCTATCAGAGCACGACCCACTAAGGAGACTACACTAGACTCCAAGCGTTAACTTCTACTCAACTCATTGCTCGTTACCTGAAAAATAGTTGTAAGGGTGAGTTCCTCAATCAATATAATAAGCATTATAAAACATTATGTAATGCTAAGTAATTTTAACACATTTCATCACCCTAATCCAAACATATATTCAGCAACAGCACATCAACTCAACATAATACTCAACACCAACACAAACACACGTATAATATTGGAATACATCCATTCATATTATACGCCATACATATATCATGCAATGAGACTCCATGCATGCGGTACCGACTATTCATGAACATATAGTTCAACTTCACCGACCAAATCCAGGTACGGCTACCAAGCTCACTAGTCCCACTCATTTGAGACCTAGTGACTCACATCACTAATTCCTCACCATGGGAATTAGCTACCACCCCAAATGGGCCATGCTATGCACGCTAATCATCTAGCATGCAAATATCAACAACAGTCCAAAATGACCAACATCACTAATTCCTCACCATGGGAATTAGCTACCACCATAAAGGCTACAATATGCATGCTAATCACCTAGCAATGCAACAACAACAACTCAAGAATAGACATATGCTCATACTCTAAGCCATAAAACAGTCTATTCACAAATGCATACATAACTGATACATTCATAGCATCATGCATACCATCACACATCAACACATTTTATCACAAAAGCATATCATATCATGCCGCATAATCAAACACAGTATTAGCACACTCTACTAATACCTATACTACTCAAAACAACGGGAAATGATCCCTACTACGTCATACATCAGCTAAGTTACATCACTCAGCCTAAACAACCAAAAACTACACAACAACAGTTCAGAGAAACCACAAGTCTGCCCATACGCGTATTGCCTATGCCCATACGCGTATTGCCCATTCCTGACCAAATCCATACGCGTACTGCCTATGCCCATACGCGTATGGCGCGTTTCCTCGCCCAACCCATACGCGTATCATCTGCCTCATACGCGTATGCTACGCGTACCACTCTCCCATACGCGTACCAACAGAGACAAATCTACGTTCAAAATATCATCTTTTTCACTCATACGCGTAAGGCCTCATCCATACGCGTACCAGCCATCTCATACGCGTATTGCCTAGTGCCATACGCGTATGACCAGAACCCAGAATTCCCAGATCTGCTATGGCTTTCTCTGCTACGAGATCTATCCAATTCCAACCTTCTACAGTCCAATTTTCATACATGTTCGTTCGTTTTATCAATTACAGATCATACACATTCGGCTTCCCAAATCGCTAACCTTACTACCTCTAATTCCTACGAGTTTTCGTCAATTATCATCCAAATTCGTTCATCAAATATTTCACAATTTCAGCATGCATCATTCAAATCAGAGTCAAAATCCATGGTTCATCACTACCCATTGCATATTATCCCATAATACCCATTAATCGATGATAAACCCCCCTTACCTGAGTTAATCCGGCATCTTTGAGCTTCAAGCTTTTCCTTCCTTCAACCTTCGTTCTCTGGCTCTTTGCCCTTTTTCCCTTTCTGTCTCTTTTCCCTTTTCACGTGAAAAATAACTTTTTACCAAAAATGGGATTTTTCTAACTTCCAACTTATATATTTTCCAATAATTATTATCCCAATAATAATAATAATTCCAAAATAATAATAATAATAATCCAATTATCTAATTAAATTAATAAATATATTATTAACTTAATTTAAATAATTATCATATTATTATCGGGGTGTTACAACTCTCCCCCACTAAAAGAGTTTTCGTCCTCGAAAACATACCTCAAGCGAACAACTCTGGGTAAGACTCCTTCATCTTACTCTCAAGTTCCCAAGTCACATTGCCACCTGCTGGTCCTCCCCAAGCTACCTTCACCAAGGCAATCTCTTTACCCCGCAACTGCTTCAACTCTCGATCCTCGATCCTCATAGGTGATGTTTCAACAGTCAGGTTATCTCTCACCTGTACATCATCTACTTGGACTACATGCGACGGATCATGAATGTACCTCCTCAACTGAGACACATGAAAAACCTCATGCAAATTCGCAAGCGACGGCGGTAAAGCGATACGATAGGCTACCTCCCCTATCCTCTCCAAAATCTGATAAGGACCAATAAAACGAGGTGTCAACTTCTTCGACTTCAAAGCTCGACCAACACCAGTTATCGGAGTAACACGAAGAAACACATGATCTCCCTCTTGGAACTCAAGTGACTTCCTCCTCTTATCATGATAACTCTTCTGACGACTCTGAGCAATTCTCATCTTCTCCTGAATCATCTTAATCTTTTCCGTAGTTTGTTGAACAATGCTCGAATGAAAACTATTGTTGTAGGTAAACTCAATCAAAGGTAAATGACAATCCCAAGCACCTCCCTTTTCCAAAACACAAGCTCTCAAAAGATCCTCTAATGACTGAATCGTCCTCTCAGTCTGACCATCAGTCTGCGGATGATATGCAGAACTCAATCTCAGCTTAGTTCCCAAAGCCTTCTGCAAACCTTCCCAAAACTTCGATGTAAATCTAGGATCTCTGTCCGAAACAATACTCGACGGAATACCATGCAAACTTACAATCTTCTCAATATACAACTCGGTTAATCTCTCTAACGGATAATCCATTTTGATCGGAATGAAATGAGCCGATTTCGTCAATCTATCAACAATCACCCAAATAGCTTCAAAATTCTTACTTGTCCTCGGCAAACCAGAAACAAAATCCATACTGATACTATCCCACTTCCACTCTGGAATAGCCAACGGTTGCATTAGCCCAGACGGCTTCTGATGCTCAATCTCCGACTTCTGACAAGTCAAACAGGAATAAACAAAACTCGCAATTTCTCTTTTCATTCCTGGCCACCAAAATAACTTTTTCAAATCATGATACATCTTCGTAGCTCCAGGATGAATACTCAAGCCACTACGATGTCCTTCCTCCAGAATACTCTTCTTAAGTTCGATAACATCCGGAATACACACCCGATTACCAAATTTCAAAACACCATTCTCATCAACTCTGAATTCACCACCTTGACCTTGATTCACTAAAGTCAACTTATCAACCAAAAGCATATCGGATTTCTGACCTTCTCTAATCTCATCCAGAATACCACTCGTTAACTTCAACATTCCCAATTTAACACTATTGTGAGTACTCTCACACACCAAACTCAAATCTCTAAACTGCTCAATTAAATCCAATTCTTTAACCATTAACATAGACATATGCAATGATTTCCGACTCAATGCATCAGCCACTACGTTTGCTTTACCCGGATGGTAATTCAAACCAAAGTCATAATCCTTCAGAAATTCTAACCATCTCCTCTGTCTCATATTCAGCTCTTTCTGATCAAACAAATACTTTAAACTTTTATGGTCACTGAAAACCTCAAATCTTGACCCATACAAGTAATGCCTCCATAATTTCAGAACAAATACCACAGCTGCCAACTCTAAATCATGTGTCGGATAGTTCCTTTCATGAACCCTCAGCTGTCTCGAAGCATAAGCTATAACCTGCTTATTCTGCATCAACACACCACCCAAACCCAACAATGAAGCGTCACAGTAAACCTCAAATGATTCCGACGAACTCGGTAATATCAGAATAGGAGCAGTAGTCAACCTTCTCTTTAACTCTTGGAAACCTTCTTCACATTTTGAATCCCAAACAAACGCTTGCCCCTTTCTAGTCAACATCGTCAACGGTAACGCCAACTTAGAAAATCCCTCAATGAACTTCCTATAATAACCAGCCAAACCAAGAAAACTTCGAATCTCAGCAACAGACTTCGGAGCTTCCCACTTAGACACCGCTTCTATCTTAGAAGGATCAACAGCAACACCACCTCTTGAAATCACATGACCAAGAAAACTCACCTCTTCTAACCAAAATTCACACTTGGATAGTTTAGCAAATAACTTCTTTTCTCGTAGAACTTCTAAAACCACTCTCAAATGCTCAGCATGCTCTTCTTCAGATTTCGAATACACCAAAATGTCATCAATAAACACCACAACAAACTTGTCTAGGTACGGATGGAAAATCCTATTCATATACTCCATGAATACTCCAGGCGCATTAGTCACACCAAAAGGCATTACAGAATACTCATAATGTCCATACCTTGTTCTGAAAGCAGTCTTCTGAATATCCTCAGTTTTCACACGTATCTGATGATACCCAGATCTCAAATCTATCTTGCTGAACACACTCGCACCAACCAATTGATCCATCAAATCATCAATCCTCGGCAAAGGATACCGATTCTTGATCGTTACTTTATTCAGTTGCCTGTAGTCCACACACAACCTCATAGTACCTTCTTTCTTCTTAACCAATAACACTGGTGCACCCCACGGTGACACACTCGGACGAATAAATTTCTTATCCAACAGATCTTCCAACTGACTCTTCAATTCAGCTAACTCAACAGCCGACATACGGTACGGAGCCATCGATATCGGTCTAGTACCAGGTACTAAATCAATCGAGAACTCAACTTCACGCTCTGGTGGTAATTCATTCACCTCTTCCGGAAACACATCAGGAAAATCACACACCACAGCTAGATCACCAATCACCAGTTTATCTTTAGCCTCCATAGTCGCTAACAGCATAAACAACTCTGCCCCATCTACTACTGCCTCATGCACCTGCCTTGCAGATAGAAACAAATTCTTTCCTTCCTCAATCTCAGGAAAAATCACAGCCTTATCAAAACAATTGATATAGACTCGGTTAAACACCAACCAGTTCATACCCAGGATAACATCAACCTGTACTAGGGGAAGACACACAAGGTCTATCCCAAAGTCTCTACCAAAAATACTCAAAGGACAATTCAAACAAACTGAAGTAGTAGTCACTGAACCCTTCGCAGGAGTATCAATCACCATACTACCAAGCATCCCAGATATCTCTAACTTAAGTTTCACAGCACAATCCAAAGATATAAAGGAATGAGTAGCACCGGTGTCAATAATAGCTATAAGAGGAAAGCCATTAATATAACACGTACCTCGGATCAAACGATCATCTGCAGAAGTCTCAGAACCCGATAAAGCAAAGACCTTGCCTCCCGATTGGTTCTCCTTCTTCGGCTTAGGACACTATGGGCTAATATGACCCAACTCTCCACAGTTGAAACAAGTCACAGTCTTCGACCGGCACTCTGCAGCCAAATGACCACCTTTTCCACACTTGAAACACTTCTTCTCAGTACTGGCACACTCATGGAAACGATGTCCAGCCTGACCACATCTGTAACACTTAGAAGGGGCGCTAAAGTCTCCCCCACTAGGCCTCTTCATCCCACTTTGCTTCTGAAAACCTTTGCCAGCTGCATACGGTTTTCCACGATCATTCTGACTCTTGCCTTTCCTATCAACCCTTTGCTGATAGCTCTCTGCTCTGGCTTTGGAATCCTGTTCAAAAATCCTGCAACAGTCAACCAAGTCAGAAAATACTCTGATCCGCTGATACCCAATAGCCTGCTTGATCTCGGGACGTAACCCATTCTCAAACTTCACACACTTTGAAAATTCTCCAGTAGCCTCGTTATAGGGAGTATAATACTTTGACAGCTCTGTGAACTTAGCAGCATACTCAGTAACAGACCGGTTACCCTGCTTCAATTCCAAGAACTCTATCTCTTTCTTTCCTCTGACATCCTCTGGAAAATACTTCCTCAGGAATCTCTCTCTGAACACCGCCCAAGTGATCTCAGCATTCCCAGCAGATTCCAACTCAGTGCGGGTAGCAACCCACTAATCATCTGCTTCTTCTGACAGCATATGCGTACCGAACCTGACCTTCTGGTTATCGGCACACTCAGTCACTCGGAAGATCCTCTCGATCTCCTTCAACCACTTCTGAGCACCATCTGGATCGTATGCTCCCTTGAACATTGGAGGATTGTTCTTCTGGAATTCACTCAGTTGACGAGCAGCTCCCATGCCCATAACATTCTGATTTCCTCCAAGTACTCCAGCTAGCATACCCAGAGCCTCAGCAATCGCAGCATCGTCTCTACCTCTTCCAGCCATCTCTATTCTGAAAACCCAAACAAGCCAAACAATAAGTACTGATAGGGTTACACAACACTTATCCTATTCAGGGGAACAGAATAATTACGACTCGACTCGACCGACTATGCTCTGATACCACTAATGTAACACCCTTCTAAAATACCCCAATAATTTAAATTAAAATAGCAGTATATCATCAGAGTAATTATGCTATTTAAGGGTGTCACACAATAATCCACACCGTTCAACAATATAACGGTCATGCTCTTTTATTAATTTAAAACTTAAACATTTGCATAAAACACAGCGGATATAATTTCATCAATGACGTAAAACATTACATGTAAAATGGTTCTCAACCAACAATGAAACGTTTAAAACAAGTTAAACAACCCATCCCGATGTTACATCTATCAGAGCACGACCCACTAAGGAGACTACACTAGACTCCAAGCGTTAACTTCTACTCAAATCATTGCTCGTTACCTGAAAAATAGTTGTAAGGGTGAGTTCCTCAATCAATATAATAAGCATTATAAAACATTATGTAATGCTAAGTAATTTTAACACATTTCATCACCCTAATCCAAACATATATTCAGCAACAGCACATCAACTCAACATAATACTCAACACCAACACAAACACACGTATAATATTGGAATACATCCATTCATATTATACGCCATACATATATCATGCAATGAGACTCCATGCATGCGGTACCGACTATTCATGAACATATAGTTCAACTTCACCGACCAAATCCAGGTACGGCTACCAAGCTCACTAGTCCCACTCAATTGAGACCTAGTGACTCACATCACTAATTCCTCACCATGGGAATTAGCTACCACCCCAAATGGGCCATGCTATGCACGCTAATCATCTAGCATGCAAATATCAACAACAGTCCAAAATGACCAACATCACTAATTCCTCACCATGGGAATTAGCTACCACCATAAAGGCCACAATATGCATGCTAATCACCTAGCAATGCAACAACAACAACTCAAGAATAGACATATGCTCATACTCTTAGCCATAAAACAGTCTATTCACAAATGCATACATAACTGATACATTCACAGCATCATGCATACCATCACACATCAACACATTTTATCACAAAAGCATATCATATCATGCCGCATAATCAAACACAATATTAGCACACTCTACTAATACCTATACTACTCAAAACAACGGGAAATGATCCCTACTACGTCATACATCAGCTAAGTTACATCACTCAGCCTAAACAACCAAAAACTACACAACAACAGTTCAGAGAAACCACAAGTCTGCCCATACACGTATTGCCTATGCCCATACGCGTATTGCCCATTCCTGACCAAATCCATACGCGTACTGCCTATGCCCATACGCGTATGGCGCGTTTCCTCGCCCAACCCATACGCGTATCATCTGCCTCATACGCGTATGCTACGCGTACCACTCTCCCATACGCGTACCAACAGAGACAAATCTACGTTCAAAATATCATCTTTTTCACTCATACGCGTAAGGCCTCATCCATACGCGTACCAGCCATCTCATACGCGTATTGCCTAGTGCCATACGCGTATGACCAGAACCCAGAATTCCCAGATCTGCTATGGCTTTCTCTGCTACGAGATCTATCCAATTCCAACCTTCTACAGTCCAATTTTCATACATGTTCGTTCGTTTTATCAATTACAGATCATACACATTCGGCTTCCCAAATCGCTAACCTTACTACCTCTAATTCCTACGAGTTTTCGTCAATTATCATCCAAATTCGTTCATCAAATATTTCACAATTTCAGCATGCATCATTCAAATCAGAGTCAAAATCCATGGTTTATCACTACCCATTACATATTATCCCATAATACCCATTAATCGATGATAAACCCCCCCTTACCTGAGTTAATCCGGCAGCTTTGAGCTTCAAGCTTTTCCTTCCTTCAACCTTCGTTCTCTGGCTCTTTGCCCTTTTTCCCTTTCTGTCTCTTTTCCCTTTTCACGTGAAAAATAACTTTTTACCAAAAATGGGATTTTTCTAAATTCCAACTTATATATTTTCCAATAATTATTATCCCAATAATAATAATAATTCCAAAATAATAATAATAATAATCCAATTATCTAATTAAATTAATAAATATATTATTAA
This sequence comes from Lathyrus oleraceus, assembly GCF_024323335.1. NCBI lineage: Eukaryota > Viridiplantae > Streptophyta > Magnoliopsida > Fabales > Fabaceae > Lathyrus > Lathyrus oleraceus. The sequence goes on from NC_066583.1 coordinate 418,607,741, forward strand.
CTTAATTTAAATAATTATCATATTATTATCGGGGTGTTACAGGTATCCCGGTGGATTGAAAACCCGAAAGGGCGATCCAGACAAAAGTTAGGGATTAAGCGAATGACTGCGTTCTGAGTTAGTTCTGAATCTCATCTCGTGTCAATGACTGGAAACTTTTGAAGGATGGGAAACAGTCCAATCACTCTTTCAGAAAGCTGATCATCTGGAGGATGTTGAAGACGAGCGAGTCATAGCAGAATTGGAATCCAACAGAAATCCATTTCACATTGCCATTAGGTTAATTCTTGTTTTGCGATTACCTCTTTCCAGGGATTGCTTCCTGATGTAAATGCCTATTCAGAGGCCATTCAATCAATAAAATCATGTTATTCAGTACATATCTGTGTTCATTTTCATTTTACTGTTTTGTTTGCAAATATGACGTCCGAATTTTTGATAAACATTGCATCATGAAACATAAGAGCTTTACAGGTACATGCTCAATGAACATTTAAAATTGCTGTAAATTTTAAGTACTTTGAATCATCTATTCAGAACAGGTACGCTCGGGGCATTTCCTTAAGATTCCCGGCAGGTTCTCACTACGGTGCTTCCCAAGCAGGTGCTTCAGACTATACACTCCCCAGTAGAGTTGACAGTGTCAGACTGTATATTCCCAGCGGAGTTGACAGTACCAGACTGTATCTCCCCAGTCAGAGTCTCGGTATTTCGTTATCGTTAGAACACCGCGCGGCCGGTCATTTCCCCAACAGGATTCCTTGCTTCGGCTTGGCATTTTCCCCAGCATTTCGCATCCTTGCATGTAGAATCATATTGCATTGCATCCTCCCAAATCGCGTAGCATTTCCATTTTCATGGAGCATTACGCCATCGCAAAATTCAAACATACGCATGTAAGCATAAAAACATTCTCGGTATCCCAAGTGACAAGCCAGAAGTTTGTTTCCAGTGCTCAGACTGAAGGTTGTTCATGACTTACTATCCCCAGCATATGTCGTCGGCCCACGTGCCGCCTCAATTATTTTTGTTCCCTATTTCTGCCGATGCTGACAGGCATGGAGTTTTCCGGTATCCAGACCGAAGTGGCATTCAGGCCAGTTTTTCCGGTATCCAGACCGAAGTGGCATTCAGGCCAGTTTCCGGTATCCAGACCGAAGTGGCATTCAGGCCAGTTTTTTTCCGATTTTCAGATCGAAGAAGTTTCCGACGATCAAGTCGAACCACTTGTGGCATTCAGGCCAGTTTTCCGGTATCCAGACCGAAGTGGCATTCAGGCCAGTTTCCGGTATCCAGACCGAAGTGGCATTCATGCAAGTTTTTTTCCGATTTTCAGATCGAAGAAGTTTCCGACGATCAGGTTGAAGTACTTGTGGCATTCAGGCCAGTTTCCAGTATCCAGAACGAAGTGGCATTCAGGCCAGTTTTTCCGATATTCAGATCGAAGAAGTTTCTGACATTCAGGTCGATGCAACTTGTGGCATTCAGGCCAGTTTCCGGTATCCAGACCGAAGTGGCATTCAGGCCAGTTTTTCCGATATTCAGATCGAAGAAGTTTCCGACATTCAGGTCGATGCAACTTGTGGCATTCAGGCCAGTTTCCGGTATCCAGACCGAAGTGGCATTCAGGCCAGTTTCCGGTATCCAGACCGAAGTGGCATTCAGGCCAATTTTCCGGTATCCAGACCGAAGTGGCATTCAGGCAAGTTTTCGATATTCAGATCGAAGAAGTTTCCGACATTCGGGTCGATGCAACTTGTGGCATTCGGGCCAGTTTCCGGTATCCAGACCGAAGTGGCATTCAGGCCAGTTTTCGATATTCATATCGAAGAAGTTTTCGACAATCAGGTCGAAGTACTTGTGGCATTCAGGCCAGTTTCCGGTATCCAGACCGAAGTGGCATTCAGGCCAGTTTCCGATATTCAGATCGAAGAAGTTTCCGACAATCAGGTCGAAGTACTTGTGGCATTCAGGCCAGTTTCCGGTATCCAGACCGAAGTGGCATTCAGGCCAGTTTTCCGATTTCCAGATCGAAGTGGTGTTCAGACCAGATTTCCGGTGATCAGACCAACATTGATACTCTCATATTCTAATGCTTAGTGTTCAGACTAATGGGCGGCGTTCAGGCCATGGGTATTCCTGTGTTACCATTTATTTTGGTATCCAGGTCAACTTTCTGTTTTGGTACTCAGGCCGATTTTCACCGTACCAGACGGGTTCTTCTTTTGAGATTGCTTCTTTGACGATTCTGACAGGCATTGTTTCATAGGGATTCAGGATCAAAATCCGGGTCTTCTTAGTATTTAACCATCTCCCACTATGATCATATGAAGAACGTCCTGCTTCATATTCTCTAGTTGAAGCCGCTTAAATAGGGGCAACTGTCATACCCCGATTTCGGTCCTGAATTTTTTATGTTTGTTTAGCATGCTTGGCCTAACCTTACTTTGGTCTTATATGAGGATTGGTCTTAGTCCAAAGTCATGGTGTTGTTCATGTGATTGTTAATACTCATATGGTCTTGGTCATCCAAACAACCAACCTTCTTGTGTCACAAGCCAATTGCCAATCATGCCATTTGATTCATAAATATCCCTTTCAAATCCTAATCTTATACCATCATTTCATGGCCCTGTTAACATATATTGCCTGTCAAGTTATGTTCTTTTTTTTAAAAAGGGTCAAGCACTCAAGTCATAAACAAAACAATTTGGAAACCAACTTCAAACCATTTGTTAATCCATTTCAATCTATTTCATGTCATTGTAAACCATTACATGTGAGTCCATACAAGAAAATACAAAATTTGGCATTTTTGACCAACTGTTGACTTTGGTCAACAATTGACTTTTTGGTCAACTTTGACAAAAGTCAACCCAAATCCATTAAACCCTAAATTCACCCATAATTGTCCATTGAATATCCATTTACAAAGAAATCATAAAGAAAACACATTTTGACCATTTGTTGACTTTGGTCAACAATTGACTTTTGGTCAACTTTGACCAAAGTCAACTTTCACTTGCTTTTGCCCATCCAACTTGGCCCGACCTTTTTCTTTAATACATCACCCAATCTTCATTTGTTGTTGTTGATTTTTCTTGTTTTCTTCCATTGCTATCAAGTCCCATTGTGCAAACCAGGATGTCTTGACCATGAACCAATAACCATGTTCCTTGGTTCTGCCCTAACCATTGGCCAAGGAGTTCAACTATTGTGCAGCAAATCCATGGATGCAGATGTTGTTGTCACAGGTCATGTAACATACCACCATCCTGTTAGCCTGCTACCACTCACTGCTGTCATGAACTCATCCGGAAATGGCATTGGATTAACATATCATATCAGTCTGCAAATAAACCTAAGTTAACATACATCCATGTGTCTGCCACCACAATAACCAAACCTGCAAAAAGAAACCAGTTGGCAGCATGTTATAAATGTGTGAGTCCTGTGGAAAATGTCGCTCCCTGACCAAGAGACTAACTAAATGATGAAGCCAAATCATGACCATCGGCTCAATGGATTTCCTGCAGCAAAATCAATGTGGACATAAGAAGCAAAACATGTGCACACACTTTGCCTTGCTCGATATATTGTAGCAGCACCATAAGCACATAACCAATGAAACCTACATTAAGCCTTGAGTTTGTCATGGTGATGATGGCATGGAAGTTGCAACCTGAAACATCTTGCTCACAATCCAACACCATAGTCATGACACATGATGCAACTTGGCATACTGAATCTATCATAGAAACCTATAACACAGTTAGTTCAAGAGTCAGTTTAACCAAACCTTAGCATACCACAACCATCAATGCTCCTACAGTTAGCTCTGCAGCATATGAGTTGGAACCAGGATAAGAACCCTGCTATGAGACTAAGCACACATCTGAACTTGACCAAGGTATCAAGGTCCTGCAGCATGAGGTTTCCAGCAACATGCGTGCATCCAAAATCCCGCTAATTGCAAAACATCCTGCCCAAGCTAAACATTGTGGAACCTTGTTGCAAATCCACTGTTGCAACAACCTTGCTACAGGATATACTCTTGCCATCATCAACAAATGCTAAGACCAAAACAGACCTGTTGTGATCCTGCAGTACACCATACTGCCATGCCATGGTCATTCTTGCCTTACCTTGCCACACATTACTTTGCATGACAAACTGGTCCTGCTTTCACCAATAATCAAATAGATTCAACATGTTAGAGGTGATGCTAAAAAATCCAACCATACATGACCAAGAAAATGACATGATGATGCAAACAAAATCCAAGTCAGAAATCAACATGAAACTTGCAGCAACCTCCAATGCATCAAACCTCCAAACATAATCCTGCAATAGCCCACGCCTCCAAAGTTAGGCCTACAACAAACGATCAAGAGCAATAACCAAGGAGTTAAAACAGTTCAGCAAGGCCAACCAATTTGTTGCGAAAATAACTTGTCCAAGTCAGAATGTGACTTCATGCTGCAACCTCTTGATCTCCTACTGGAAGTCCAAATAATGGCCATTGGAAAGTCTGCTGCAATCCTGGTTCATAACTTTCAAACCTGACCACAAACATCATAAAAAACAATTCAAACAATATCATGCCAGTCCTGGTTAGGTTCACTGAAGCGCATGATCAAGACTAGGCAGAATGTCAGGTTAAGTTAAAAAAAGTTAAAGATTTTGTTTTGTTGATTTTGGAGAATTTAACTTGCAGTAGTGATTGCTGATACGCTCTCCATCGTCCACAACAAGACTACTGCCTCTAGATTGAAGGTGCAGGGTTTTGGTTTTATGCACTTCTACAAAATTCTAGCAGTGTACAGCTTTCACATTGACTGTTATTAAAAGCTGTTGCTCAAAGTAGTGTTCAAGAAAACACCCAAAACCAGAGTTGTGATAAAAAAAAAAACGAAAATGCTTTTGGAATCTTCAATGTTTTTACTACAGTAACACAAAAGCAATTGGCAAGTGTTAGAATCCAAAAAATTCCCAAATTGGAATAGAGACAAAAAACAATTGGAGAAAGGTTGAACTCAGATTACCTGTTCCAAATCTAGCATTAAAGAGGCCAATCCAATTTATGAACACCGAAGGGACTTCATAGAGTTACTCCTTTGAACACAAGGATACCAATTCGAAACCCTAACGGCAGAGGATAAAAGGAGAGGAGTGACTCAGTAAAGAGGAGGAGAGAGGCAGAATTGAAAACTGGAAAAGCAAAAATTAAAACCCTAATCCAAAACCCGAAAAACCTGGAGGAGGAAAATCCCAAAGGCAAACTCTAATCCCAAACACCAAAGAACCAGTATTGGAAGAGAGGAGCCGGAAGATTTAAGACTTGATTCGCCGTCTCATCGAAGGTGAGATTTCTGCTTTAGGAACCGTGGATTTATGTTTTTGTTGCTTAACGTTGTTGAGTGATGGGTAAGCGAAGGGTACGCGAGAGAGAGGTTTGAGAGATGATGTTTGAGCGATTTCGTGAGGGTGATGGGAGTTTGAGTACTGGAGCGATTTCTTAGTGAGACGCTGAGAGTGAGGGACAAGCGAAGGTTGAGGACGATGAGAGTTGAGAAGAGAAAGATTCTTTGGAGTTTGATAGGATCCGTGAGATTGTGAGAGACGGAGACGGAGACGAAAGTGTCTTCTGTTTTGGTTTTCTTTTTTTTCTTTTCTTTAATATTTTTTTATATACAGAATAAGTTTTGAAAAAAAAAACATTAAACATTTTGTTTAAGCTTCCTAAGTAGTTAATAAGTATTTCCACATTTTCAATGCATATTCTGTCGAAGAACCCAACAGCCAGGCGGCTGGGTTTGACTACTGGTAGTCCAACAAACCCTTTTTTATTTTAGTTTTTATTCTAATGTTTAATCTTCTTAGTTTATACATTTAAAGTAGCATCAAAGTAATAAATAACCATGAGTGGTCTGGTGGAGAGGGGTAGTATCATAGTCTTGAGTGGGGTGGGTTCAATACTCATGTGTAGCATTTTTTTTTTTGGCATTTTATTTCTTTTAGCTATTTTATTTTCTTTTAGAATTTTCATTTCTCTTTATGTTTATGCCTTTTTTATACTCATAGTTTCATTTGTTAATAATGCCAATTTGTTTTCTTTTAATTTCATCATTCATTCCAAACCATTTTTAAACTTATAAAAATCATATTTTTCTTGATTTAATATCGAGCCCATTTTCACACCCTTGTAAGTCGATTGCTTTTTAAGCATCGCCATCAACCTCACATAGCTTACTCTTGGGCTTTAATACAATGAGTCGGTTCCTTTGCACTTACACTCATACATTGCATTATTTATTGTTTGGACCCGATTTAATTATTCCAATACTTTGAATCCCCATTCATTACAAATGTATCCCTCTCCCATGAAATGTATAATATTTATTCTTTCATTCTTTATTCATCTGTTAATACAAGAATTAAAAATGAACATTCGATAACCATTTCAAAACAAGATCAAAACCTCGATCCAACGTCGAGTAATCATTTTTCAAAACCTAACAGAACCAGCACGTATTCATCCACCCTTTTGTAAGTCGATTGCTTTATGCATCGCCATCAACCTTGTAAGTCGATTGATTTATGCATCGCCATCAACCTTGTAAGTCGATTGCTTCGTGCATCGCCATCCACCCTTATCCCTAACACTTCTCCTTGCTCCACTCGTCAACTCTTGTTCCGATTAGGTAGCACCCATTAGATAGAACCCTTTGTATGATAACATAGGTAAGATTCTCATATCCTTTTGTATGATAACATAGGTAGGATTCCCTTATTCTTTTGTATGATAACATAGGTAGAATTCCCATATTCTTTGCATGCTAACATTAGGTAGATATTCCCATTTGTAAATCCTAAACACTTAAGTACACATTGCATGACAACTCTAGGGCAGAGCTTCCCCATTTCTTTTAGACCTTTCCGAGCGTCTCCGATCTTGTGGCATGTAGTCCGTTCTATTGCAAAGAGGTAACTGCCTAAGACTCGATTCAGCAAGCTGCGACACCTACTGCTAGGACGTGAACACATCGCCCAATCTCCTTTGACACAACTGGTGTCCTCCTTTGTAAGTCCATGTTCAGATGGCAAGCCCTATGTTAGCCGAACTACGGCAACTCTGATTCTCATGTTCAGATGAGATACGTAGGCACAAGATGCGATGTCTTGCCGAGTTTGACTAACGACTAACAACTAATCCTTGTTTGCTTTCGCCCTTGTTGCGATCCTTTCTCTCGCCCTCGTTGCGATCGAGACATTCCCTTTCTCTTGCCCTAGTTACAATCAAGACCTTTGTTCCCGTAGTTAGCTGAACTACGTTTTGCTCTGATTCTCATTCCCGATGAGATACGTAGGCATAAGACGCGACGTCTTAGCGAGCACACTTATCCTTCACCCATAGGTAGCCGAGCTACGAAGACTCTGATTCTCATATTCAGATGAGATACGTATGCAGTGGATGCGACATCCGTGCGAGTCATTTCTTTGACCCCTTTCTTTTAGTAAATAGTACATTAGATAAACACACACCCTTTAGACAAGAACAAACAAGAGTGGATCCCGTAGAGTACTACGGATGCGTAGGGGTGCTAATACCTTCCCTTCGCATAATCGACTCCCGAACCCAAGATTTGGTTGCGAGACCTTGTCTTTTCCTTTCCTTTCTCCAGGTTTACTTCGAGCGTTTCCTTTCCCTCCTTTGGGATAAATAACGCACGGTGGCGACTCTTCTGTCATTCCTTCTTTCTTGCCGGTTGTTTTTTTCGCACACTGTATTTTTTCAGGCTGCGATAATGAGTACCAAAGGAACCTTCATGCACTTCAGTTATCAACAAGTCTGCTTCATGTCTATCCACGCATCTGAGCAAAACCATGTCAAAGTTTCTCTTGTACAGTATACACCATTCAAGTAGAAATTGTCGGCTAATCTTCTCAAAGTCTTCTTATCTTTCAAAGATGCCCCAACAGGTAGATCTGACTTTGGAGGAAACATTTGATGTCATAATACCACGGCTTCTCATCTTCGATCTCTTCAACAGCAAACACATGAGCTGGCCTATCAAGACGCATCATAGAGAAATTGGGAACTTGATTCCAATACTTCACTACAATCATTGACGCCAACGTTGCAAGAGAATCTGCCATATCGTTTTCATCTCGAGGGATATGATGAAACTCAACCTTTGTAAAGAAACTTGAAATCCTTCTCGCACAATCTCTATATGGTATTAAACCGGGTTGATTTATCTCCCATTCACCTTTGATCTGATTCACAACCAAAGCTGAATCTCCAAAGACATCCAAATACTTGATTCTGAGATTCATGGCCTCTTCAAGCCCCATAATGCAAGCTTCATATTCTGCCATGTTGTTTGAACACTTGAAAGTCAATCTAGCTGTAAATGGTAGATGTGTTCCTTGAGGAGTAATAATCACTGCCCCAATGCAATTTCCATATTGATTAACAGCTCCATTAAATACCATGCCCCAACGGGAACCAGGTTCTGGCCCTTCTTCAAGCAATGGTTCATCACAATCTTTCATTTTTAAGTACAAAATCTCTTCATCAGGAAAATCATACTGCGCTGACTAGTAATCTTCAATTGGTTGGTGAGCCAAATGGTCAGCCAAGATACTACCTTTGATCGCTTTTTGAGATCGGTATTCAATATCATACTCTGATAACAACATCTGCCAACGGGCAATCCTCTTAGTTAAAGCAGGCTTCTCAAATATATACTTGATCGGATCCATTTTGGATATCAACCAGGTGGTATGATTCAACATATACTGACGCAGACGCTTAGCAACCCAAGCCAGTGCGCAACCAGTTTTCTCAAGCATAGAATACCGAGTCTCACAGTCGGTGAACTTCTTACTGAGGTAGTAAATCGCTAATTCTTGTTTTCCAGTCTCATCTTGCTGACCAAGAACACAACCTATATTATCTTCGAGCACAGTCAGATACAAGATCAACGGTCTTCCTTCAACAGGTGGAGACATAATCGGAGGTTCAAGCAAATATTCCTTGATACTATCAAAAGCATTCTGGAAGTCTTCGGTCCAATCACAAGACTGATATTTCCAAAGAAGCTTAAATATAGGCGCACATGTGGCAGTCATGTGGGAGATGAATCTGGAAATATAATTCAAGCGGCCGAGAAAACCTTTGACTTGCTTCTTAGTTTTGGGCGCAGACATCTCTTGTATTGCTTTGACCTTGGCAGGATCAACTTCAATACCCTTCTCGCTGACAATAAAGCCCAACAGCTTACTAGAACGAACACCAAAAGTGCACTTATTGGGATTCAAGCGGAGTTTATACTTCCTCAAATGCTGGAATAGCTTCAACAAATGCTCAACATGTTCCTCTTCATCAATCAATTTGGAAATTATGTCGTCGACATATACTTCAATCTCTTTATGCATCATATCATGAAAAAGAGTGGTCATGTCTCTCTGGTAAGTTGCACCAGCATTCTTTAGACCGAAAGGTATCACTCTATAACAGAATGTTCCCCAAGGTGTAATGAATGTGGTCTTCTCCATATCTTCTGGTGCCATTTTGATCTGATTATATCCGGAAAATCCATCCATAAATGAAAAGACTTTGAACTTAGCAGTATTGTCTACCAACATATCAATGTGTGGTAGAGGGAAATCATCTTTCGAATTGGCTTTATTCAAATCTCTATAGTCAACACACATGCGGACTTTTCCATGTTTCTTCGGCACAGGCAGAATATTGGCCACCCATTGCGGATACTCAGCGGTCACAAGGAAACTGGCATCAATCTTCTTATGCACTTCCTCTTTGATCTTCACAGCCATATCAAAATGCGTTCTTCTCAACTTCTGCTTGACTGACGGGCATTCTGGCTTCAACGACAATCTATGCTCCACAATCTCAGAATCCAAACCAGGAATGTCTTGATAGGACCAAGCAAACACATCTGAATACTCTCGAAGAAGATCAATCAACCCCTTCTTGGCATCTGGACACATTCGAGACCCAATCTTGACTTCCTTCACATCGTCCTCGGAACCCAAATTGACTAACTCGACCTGCTCTTCGAACGACTGAATGGTCTTTTCATCTTGCTCAAGAAGACGAGATAATTCATCACTCACTTCTATATCACTTTCCTCCTCGGTCTCAAATGCAGGGAATTCAAAATTTGGAGAAGGAGAAGGATCATTGTATTCAATGGGGTTAAGAACCACCCTGCATAATGATTTGATATTTTGATTTTAGAGAAGTGAATTTGTGACCAAATATTACGCATATGGACAATTATGTTGTTTATTAATGTTTTTTGTGATTACCATTTTCAGAATAAAGTAGAAAGTAAAAATAATCATCATAGATGTGGATGAATATAATTAATTTTATTAATGATCAATTTGAAAATGCCCAAATAATGTTCACTTCTCCATTAGGCATAGGAGAAGGATTTTAAAAACATATAAAAGCAATTACTTAGATCGATGCAAAATAACTGGAATATCAACAGCAGTCCAATTGTTGCAAGCCTTTCCATGCATCATAAACTTGGTGCAGTCTTCTTCTTCGTCATCCTCTAGCACAACAGCTAAGTGTTGTTCATTCATGGCAATGAACCTTCCGCTACGGAAGCTAAGTTGCATATCTTCAGACCTTGCAGTTGATGAACCTTTTTGGAACCCCAAACCGGTTCTGCCTTTGTTGTCGGAGACCTCTACCATACGCCCCCACTGATAAACATTGCCTTCTTCCACAATCTTCTTAGCATCTTTTAATCAGGACATAGGGGTCCCAACTCTCTTTTCAGCAGTAATAGATAAGGCTTAGAACGGAGTTCCAACCTCATCCTCATCTTCCACGTAAGAGAAAGATGACAAATGGCTAACCAACAATGCCTTCTCTCCACCAACAATCACTAGCTTGTCATTCTTCATAAATTTGAGCTTCTGGTGCAAAGTGGAGGTAACAGCTCCTGCCTCGTGGATCCATGGCCTTCCCAACAAGCAACTAAAGGCTGGGTGGATATCCATTACTTGAAAAGTAATTTGAAAATCACTCGGGCCTATCTTAACTGGAAGGTCCACTTCACCAATAATTGTCTTGCGCAAACCATCTAAAGCTTTGACAATCACGCCGCTATACCTCATAGGTGCTCCTTGGTAAGATAGCTTTGACAAAGTGACTTCGGAAGTACATTTAGTGATGACCCGGTGTTAACAAGCACATTTGACAAAGCATCTTCTTTGCAATTCATAGAAATGTGCAAACCCAAATTATGATTTCTTCCCTCCTTAGGGAGTTCTTCATCACAGAAGCTAAGATTATTGCAAGAAGTGGTGTTAGCCACGATATGATCAAATTGATCCACTGTAACATCATGTCCTACAAAAGCTTGTTGCAGAACTCTCTGTAGTGCTTCTCTGTGTGCTTCTAAATTCATGAGCAGAGACAACATTGAGATCTTTGAGGGGTTTGGAGCAGCTGCTCCACCATATTAAACTCACTTCTTTTAATCAAACGAAGTACCTCATCATCATCATTGGCCTTCGCATCGCTGGATTCACCAGACTTACCCTTTGAAACACCAACTGGATCTTCAACAGGAACTTCCACCTCTTTACTCACAACTGATTCCTCTTTATCCTTTGGGAACACCGACCCAAACACTCGACCATTGCGGGTCACTTTGGTAATATCAACAATGCTCACCACTGTGCCAGTCGTAGGCAACAGAACCTCTTGACCACCTTCTATCATTATGACATTATACTGATATGGTATAACTTTATCAAATGAATACGGGACTGGGCCCGCTAACCGTATTACCAACGGCGATACTGATCTATTACTGACACAGTTACTGTTACTACTATCGTACTGGATTACCAACCTCTCTGGCTTCTTGAAAACGGGAACTATGACATTTACATCGTCATCTACATGACGGGATTGAACAATCTGAATCATGCCTTCATCCATCAGTCGCTGGATGTCCCTTTTCACAACATCGCAACCCCTCGGGTTAACATTACAAACAACACAACCATCATGGTCGTGCTCACAATCGCTTACCAGGAAAACATCCATATGAATTTTCACAAAGGATTTTCGTATAAACCGCACATCAAAAACTTTAAACTCTCTAGGACAACCATCCACCATATTTACAGAAGAGTTCCCATGAGCGGGAAAAGGATTTGCTTTTACATTCAGCGCACGGTCCTCGAAGGACACCATTCCACTCTTCATCAGCTTCTGAACCTCATACTTTAGTGGGTAACAGTTCTCGATATCATGTCTGGGTGCTCCTTGATGAAAAGCACAATAGATTTCAGGTTTATACCACCAAGGAAGAGGCTTTGGAATCTGTGGCAGGTTTCTTGGTTAAATCAGGTTCTTGAGAACCAAGGACGGGTAGAGTTCTGCGTAAGACATAGGAATCGGGTTAAAAGAGACCTTCTTCCTCTCTAAATTTAGTTGATGATGATTGTTATTGGTATTGTTGTTATTGTAGCTATTTGTTCGTTTTTGCGGCTGCTATTGTTGAAGTTGTGGTTGTTGTTGAACTGGTGTTGATTGTTGATTAGAAAATACCGGGATAACGGATGATACTTGATGATGATGATGTTGACGGGATGTTGGATTCCTTCTTATCTGAGGCCTCCTCTGCCTCCCACTGCTTATTGCATTTGCTTCATTGTCCTTTTTCTTGTTAAAACTACTACCATACCTCTTACTTGTTGATGCCTCATCCTTTGACAAACGTCCCTCTCGGACTCCTTCCTCAAGCCTTATCCCCATGTTTACCATTTCGGTAAAGTCACTGGAGGCACTAGCAATCATTCGTTCATAATAAAGTGAACTCAGGGTCTTTAGAAATATCTTTGTCATCTCTTTTTCCTCCAAAGGAGAAGTGATCTGGGCATCCAATTCCCTCCATCTTTGCGCATACTCTTTAAATGTCTCCTTATCCTTCTGAGACATAGACCTCAACTGGTCTCTATCAGGCGCCATGTCCATGTTGTACTTATACTTCTTGACAAAAGCCTCTCCCAGGTCATTGAAAGTGCGAATGTTGGCACTATCCAACCCCATATACCAACGGAGTGCAGCACCGGTCATACTGTCCTGGAAATAATGAATCAACAGTTGATCATTATCGGTCTGAGTAGACACTTTGCATCCATACATCACCAGATGACTGAGCGGACAAGTATTCCCCTTATACTTTTCAAAGTCAGATACTTTAAACCTCACCAAGATTTTGACGTTGGGCACTAAACACAACTCAACAGCACTTTTCCCAAACAAATCCTTACCTCTCAGCGTCTTCAATTCCTTGCGAAACTCAAGAAACTCATCTTTCATTTCATCCATTTTCTCATAGACATCCAGACCCTAAGACGGCTCAGAATGATAAATGGTGTCCTCTACACGAGGTAAGGTGTGCACAACGGGAGGTGGCACGGACATGACCGGGCTAGATGTCAGCATGGAAGCAAAGGTAGGCACAAAGCCTTTAGGCACAAAGTTGGACGGAATTTCCCATGGGAATCCGACAGACATAGCAGGCACAAAGTGAGCGACAACAACGGGCATGGTAGAGGTATCCACCTCTAAAATAACCGTCCTCGCAGGAGGAGTTGCAGGCGTTGGAGAAGATTGGCTATGAGCAGCAAGAACTGACTCCATCATGGCAGTCAGACGGGTGATCTCGTCCTTCAGCTCTCTGTTCTCTTGCTCCAAATGTTCCATGATTCTAAGATGATTGGCGTGGGTGTTGTACCGATGAGTCAGCTTGGCTAAAGCATAGAAGAAACACCAATGAGACATCTGTTGAAAGAGAAACCTGCTTATGCAAATGATGCATGAAATGCAATGCTTGATTATTTATTTTTGTTTTCAAGGAACGTACTATATCATTTGCAAACACACACACACACACACACACACACACACACACATATATATATATATATATATATATAAATATATATACATATATAAATATATATACATATATATATATATATATATATATATATATATATATATATATATATATATATATATCAATAATTGCAATTTTTATATGACAAAAAATCTATTTTCATTTATATAATTTGGAAGGATTACACTAAGTACAATTTCAGAAACCAAATGAAAAATACAAGAGAAAAGGAGACTAGTCATCCTAAGGAACCCTAAGAATAATGTCAGAAGCCCTAGCTGAAGGCGCGTACTTCTTTCTAATGCGTCGAATCTCGGTCTCAAAAGAAAGCCTTCATCTGAGTCTTCTCGAGGACAAGCTGATCAACAATCTTCTTCCAAGCAATGGAAGGCTAAGGCATGCTAGAAGATGAAACCTCTGGCTCTCTCTGTCTCTTCGTCACTCGGTCTTCAAGTAGCTCAATAAGTGCATCTTTTTCCTTAGACTCCAACTGCAACTATTCATGCTTCTTGCTCAAAGCATGGAAACGCTCGTCCCAAATATCCTTCTCTTGCATCATCTTGATGAGCGCGTCTTCCAACTCCTCTATATCTTGGTTAGGGAGAGTTAATGGCTCAACCACAACCATAGACATAGGTCTTTCACAAGGATAAGGCATCTTCAACTCCAAAGCTCTCTTCTTCACCCAAAGAGTGTAAGCTTCCAAAGCTACATAATTGCTTGGACCAAGCTCGAATCTTCCTTTCCTATGCATATTATGCCAAGCATACACAATATTTTGCTTCAAATGTTGGGGATCTTTATCCTCTTGATAGAAGAGACCTTCTAACAAAGTGTTATTAGGTTTGTCTCTCAAGTGGAACCCAAGTTGACGACGAGCCAAAGTAGGGTTGTAGTTAATTCCTCCTTGCGTACCAATGAGAGGCACATTAGAGAATTCACCACAACTATCAATAATCTCCAATCTTCTCAAAGATGGATCATACCAAACTATATTGAAATTCTAGTAACAGACTATCGATGTCACACTGGATGTTATGACAACCAATTCTGCGCAGACAGGTAATGTATGCAGAAGGTAAATGTAAAGTGCAGTAAATAACACAGAGAATTATTTACCCAGATCGGTGACAAACACACCTACGTCTGGGGGCTACCAAGCCAGGGAGGAAATCCACTATAAGTAGTATTAATTCAGGACTTAAACCAACTGTTTAATCCTATCACTTAAGACCTACCCAATGCAATTTCAATCTAAACTAAGACCAGAGTTCCTACTCACTCCCCCTCAATCACCACAGTGATTACAACCTTTAATTAGTTTAAAGTTAATGGCGAAGTTATACTTCAAACAACTCTTGATTGTGCTTAACAGCTTGAATCAAGAAACACAACACTCACGCTTAAAAGCTTAGAGTGACACAACAATTACAACTCAATGAACACCCTAGTCCAATGCAATCATCTAGGTGATAATTGCTTGGCTCACAAGTAAAACCTAATACAAGACACAAAATAAAGTACAGCCGTGAAATATACTGATATAGTAAATGCTTCACGCTTCAAACCCCTTGAGTTGCTGAAAGTAGGATTGCCATCCTTTTATAATGCAGCACTTGGGCCTTGTACTTGAATTTCCTAAACTTAAGGTTAAGCAAGTTAACCTAATTTCCACATATTAGGGTGCTAACAAATATGCTATATGCTAGGCCTCTTAATTGTAGCTCAGTTGTTAATTTCCTGGATTTTAGCTCAGCTGTTAGATTCCTGAAAAATAGCCTTACATAAATACTGAAACATAAAAACTAACTAGCCTACACTTTAGCATATGCTGTCAGGAATGAATGTCATAACATTCAGTTTGACGTCCAGAACATAGGCCATATGCTAAACATCTTTAATTCTAGCTCAGCTGTTGGTTTCCTGAAACAGCAGCCTATAATAAATACTGAACTATACCATAAAAACTAACTGGCCTATAATTCAATATCTGTTGTCAGAGGTGAATGTCATAACATTCAGTTTGACATTCAGTAAATCCTGTATTACCTAATCCTGCAGTATACTACTCAAGCATGTCATGACATCAGTCAAGACATCAGAGTACAGTTAGTGTTTTAACATACAATGCAGCCAATCAAAAACATCTACAAACTCCCCCTTTGGCAAATTTTTGGCTAAAACAACTTGGCATCACAAAAGAGTTCACAGCAGCGGAGAGCACACATCCAAGCAGAGAATTAAATTAGCTAATACACTCAACACACATAGAAGTTGAACAGCAACACACTCAGCACACATAGAAGTTGAACAACAACACACTCAGCACATATAGAAGTTAAACTTCAAGTTGCAGTATAACCTCTGGTTTAGAGGACCTTCAACTTCAAATAAATCTGTTCAAACAAATCTGTTGTCCTGGGGTACAGATGTTACTCCCCCTTTTTGTCAAAAATGTTGCCAAAGCAACACTTAATATTACATACCAAAACAACCAATCAACAAAACACAATCTTGATTTTACTTCACAGTTTCAATCAAGACGGCATACTCTTGATCTTGCTTCACAGCTTTGATCAAGTAGACACACATTCTTGCTTCACAGCAGGTACACCCACATTAGATGCCATGACTTTGTGTATGACATCTTGAAACACTCCTGCATGAACATGTTCTTGAAATCCAGCAGGTACATAGGATGTCTCATGTTAAGATATCCCCCTGACATCTTGTTAACACACTTGTTGCAAGTGAAATAGCTATGATCTGTTGACCAATCAGAGCACACTTTAAATTATTTAATAGTTTGAAATATTAAACAACACATTCCTAACATCCTTATTTGCTATAATTCCTCAAAAAGGCATATTCCCAATTTTCCCCTTAAATTTTCAAACTGAGTAGCATCCAAAGCCTTTATAAATATGTCAGCAAGTTGTAGTTCAGTTGCTACATGTTCCAAGGTAATCACTTTGTCTTCCACCAGATCTCTGATGAAGTGATGTCTAATGTCAATATGTTTGGTCCTGCTGTGTTGGATAGGATTCTTTGAAATATTGATGGCACTGAGATTGTCACAGAACAATGTCATGACATTCTGAGAGACATTGTACTCAGTCAGCATCTGTTTCATCCATACCAGTTGGGAACAACTGCTTCCAGCTACTATGTACTCAGCTTTTGCAGTGGACAATGATACACAGTTCTGTTTCTTGCTGAACCACGATATGAGATTGTTTCCCAAGAAGAAACATCCTCCTGATGTGCTTTTTCTGTCATCAGCACTCCCAGCCCAATCAGCATCACAATACCCAGATAAGATAGGCTCAGAGCCATGAGAGTATAGCATACTATAATCACAAGTCCCATTGATATACTTGAGAATCCTCTTGACTTGATTTAAGTGACTCACTTTGGGTTCTGCTTGGTATCTAGCACACATACCAACTGCATAGGCAATATCAGGTCTATTGGCAGTTAGATATAGTAGGCTACCTATCACGCTTCTATACAAGCATTGATCAACACTAGAACCTCCTTCATCTTTAATTAATTTTAAATGAGTAGGTGCAGGAGTTCTTTTGTGACTAGCATTATCCATACCAAACTTCTTAACTATGTTCTTGGCATATTTGCTTTGGGAAAGAAACATAAAATCTTTCATTTGGTTAACTTGCAGTCCAAGAAAATAAGCCAATTCCCCAACCAAACTCATTTCAAATTCAGATTGCATCTGGTTAACAAAATGTTTCACCATTTTATCTGACATTCCACCAAAGACAATATCATCCATATATATTTGGGCAATCATGATTTTGCCATCTTCATCCTTCACAAACAAAGTCTTATCTATCCCTCCTTTTCTGTACCCATTAGAAGTCAGAAATTCAGTCAACCTCTCATACCAAGCTCTAGGAGCTTGCTTCAACCCATACAAAGCTTTCCTCAACTTGTACATATGTTTTGGTAGGTTAGGATCACTGAACCCTTTGGCTTGTTCCACATAGACTTCTTCATTCAAGTAGCCATTTAAAAAGGCACTTTTCACATCCATTTGGAACAATTTGAACTTCAGAATGCAGGCAATACCTAACAACAATCTTATTCACTCAAGCCTTGCAACAGGTGCAAAAGTCTCATCAAAATCAACCCCTCCAACTTGAGTATACCCTTGTGCCACTAGTCGAGCTTTATTCCTAGTGATTACTCCTTTCTCATCAGACATGTTCTTGTAAATCTACTTGGTACCAATGATGTTAGTCCTTTCAGGTCATGGAACTAACTCCCATACTTCATTCCTTTTAAACTGCTCCAGCTCATCTTGCATAGCATTGATCCAATATTCATCAGTCAGGGCTTCTTTCACATTTTTTGGTTCAACCTTGGATACAAAACAGGAATTTGAGCTATTCTCCCTTGATCTGGTAGTCACACCACTATTGGGATCTCCTATGATAAGATCCTTAGGGTGGTCTTTCCGAATCTTGATAGAAGGCACCTTGTTGACTGGTATGTCTGTTGAAGTCTCAAGGAATGTTCTAACATCCTCAATGACATTGGATCCTTCATCTTGATCATCCATAATCACATTTATGGATTCCATCAGGACATTGGTTTTGGAGTTGAAAACTCTGTAAGCTCTGCTGTTAGTAGAGTATCCCAGGAATATACCCTCATCACTTTTGGGGTTCATTTTCCTTCTCTATTCACGATATGTGAGAATGTAACATTTGCTTCCAAAAATATGAAAGTACTTCACAGTAGGTTTTCTACCTTTCCATATTTCATATAGAGTGGAAGAGGTTCCCTTTCTCAAGGTAACTCTATTGTGAACATAGCAAGCTGTATTCATAGCTTCAGCCCGAAAGTGCATATGAAGCTTCTTTGCATGAATCATAGCTCTAGCAGATTCTTGAATAATTCTGTTTTTCCTTTCAACTATTCCATTTTGCTGAGGAGTAATGGGTGAGGAAAACTCATGACTTATTCCTTCAGATGAGAAGAAATCAGCAAACTTGGAATTTTTAAACTCCTTCCCATGGTCACTCCTTATTCTGATAACACAGCTATCCTTTTTCCTTTGGAGTCTGATGCACAGATCTTTGAAGACATCAAATGCATCTGATTTTTCTCTGATGAAGCTTATCCATATGTATCTGGAATGGTCATCAACAACCACATAAGCATATTTCTTCCCACCAAGACTTTCAACCTGCATAGGTCCCATTAAGTCCATGTGCAAGAGTTCCAGAGTTTTGGATGTTGTAGGATGTCCCAGCTTAGGATCTAACATCTTGGTTTGCTTGCCAACCTGGCATTCTCCACAGACTCTTCCTTCATCAATAAGCAGCTTTGGGATTCCTCTAACTGCTTCCTTGGATATGATCTTTTTCATTCCTCTTAAATGAAGATGTCCAAGTTGTCTATGCCACAACTTCACCTCCTGTTCTTCCTTGGCTGAGGAGCACATTGAGGAGTAGTTTGAGACTTTAGGTTCCCATAGATAGCAGTTATCTTTGGATCTGGATCCTCTCATAACTTCTTGATTATCTCCATTCATCACAACACATACTTCCTTAGTGAACTGAACATAGAACCCTTGATCACATAGCTGGCTTATGTTGATGAGATTAGCATTTAGTCCTTTTACTAACAACACATTATTTAGTTCTGGAACTCCAGGACTGTCCAGCTTCCCAACACCTTTGATTTTTCCTTTAGCTCCATCGCCAAAGGTCACATAACTGGTAGTATGAGGTTGTATATCCACCAATAAGTTCTCCATACCAGTCATATGTCTTGAGCAACCACTATCAAAATACCAGTCTTCTCTGGTAGATGCCCTTAGAGTTGTGTGAGCTAACCTAGCAACCTATTTTTGTTTCTTGATGAGGGCCTTATGCTTAAATGCCTTCTGCTTAGGTTTGACTTGAGGGGTCTGGTTAGGATAACCATGCAACCTGTAACATAAGGGTTTTATGTGGCCAAATCTACCACAGTAGTGACATCTCCATCTTTGAAATTTCTTCTTCTGATGGATAATCCTCCTGTTTCTCTGATGTTGTGACATTGGTTGTGACTTCTGCTTGATTTTCTGAACTTCAGCCTTTGAGCTTTTGAGTTCAGTTGAGGATTCCTTAACAAATCCTAAACCAGACACGGTCCTGATTTCTGTCCCACCTTTCGAATCTCTTCCAAGGTGTCATTTCCCTTATTCAGCATCCTGATGGATTTTGTCATTTGATCTAGCTTAGAGGTCAGCAAGGTTATCTCACCACTAAGACCATCTATGACAGTCTGATGCTTCTTTTTCTCAGCTTCCAGCTCCTTGATGAGTTTCTTCTACTTTTCTCCTTGTATACACACTTCTTCACTTTTGACACATAGCTCTTTATATGAAGTAGCAAGTTCATCCAATGTAAGTTCATCTCCACTAGAGTCATCATCAGAGGCACAGACACTTGTTAGTGCAGTGACATGTTTAGCAGATTCTCCTTCAGATTCACTCTTAGAGTCTCCTTCAGACCAGGTGACAGATAGTCCCTTCTTTTGCATCTTGAGGTAAGTAGGACATTCAGCTCTAACGTATCCAAAACCTTCACATCCATGGCACTGGATTCCCTTGCCTTGGTTGAAGTTTTCTTCAGATGTTGATCTTTTACTGATGTCAGACGAAATGTTCTTGACATTTCGTCTACCTTTTTGATCAATCTTCTTTATGAACTTGTTGAACTGTCTCCCAAGCATGGCTATAACTTCTGATATGCTTTCATCACCTCCAATACTTCCTTCTTTTGAATCCTCTTCAATATTTGATACGAAAGCTATGCTTTGTTTTTCTTTTCAACATTCTCACACAAGCCCATTTTAAAAGTTTGGAGTGAGCCAATAAGCTCATCAACCTTCATATTGCAGATATCTTGAGCCTCTTCTATAGCAGTAACCTTCATGGAAAATCTCTTGGGCAATGATCTGAGAATCTTTCTTACAAGTTTTTCTTCAGACATTTTCTCTCCTAAGCCTCCAGAAGTGTTGGCAATTTCAAGAATATTCATGTGGAAGTCATGAATAGTCTCATCCTCTTTCATCCTCAGATTTTCAAACTTAGTAGTCATCATTTGAAGTTTAGACATCCTTACCTTGGAGGTACCTTCATGAGTTGTTTTGAGAGTATCCGAAACTTCTTTAGCCAGCTCACAGTGATGCACCAGTCTGAAGATATTCTTATTTATCCCATTGAATAGTGCATTCAAGGCCTTAGAGTTTCCAAGGGCTAATGCCTCTTTCTCCTTGTCCCACTCTTCTTTAGGAATTTGCATAATGATTCCATCTTTACCTCTCTTCGTTGGATGTTCCCATCTATTGTTGACAGCTCTCCAGACCTTGCTATCCAGAGACCTCAAGAAGGCTATCATACGAGGTTTCCAGTCATCATAGTTAGAACCATCCATCATGGGTGGTCTATTTGAGAATCCTACATCCTTGTCCATGGTACTAGAAAGTAACGTCCCTAGATCTCACCCAGAAATTAACAGCAGGGTGCCTGCTCTGATGCCAATTGAAATTCTAGTAACAGACTATCGATGTCACATTGGATGTTATGACAACCAATTCTGCGCAGACAGGTAATGTATGCAGAAGGTAAATGTAAAGTGCAGTAAATAACATAGAGAATTGTTTACCCAGTTCGGTGACAAACACACCTACGTCTAGGGGCTACCAAGCCAGGGAGGAAATCCACTATAAGTAGTATTAATTCAGGACTTAAACCGATTGTTTAATCCTATCATTTAAGACCTACCCAATGCAATTTCAATCTAAACTAAGACCAGAGTTCCTACTCACTCCCCCTCAATCACCACAATGATTACAACGTTTAATTAGTTTAAAGTTAATGGCGAAGTTATACTTCAAACAACTCTTGATTGTGCTTAACAACTTTAATTAAGAAACACAACACTCACGCTTAAAAGCTTAGAGTGACACAACAATTACAACTTAATGAACACCCTAGTCCAATGCAATCATCTAGGTGATAATTGCTTGGCTCCCAAGTAAAACCTAATACAAGACACAATAAAGTACAGCCGTGGAATATACTGATATAATAAATGCTTCACGCTTCAAACCCCCTGAGTTGCTGAAAGTAGGATTGCCATCCTTTTATAATATAGCACTTGGGCCTTGTACTTGAATTTCCTAAAATTAAGGTTAAGCAAATTAACCTAATTTCCATATATTAGGGTGCTAACAAATAGTTTATATGCTAGGCCTCTTAATTGTAGCTCAGTTGTTAGTTTCCTGGATTTTAGCTCAGCTGTTAGATTCCTGAAAAATAGCCTGATATAAATACTGAAACAGAAAAACTAACTAGCCTACACTTTAGCATATGCTGTCAGGAATGAATGTCATAACATTCAGTTTGACGTCCAGAACATAGGCCATATGCTAAACATCTTTAATTCTAACTCAGCTGTTGGTTTCCTGAAACAGCAGCCTGTAATAAATATTGAACTATACCAGAAAAACTAACTGTCCTATAATTCAATATCTGCTGTCAGAGATGAATGTCATAACATTCAGTTTGACATTCAGTAAATCCTGTATTAGCTAATCCTGCAGTATACTACTCAAGCATGTCATGACATCAATCAAGACATCAGAGTACAGTTAGTGTTTTAACACAAAATGCAGCCAATCAAAAACATCTACATATATCATCATTAACGGGAGACATAGGTCTCTGAGACTACCTTAGACATTGTTTGTTCTCCAGAAAAGCAGGTGTCTGAGGCAAGTGCAAAATAAACCACTTGTACAGAAGAGGAATGCAACAGACAATAGTTCCACCACCCTTAGAATTCCTTATATGCAAAGAGAAATACATGTCACCCAACAAAGTAGACACATGATTCCCAATCAAGAAAAGTGTAATGGCGTTAACATCAACAAAACCGTCAATATTAGCGAACAAAGATAATCCATAGATGAGCAACACAAAGATAGCTTCAAAAGCATCCACACTACCGGCTTGAGCAAAAGCAGTAGCTTCCTTGATGAGGAAATCAGATGGCAACCCAAACAATCCTCCTTTCTTCAACAATAATACTAGATCGGGGAATCTCCTCCAATCCACTAAAAGGCACTGTACTAGAAACAGGTATCCCCAAAAGATGAGAATACTCCTCTAATGTAGGCACAAGCTAAAAATCTGAGAAAGTGAATCAACGGTAGAGAGGATCATAGAACTGCACTAGCACACGCAAGAATCCTTCAACCACATCAGCAGATAAGATAGACAAAAGCTTCCCATGGCGTTGTTTGAAGTCCAAGGGATCTAATACAAAAGATGATAGCTTCCTTAACTCTTTCAAGTCGGGACATATGAAATTGTACTTCTTAGTGTTCCTTCGTCCGTAATCCATGGTCTGAAAATATTTGCAAATGATACCTTAGTTCCTTGAAATTTTCGTGTGGTGAATGTTATGATGTGCATGAATACAAGAATTCAACAATCACAAATAAGGGATCACACATAAGGCAAACAATGGTCAAGGGAGGAATCAAGTCATTGTCAAGATCAATCATCCATTTTGGTGGATTATGGTTTACACCTTATCAACACCTAAGTTCCATTGATTTTAACAAGACTTGATTGGATCAACCAAGAATCAAGGGTTTGTTGCAAGTCACGAGCATGAAGTCTGAGTAAGAACCATCAGGAGTGAACTAAGGATAAATAACCTGTAAATCATGTTCTGAAAAGTTCCCAGAGTCTTAATTTCATCTATCGGATATTACAGGTTAAGATGACTGACTCATCGACCCATAATATTCTCAATAGAAACTCGTCTGAGTGTAGTATCGCATAACAACTATTATCAAGTCTACACTTGAATAGTTTCCGCACTACGTCCTAAATAGGCCAAGAGGGGGTAAATGCTCTACGGTCCTCAACTTCTCAGACCCAAATTAGAGATAGTAATGCCTAACTGTAGCAGGGTATTTGTTACCATTAGAGATATTGACTAAATCCAAGGTAAATCATACAAGTCGAGTCTCCACCGCACTTCTATTTATCCAAAGGAATGGTTAGAAAGCGAACAAAAACCTAAAAGTTTTAACAAAAACTAGTAAAAGAGAACAGAGATCTGGGTAAGGGGGTTGGTTATGCAATGGGAAGGTGTTAGGCACCCAAAACATCCCAGGTACTCCTAGGGAGCCCTTTCCATACTTGTTGCAAGGTTGTTGTTTTGTGAAAATTTATTTGTGCAAACATGATTGAAGTGATGAGAAGAGAAAGTACAAGTTTATTTACATTTTATGTTTGGATGGATGAACCCATTGCCTACGTACCCTCTTATAAAAAGATTAGGATCAAAACCTCGTAGTTCGGGGTAAAAATCTCAAAATGAGTTGGTGAATTGATTGGTCCAAAAGCCTTGAGGTCTTTTGTTATCCAAGGGAGAAAACTCAACCTAAAACCACAAATCCACCATGTGAGGATAACTTCAACATGCTAGTGAGGGGTTAACCCTATAATAAGCATGGAAGACTCATTGTCCATCACTAAGGATATAGGTGAGTATTACATCTACCACAAGGATAACTCAAACATAATAGCTAAAGGTTATGGAAAATTTGATTAAGAAAGTGGCCATTGGAACCACAAAAAATTCATTTGAATTGGTTATATTTACTAATTAGAAGTATATACAAAATGGTCAAAGTTGACTTAAAGATTCAATTCAAAATAAGTGTTATGAAAAGAAGGTTTGAAAATCAAAAGCATAAGGCTTAGGTTTCTTATGTTTGAAAACAATGGTCAAATGTTTGCACAAAAAGTTCCTAAGTAAAGAAAAAAGATGAGGGATGAAGAATCAAAACCACAATGGTGTCCCTCTCTTGAGATCATATAGATGATCCAAGTAGCTCCCATCCTTTGGAATAAGCAATCACACAAAGCATAAGCAATCATCAAACAAGCCTCTAAAGAGATCCTCAATGTATCTTGTGTCTTTCACTTTGGATGAACATGGCAATGGTCCTCCAATGAAGCTGAAGTGGGAATTCCCTAGCACAAAAGCACACACATCAAAAGTTTCATGAAGTAAACCAAGGATGGACAAGAATGAGTTTAGAGATTTGGTCCATATTCATCATTAAGGTCCTTTTTGCTCCAATTTTGCATAGGGAATGTCCTAAGATCTAAGTCCATTTCTCCATTCTTTGCATAGGGTGTGTCCTAGAATCTAAGTCCACTTCTTTACATTTGGTTCTCAACAATCAAAACAAAAACACAAGCACAATAGTATATACACAATTATGTGCTCAAGTGAGCAAAAGGCAAATGGCATTAACATAAACATGTGCTCAAGTGAGCAAAGAGAAAAACAAATGGATAATATGTGCAAGAATACTAAATTGCATTAAAAATAAAGGGCAAAAAGTAAATGTTAGTTGTTAATGGTTAGTGTTAGTAGTTAGTGTGCCATAAGGCAAATTTAGCGCTATGTTAACCAATCGTAATTGGACTTATGTAGAAGTCACAACTATCTGAGGCCGGTCAATAATAATGTAGGCAACAACACAAGTTAGAAGTCTTGATTAGTGAACCAAGTTCCAACAACTTGCCATGCCAAGAAGAAAATAAAGAGAATTGATCTTGTATTGGTTTAAGTCCTTTGCATGATTTAGAAAACAACTTATCCTTAATGCAAAGCCATTCACTTGATCAAATGATCAAGATGAATTAGATTTGAATCAAGGAAGATTAAGTCTTCCTAATCAATGCTAACTTATCAACCTTCAACTCATTGATCAAAAAGAAAGAAGAAGAAGAAGGAAGAAGGAGATGAAGAATGGATAAGGAAATGGAAAGATCAAAATGCATAAGATGGAATAAGATGTACCAATCCATATGTATTGACCAATTGACATTGAAAGTCAAAGTCAAACATTAAGAAATCAGGAATGAGACCGAGATTGGAGATCAAACAATGAGCATAATATTTTTGGCATTTTTAATATTAAAATAAACTTGAATTAAAAATAAAAGAAAGGTCAAACTTAAAAATTACTTCAAATCAACCTTGAAAGGTCCAAGTAATTTATCCCAAGTTCAACATGGTCACACAAAGTTCGACAAAAAAATTCAGAATTTTTAAAAGTCAGAAACTATTTTTAATCAATTAAAAATGAATAAAAATAACCTAATTGAACTAAAATCTCAAATAAATCTCAAATCAATTAAAAAAGTGATGAGAATATTTTTCATAGATTCATCATCATTCAAATAGGTTAGGAAAATATTTTTGTATTTTTTGAATATCAAAAACTATTTAAAATGAATTAAAAACAACCAGAAAAGATAAAATTCATAAAAAATATCAAATGACAACATAAAAAATATTAAAAATCAGAAATAGAAACTAGAAATATTTGGAGACTAATGCAATTGGTCCCATAATTTTTGGATTAAAAATAAAGAAGATATTGATTTTTGAAATAAAAGGGGATTAACAGAAATAAAGAAAATAGAAATCAAAAATTAAAGAAAGGAAAAAAGGAGAGACGTTGGATGGTGGCTCATTAATTGAGCTGGCACATCACACGGCCTCTGAGCGCGCTTCCACCAAGGTCCTTAGTCAACTGAAACGCAGGGTGCATTATTGGAAGTCATAACAATGTGTGGACGAGATTAGATCTGGAAACTGAGATGGACGGCTCAGATCCAATCTGGAGACCAGACGGTGGCCAGCGCCACCGTCTTCTCCGGCCAACCTCCGGTCACTTAAAAAATTTGCAGAACAAAAAATGGAAACCAAAATGAACGATCTAAGCATCAATCGAAAGAGGAAGTGATGTACATCACTCCTATACCATTCACTTACACTCTAGATTTCTATTAAGGGAGAAATCAGAGATGGAAGCTCGATGGTGTTCATCATGAACTTCATGTTTTTATAAAATTGAAAGCACAAATCAGATGCGTCTAGTATTGAAGAGGAAGCAAGGCTGAGGAATAGGCAAGGAACTCAAGAAACACCAAGGAACTCAAGAAATAGGCAAGGATCAAAGAGTTTCGAAGTGAAAAAGTTCTGATATCCACCTTTGAAATGCAGGTATGGAGAGCACGATCCTTCACAACCAAAGTTTGCAGTGAGATCTAGTGATGAAGAGGAAGCAAGGCTGAGGAATTATAGGTCTGAAAATCAACCAAGGTAGTTGAAATTCAGATCTGAATTTTTTAGAAGAAAATCGAAATTCCTTTAGTGATGGCTGCGTTTTTATTTCTGCAGCATTTCAGATTGAATCAGGGGTCAATTTTGAATGGGATAGAGCTTCTATTTATAGAGGAAATGGCAAGGAGAAGGTGATCAAAGCTATGTGCATGAGATTGGACAATCCTTGCATGGGCTTGCATGATCATGCACAAGGCCCAAAATCAATGCCAAATGCAAGCTGAGCTCAGTCTGGAATGGAATGGACGTGTAATTTGCTTTGAATTTGCTTGTGCATGAAGTTTCAACATGAATTCCATAATTGTGCCTAAAACTTCATCTCTTTGAAAATACCACTTGAAAAAATGCAACATGGGCATGTGAGTAATGGTTGGAAAGGTCTTTGTAAAAGGAATAAATGTTATGTTGGACAAAAACTCATTTGGAATGTGGAAATTTGTGAAAACAGGCCATGAAGTTTAATGCTCAAAATATGCTTTTGAGAAATTTGTCAAAATGAACCATCTTCAAGCCCTTCTGTCTTGATGATGCAAGCCTCAAATGGAAAACCCTCCAACATCAAAGTTGTAGATATTTTCAAGAAAATCAAGTTGGACTTAAATTTTGCAATATTTGGATTTTTGATGAAGAAGTTATGCACATTTGAAGTTGGACTTTTTTGCCTTTCAATGCATTTGGCCCAAAGGGACCTGTAATGTTTTGCATTATCACATGTATTTCCTTTGAGATTTTGAAATTTTGTTCAACATGAAATTTGAAGTATACATCTTAATATTTCCAATTCATTTGATCACACCTCAAAATCATTAAAAATGAATGAGTTATGTCCTTGGGAAGTTGACAAAAAATTAGGGTTTCAGTCAAAATGACTTATAATGTATTGAAATGGGAGATGGCCTTCCAAGCTTCAAATCAATTTTTGATGAACATGAAAGTTGTTCATATTGTACTTAATAACATTTTTTCTTTTGGAACCATCTCCATTTGACCAACATATAAAACGTTAGGTCTCAATGCATTTCAAAATAGTCAGATGAATTGACTAATCAGCTTCTCAAGGCCATGACTCATATCTTGATGAATTGATGATTGAGGATACTCAAATAAGTTGAAATATGCATAAAATGATGAATTAAAGGACTTCCCTTGATTGCATTTGATCATGGGCTGAGGTTGCTTCAAGAGCAAGGCATTGTGGTGCACAGATGAATTAGGGCTTCTTTGGGGCACAAACCTCAAACCCTTTGACTTGCTTTGATCAAAATGATGAATTGAGATGCTAGGGAGACATACTTGATGGATGAGAGCTTTGGGAACCATTACCATGCTTGCTATCATCTCCTCTTGGCCTTATCATTGCACAAAAGATCTCCTAGAAGCTTTGAACCTTGTGATTGCTCAAGCTACAAACAAAAGATGTTAGTGACATATTTTTGTGCTTTTGGTTAGTAAACAAAATAAGAAAAGCAATGATATACAATTCAAGCATGCTTGGTGATCTCAAACCACTCACAAGAAGTCCCACCCAAGGACAAAGGGAACCAAGACGCTAATGATCCTTGAGACAATGAAAATGCAATGTTATGATGCCATGAGGGATCTTAGGGACAAAATTGGGGTCTTAAAGATGCCCCTATTTAAGATCATTCTAGCCGAAGAAGTGAAGGTTAAAATCTTCGTCTCGACGGGGTAGAATAGGCTTAAATAATAACCAAGAGACGAATTTTGGTCCCTAAGAGACCTCACGATGCAGATGTATGCATGCAAAAGTGGTAAAACTCTGTGGGGATATGCGTCCACAAAAGAAAAAGAAATCCGGAGAAACTACAAATCCAAAGGAGTAATACACTCACTAGGGAGACAGAGACTCTGGGGGGAGTAAAGGGAAAAATGTGTGAGTAGGTCACGACTTGAGACTTGCAGAGAGACACGGAGAGAATCCATGAAATAAATGAATGGAAGGACTTGAGCTGACTCGAAGATGCGTGTATTGGGGAATATGCCAATACAGCCAAATTATCCGCAACGGATACTTCGGATAAAAATCCGGACTCAGGTGGGGATGTCCACTAAGGACTCAGCTGAGGAAGATCCCAACAGAAACCTCCTGGGGAAACAACGGGGTGAGGTATTACCGGTTACTGGGTAATAAGCTCAAAGAGACGTGTGATCTGAACACCGGTATAAGGGTGAGAGAACAACATGCCCCGGAAGAATGAATATCTGGCACCAGTATAAGGGTGAGAGATATCAATCAACCAAATCATCTGAGGAAGACCTTGAAAGGTACATCTCAACTCAAGAAAATCTGACTCCACAGGGGACAAAAAGTCATAATAGGGAGCAGAAGGAAGGAACACCAGGGATGCCGGTTACTGGGCATATAATAGGTGACCAACCAAAACGTGAATTGGGGAATATTCCCAAAACACTCATCATCCAAAAAGAGGGCAAAAAAGAAAACTCGATTATGGTATGAACGTTCGATTCCACAAAGGGATACGAATCTTACTCAATTGGGGAAGAACAAAAGGCTTCTACCGAAGAGTGCATGAGACATATTATCTATTACCGTCAGAACGTAGATAATATACTCGCATGAAAGATTATCCACAACCAGTTATTGGGTTAATAAAGGATAAATCGACCGAGAGAGAAAGGCATCGGGATACCGAAACTAGGTATATAATGATGACCATTCAAGGGGAGCAACAAAAATTACTGACAACCGGTAAATGAAAGATGAGTTGCTGGGGATAAACTGCCTAATCAGAGCAATTATCCAAAAAAGGGAATATCAACACCGAATATTGGATAATGATAACCGTCAAGGAGGGGATTACATCTACCGGA
The DNA here is from genome assembly GCF_024323335.1 of Lathyrus oleraceus. NCBI lineage: Eukaryota > Viridiplantae > Streptophyta > Magnoliopsida > Fabales > Fabaceae > Lathyrus > Lathyrus oleraceus. Next base: position 418,637,808 of record NC_066583.1, read on the forward strand.
TACTGGGTAGAAAACCACGGAAGAGTAACCGTCATTGATTAGGATGAACAAAAAGGTTAACTTTGCAAAGGGGAGAAAATAGGGCTTACAACTACCGGTATGAGGGTAGAAAACCACAGATTCCGCCGAAGGATAAGATGAATAATTACTAATTACTGAGCAATCATTCATTTATACCACGGGGAAACACAGGAAACAGCCACAAGAAGGCCAATCTAGGATCAAACCAAAGAGGCAAACTGAATCAAGACTCATCCTAGTGAGGATATAACTCAATAGGGGAACCCATCCCAATATATATGTTGGGAGGAGACAAAAACAACCGTCGTCCACGAGGATATAACTCAGTGGGGAATGCGGAAGGAAAGATAAATACTTTCTGCTTAACGGGCTGACTCTATATTGAGGGATCAGACGCCGACATCTGTTTTGGGAATGTACTACAAACTAGCAGAGAATAACAAACAAAGATATATGGCAAAGAATGCAATATGAATATCCGAATGTTTGAAAATTATATGCACACAAGCGTGGTTTATGTATGATGAATGCTGACAAACAAACATTTCTAACACAAACATCTCCAGGGAATAAGCACTCAACAACCGGTACTACATCTCAAGAGAGAAAGCCAGATTCCATGGAGAGTATCCAATCTGCCGGGGATCAGAGATACCAGGAAGCAAAGACCTCTGCAGGGGATGAATCATCAGTCAATCCTGCTGGGGACAGGAGTTTATTGCACAAATAAAACTTGCTGCGTAAGCCACTCCACTGGGGAATATATCCGAGCGATAAAGGGATTCTGGGGATCAACCACCAAGTACCGTACCCACCAAGGAGATCACATCTACTGAGGAGGAAAGGTCGCTACTCTGCTGAAGGGAAGAGTGGTGAATATCCCAACAAGCATTCCACTCAGTAGGATAAACAATAAAAGGCTCCGGAGGAAGAAGATACAGTCATGCCAGGAAAATGAACAAATATCTTACCCTGTTGGAGATCATACCATCATTGGGAAAGCATTGAGGATCTCCTAAGTATCTTTTCGTCGTAGTGAATGTTCACTTTGTTTAAAAACAGGTTATGAAAAATTTGTTTCTTCAAAACAATGATATTTTTTCAATTAAAACATGCAAAACATTTGTCGAATAGAAACAAATAAGAGTGCAAATACTTGGATAAAAGGCTCAAATTTATTTGATGGAATGGTAGTCTGCAAATGGCAAGACTCCATAGATCTTTACAAATTTGAAATTGGTGATATATATTGGAAAAGGGCTACATTGAACATAATGACCATCTCTCCACCAATTCTGAATTCGATGTATTCGAAGCTTTGGTTGTCGACGAATGGGGGAGAATCTCTGACGGATGACAGTTGTAGAACAAAGTCTTGTCAGGATGCAGTTACTTGCCAAATCCCTAATTTTTGCCTAGATTGCCCCAGGATGAGATGCTCAATCTAGCGGGATACTTATATTCATTTTTTATGTCTCTAACTTTTGCCATGACCGCCCTTTCGGGTTTTCAATCCACCGAGACGCTCATTTTTGCCTAAGCCGCCCTTTCGAGTTTTCAACTTAGCGAGCTATTCCGTTTTTATTTTTAGAAGAAGTATTTCTTGACTGCATCTGAATTCACAGGACGAGTGAAATCCTCCCCATCCATAGTTGTAAGTATCAAAGCACCACCTGAAACGGCTCTCTTAATAACATATGAGCCTTCATAGTTTGGAGTCCAATTGCCCCTGGAATCGGGCACGAAAGACAATGGCACAAGGTCACCTTCTCGGAACACACGTGGCTTGACCTTCTTATCAAAGGATTTCTTCATTCTTTGTTGATATACCTGACAATGGCACATAGCCGTCAATCTCTTCTCTTCTATCAAGTTCAGCTGGTCATAACGACTCTGAACCCATTCAGCATCAGTCAACTTGGCCTCCATCAAGACTCTCATTGATGGGATCTCCACCTCTACTGGGAGTACCGCCTCCATGCCATAAACAAGAGAGAAAGGGGTTGCCCCTGTTGAAGTGCGGACAGATGTACGATATCCATGCAAAGCAAATGGCAGCATCTCATGCCAATCTTTATACGTGACAACCATCTTCTGGATAATCTTCTTGATATTCTTATTAGCAGCTTCAACAGCCCCATTCATCTTGGGTCTATAAGGAGAAGAATTATGATGCGCGATCTTGAACTCACTACACAACTCTTTCATCATTTTGTTGTTCAAGTTAGATCCATTATCAGTAATGATCTTATCTGGCACACCATAACGGCATATGAGTTGATTCTTGATAAACTTCACGACCAGCTGCCTGGTCACATTTGCATATGATGCCGCTTCAACCCACTTGGTGAAGTAATCAATTGCTACGAGAATAAATCTGTGTCCGTTGGACGCTTTCGGTTCTATCATGCCAATCATGTCAATTCCCCACATGGAGAAAGGCCAAGGTGATGAGATCACATTCAGAAGTGTAGGGGGAATATGATTTTTATCCGCATAAATCTGACACTTATGGCATTTCTTCACGTACTTGCAGCAGTCAGACTCCAATGTCAACCAATAGTAGCCTGCTCTCAACATCTTTCTAGCCATGGCATGTCCATTGGAATAAGTACCAAATGAACCCTCATGGACCTCAGTCATTAACAGGACTGCTTCGTGTCTATTCACGCATCTGAGCAGAACCATGTCAAAATTTCTTTTGTAAAGTATATCACCGTTGACGTAGAAACTGCCGGACAATCTCCTCAAAGTCTTCCTATCTTTCACAGATGCCTCGGGTGTGTAAACCTGGTTCTGAAGGAAACACTTGATGTCGTAATACCATGGCTTATCATCTTTCACCTCTTCTACCGCAAACACATGAGCTGGTCTATCCAAGCGCATCACAGTGATATTGGGGACTTCATTCCAAAGTCTGACTACCATCATTAAAACAAGTGTAGCAAGGGCGTCTGCCATCCGATTCTCGTCTCGAGGAATATGATGGAAGTCAACCTCAGTAAAGAATGTTGAAATTCTCCTCGGATAATCTCTATATGGAATAAGACCAGGCTGATTCGTTTCCCATTCACCCTTAATCTGATTAACGACTAGGACCGAATTACCATAAACATCAAGATGCTTGATCCTTAGATCAATGCATTCCTCCAATCCCATAATACAAGCTTCATACTCAGCCATATTATTCGTGCATCTGAAAGTTAGTCTTGCTGTAAAAGGAATATGTGTGCCCTAAGGGGTAATAATCACTGCCCCAATACCATTTCCATACTGATTTACAGCGCCATCAAATACCATACTCCATTTGGAACTAGGCTCTGGCCCTTCATCGAGTGTAGGCTCATCACAATCTTTCATTTTCAAATACAGAATTTCCTCATCTGGGAAGTCATACTGAACTGACTGATAATCCTCGATCGGCTGATGTGCCAGGTGGTCAGCCAAGATACTACCTTTAATAGCCTTCTGAGCTCGATACTCGATGCCATACTCAGATAACAACATTTTCCAACGGGCAATCCTCCCTGTTAAAGCAGGCTTCTTGAAGATGTACTTGATTGGGTCCATTCTGGATATCAACCAAGTCGTATGATTTATCATATACTGGCGTAAGCGCTTAGCAGCCCAGGCCAAAGCACAACATGTCTTCTCAAGCATTGAGTATCGAGACTCACAATTAGTGAACTTCTTGGTCAGGTAGTAAATAGCATACTCTTTCTTTCCTGATTCGTCTTGCTGACCCAAGACACAACCCATTGAATCTTCAAGAACAGTCAGATACATAATCAATGGTCTTCCTTCCACAGGCGGAGACATGATTGGAGGTTCAGACAAATACTCTTTAATTCTGTCGAAAGCTTTCTCGCAATCCTCGGTCCAATCATGAGACTGATCTTTCTGGAGGAGCTTGAATATTGGCGCACATGTGGCAGTCATGTGGGAGATGAATCTGGAAATATAATTCAAGCGGCCAAGAAAACCTCGGACTTGCTTCTCAGTTTTGGGCGCAAGCATCTCTTGTATTGCTTTGACCTTTGCAGGATCAACCTCAATACCTCTTTCACTGACAATAAAGCCCAATAACTTGCCGGAACGGACTCCAAATGTACACTTGTTGGGATTCAGACGAAGCTTATATTTCCTCAAACGCTGAAAAAGCTTCAACAAGTGCTCTACATGTTCAACTTCCGTTCTTGACTTAGCGATCATATCATCGACATATACCTCGATCTCTTTGTGCATCATATCATGAAACAAGGTGGTCATAGCTTGTTGATACGTGGCTCCGACGTTCTTCAAACCGAAGGGCATCACTCGATAACAGAATGTTCCCCAAGGTGTGATGAATGTTGTCTTCTCCATATCCTCGGGTGCCATCTTGATCTAGTTCTATCCGGAAAATCCGTCCATAAATGAGAAGACATTGAATTTAGTTGTATTATTTACCAACATATCAATATGTGGTAGAGGGAAATCATCTTTCGGACTAGCTTTATTCAAGTCTCTATAGTCCAGACACATTCAAACTTTTCCATGTAAAAGTCACCAAAAACCCCGCATCAATTTGCTTCTGAACTTCCTCTTTGATCTTCACTGCCATATCAGGATGAGTTCTTCTGAGCTTCTGCTTCACAGGCACGCACTCAGGCTTCAAGGGTAAGAAATGTTGCACAATATCGGTATCTAGACCGGGCATGTCTTCATATGACCAGGCGAAGACGTCGACATATTCTCATAGCAATTCAATCAACCCCTTCTTAACAGATTCTTCAAGGAGTGCCCCAATCTTCACTTCTCGCACACAATCTTCAGACCCCAAGTTGACTGTTTCCAGATTCTCAAGATGCGGCTGAATGATCTTCTCTTCATGCTCCAGTTGACGGGTAATCTCGTCAGGAATCTCTTCAACATCATCTTCTTCCGTTTCAAATATAGGGAATTCAAAGTTGGGAGATGGTGTTGGGTCATTATGTTCAATGGGTTTGCTCAACCTGCATAGTGATTTTGGATATGAAAAGCTTTAGAATTCAAACAAGGCAAATCATTATGCAGATGAAAAGATTGATTTGATTTTATTTTATCTTTTAGGTTTTATGTGATCACCAATTTCATACAAAAGGCGAAAAGGGAAAATAATTGGAAAAACAAACATTTAGCATGAATTTATTGAATGAAAATATCAATGTATTTATGCGCCAACAATGTCATCACTCCTCCTTTTGGCATGGGAGGAGGGTTTTCAAACACAATGAACATTACTTCGACTTATGGATGACTGTTGGAATATCCACAGCGACCCAATTATTGCAGATTCCCCCAGGGATGACGAAGTTGCCAGAATCCTCTTCGTCCTCTTCCAGAATGGCAGCAGCCTCCTCATCTTGACTGGTGTGGATGAAACCTCCACTCTTGAACAACCCTTGCATGTTGAAAACCCGAGACAAATAACCTATTCCAGCCTGAGACTTGTTGTCTTCTAGCTCAATCATCTTCCCTAAACCAGCAGTTGCACCACACTCAATGGCCAAGTTTGCATCTTTATAGGAAGCAAATGAAGGAGTTCTCTTCTCCATAGGCTCAGCAATAGATAAAGCTTGGAAAGGAGTTCCAACTTTATCCTCAGCATCTATGTAAGAGAAGGAAGACAAATGGCTAACCAGGAGAGCCTTTTCTCCCCGTACCACCACCAGCTTCTTATTCTTCACAAACTTCAGTTTCTGGTGTAGGGTGGATGTCACGGCGCCCGCCTCGTGAATCCATGGTCTGCCTAAGAGACAGCTATATGAAGGGTGAATGTCCATAACCTGAAAGGTAATTTGGAAATCACTTGGTCCGATTTTGACTGAGAGATAAACTTCCCCAATCACAGTTTTACGAGACCCATCGAAAGCCTTCACAACTACTCCACTCTGCTTCATGGGAGGCCCTTGATATGACAGTTTTGAAAGAGTGGTTTTTGGCAATACGTTTAGTGATGACCTAGTGTCCACCAGCACATTGGACATGGCGTCGTCTTTGCAACCCATAGATATATGTAATGCCAAGTTGTGGTCTCTTCCCTCCTCGGGGAGATCTAAGTCACAGAAGCTCAAGTTGTTACAAGCAGTAATGTTTGCAACAATGCTATCGAATTGTTCTATCGTGACATCATGATCTACATATGCCACATCCAAAACCTTCTGCAGAGCCTCTCGGTGTGGTTCTGAATTCAGAAGCAATGATAACACAGATATTTTGGATGGCGTTTGTAGAAGCTGGTCTACAACATTGTACTTGCTTCTCTTGATGAGCTTCAGCATCTCATCACAGTCTTCTTTCACATTGCCGCTTGGGCCAACAGAAGCAAGAATTTTCAATGTAGAGGAGGGCTTAACAACAAGTGCCGGATTCGGAGTGCTCACTGCATTCCCAATCGGGCGTTCAACACGAGTATCAGCATTAGCTTGGGGCTTTGAGGGTGCTGAAAATACACGACCACTGCGGGTCAAGCCACTAACATCCGCAATGTTAACAACAGAGGAAGATGGCAAGGACACTTCTTTCCCATTTTCTACTGCGACAACATTGTAGCGATAGGGAACCGCTTTCTCAGAAGAGTATGGTATTGGGCCAGCTGGCTTGATGGTTAATGTAGGAGAAACCTTTTTCTTGCTACCATCATACTTGATGATAACAGGTTCGGGGATCCGGAATACTGGAGAAATTACGTTGACCTCGTCAGCATCTTCGTCAACATTTCTATTTTGAAGGATCTCAATAACTCCTTCATCCAGCATTTCCTGAACATCTTTACGCACCTGGCGATAACCCCTTTGATTGACAGATCAAACTCGGCATCTATCGTGGTCATGCTCATAATGACTATAATCACAAAGCAAACGATGCATCTCGACCAATGATTGTTGAATATGACTGACATATTTGACTTTGTACTTGCCAGGGGAACCCTGGACCATGTTGATAGATTTCCCATGCTCGGGCAATGGGTTCTTCTTCACATTAGGACCTACGTCCTCGAAACACAGAATGCCACACCTTACAAGGTCTTGAACCTTGGTCTTCAAAGGGTAACAATTCTCCACGTCGTGGCCGGGAGCACCAGAATGGTAAACACAGTGTAATTCAGGCTTATACCACCACTAGGGGTTAGCAGGTATAGCCGGTGGGTCTCGCGGAGTAATCAACTTCCTCTCTATCAAAGAGGGATATAAGTATGCATATGTCATTGGAATAGGATCGAAGGTGACCCTTTTCCTCTCGTAACTCGTGCTGGTTTGATTACTGTTTCGAGGCTGGTAGGCCTGCTGTTGCAGACGATGTTGTTGATGTTGATATTGCGGATGTGGTTGCTGATTGTTGTGATGTTGATGTTCCTGCTGATTATCTCTGAAGACAGGTGCTATATGAGCCACCTGATGCTGGTTACCAGCGGGACGCACGGTCTTCCTCCTCACAGAGGGTCTTCTTGGTTTCTCATGGGATGTCACAACATGTGCCTCTCCATCTTTCTTCTTTGCAAACGACCCATAACGTTTGGCAGAAGAGCCCTCTTCTCTGGTCAGACTTCCTTCTCTAACCCCTTCTTCTAGACGCATCCCCATATTCACCATCTCGGTGAAGTCAGAAGGAGCGCTAGCAATCATCCGCTCATAATAAAAAGAAATTAAGGTCTTCAAAAAGATCTTAGTCATCTCTTTCTCTTCTAGCGGAGGCACGATCTGTGCTGCTAACTCTGGCCACCTTTGGGTGTACTCTTTGAACGTTTCCTTGTACTTCTGTGACATGGCCCTCAATTGATCCCTATCGGGAGCCATATCCACATTGTACTTGTACTGCTTGACGAAGGCCTCGCCAAGATCGTTGAAGGATCGGATGTTCGCACTGTCTAAACCCATGTACCAACGCAGAGCGGCACCAGACAGACTGTCTTGAAAGTAGTGGATGAGCAATTGGTCGTTGTCGGTCTGAGTCAACATCTTCCTGGCATACATGACCAGATGGCTGAGAGGGTAGGTATTTCCCTTGTATTTTTCAAAGTCAGGGACCTTGAATTTCACAAGGATCTTCATATTAGGGACCAAGCAGAGTTCGGCAGCAGACTTGCCGAAAAGATCCTTTCCTCTGAGAGTTCTCAATTCCTTGCGAAGCTCAAGAAATTGATCATTCATAGCGTCCATCTTCTCATAGACATCTGGACCCTCAGATGGCTCAGAATGATAGATGTTGTCGTCTACTCTGGGCAAAGTATACACGATAGGAGGAGGAACAGCAAAGACCGGGCTAGATGCCGACATAGAAGCAAAGGTAGGAGCAGAACCCTCGGGCATGAAATTGGGAGGCATCCCCCACGGGAATCCGGCTGGCATGGACGCTGGAGCAAAGTGTGCACTGGCTGCAGGCACAATTGAGGATACAATCTCAGAGATGACTGTCCTCTGGGGAGGAGTTGAAGGTGTCGGAGAAGACTGACTTTGAGCAGACAAGAATGATTCCATCAAGGCACTTAATCTGGCCACTTCCTCTTTCAGCTCGCGGTTTTCTTGTTCTAGATGATCCATCAAGGCACTTAATTTGCAAATTTTGGAAATATTAAACATTTATCACATTTGGAAATATCTCATCAAATAATATTAGGGAAAAGAAGTACATCGTTGTCAATCATATACAAGAAAAAAGGAAACTAATCATCCTATGGATCCCTAGAAACAATCATCCAAAGCTCGGGACACCGGAAGATAGGATGCATGAAGCCTCTTCACCTCCCTCTCGTAGGATGCCTCCATATCTGCTTTCTCCTTGGCGAGTCGGTCGTACTTCCTCTTCCAAAACTTGGAAGACTGAGGAAGTAGAGAAGTCCATGCATCATCAGGATCATCAATAACCTGATGCTCGAGATAATCTATCAAAGCATCCTTCTCCTTAATCTGCTGAAGTAACTCTTCTCATTCACGGATCCAGGCACGTGAACGGTCTTCGTCTCTCAACTCCTCTACTCCTTGGTCAAGGAGGGTTGAAGGCCCAGCCATAACCAAAGGTGTAGGTCTCGGATACTCGTAAGGCATGAGATACTCAGACGCTCTCTTCCTAACCCAAGCAGTGTAAGGTTCCATAGCAACACAATTCTTAGGACCCAACTCTTTCCTTCCTTTCCTATGAACCTTGCGCCAAGCGCGGACCATTCTGCCCTTCAAGCCTTGGGGATCTTTACCCTCCTGGAAGAACACACCCTCTAACAGAATGTTATTGGGTTTATCCTCTAGGGGGAACCCAAGCTTACGACGTGCCAAAACAGGGTTGTAGTTAATCCCACCACATGTACCAAGAAGAGGTACATTGGAGAATTCACCACAAGAGTCGATAATCATTATACCTTCATACACACGGTTATACCAAGAGATATCATCATTAGTGAGAGACATAAGTCTCGTGGACCACCGTTGACATCCTTTGTTCTCCTTGAAAGCGACCGTCTGAGGTAAGTGAGAAATAAACCACTTATACAATAGAGGCAAACAGCACACAATGGCACCACCACCCTTTGCATTCCTCATATGCAAAGAGAAATAGGCATCTCCCAACAGATTCAGAACGAGATTAAGAGTAGAGAAGATCCTAATAGCATTCACATCCACAAACTTGTCGAAGTTGGGAAACAATACCAACCCATATATGAGAAGTACAAATAGGGCCTCAAAGGCATCCTCACTCATGGCCTTCCCATACATAGTAGCTTGAGCGATGAGGAACTCAGAAGGGAGACCTTGAATTCCACCTTTGGCAGTCATATGAGCACCAACCAGAGATTCATCTATGTGTAACATGTCTGCTATCTCTTGAGAAGTAGGAATACTCTCCAAGCCACTGAACGACAACTAGTCTAGAATAGGTATACCCACAATGTAGGCATACTCCTCAAGTGTAGGCAAAAGCTAGAAATCCGAAAACATGAAGCAACGGTACAGAGGGTCATAAAACTGCACCAATACACTCATCAACCCTTCGTCCACCTGAGTAGTCAGAAGAGGAAGAAGCTTCCCAAAACGAGCCTTGAAACCCAAGGGATCTAATACATAGGATGTCAAATTCCTTAGCTCTTTCAAGTCTGGTTGTCTGAAACTGTACTTCTTTGTATTCCTTCTTTGTCTTTCCATGTCTGAAAATTTGCAAATAGACCCCTTAAGTTCCTTGAAAAATTTCTTTATTATTGATGATATGGATGCAAATGGGTGCATGAATGCATGAATCCAACAATCACACTCAAGGATCAAGCAAAGCACACCAAACAAAGGTCATGGGATGGATCATATTATCCTTAATATCAATCATCCATTTTGGTGGATTATGGTTTACACCTTATCAACACCCAAGTTCCATTGATATTAAGGATACATGAATGAATCAACCATGAATCAAGGGTTTGTTGCAAGTCACGAGCATGGAGTCTTGGTTAAGAACCACCCAAAAGGGGTGTACTAGGGTTTAAACCTGCCAAACATGTTCTACAAGAGGTTCCCATAGTCATCATCCCATCTTTCGGATAATATCGGATAAACGACTACTCGTATTCCAAAAATATTCTCAAGAGAGACTCTTATGAGTGTAGTATCACGTAACAATCGTATCAAATCTTACACTTGAACGACTTCCGCACTACATCCTAAGAATAGGCCAAGATGGGCTTGGTAAACTAAGGTCCTTGGCTTCTAAGGTCTATATTGGAAAGAGTAATGTCTAACCACAACTTACTTGTGTGACATTATTGATCCCAACATGACCTCCACCAAGTGAATGGGCTTGCAAGTCAACTTGCTAAGGAATAACTCCACACAAGTCAACAAGACTATGCCATTCTCCTATCCTAAGTGCACTCAAGTTTGGGTATATAACTCATCTCACAAAGATCACCAAGCATACAAGGAATTAATATCAAGCAAATCAATCATTACATACAATACAGTAATCCCAAATTGCACAAAAATATGTCACAAAACAATACAATACAACAAAATATGAAAAGTAGGCAAAACCCACTAGGCAAAAGACTCCCCAGCAGAGTCGCCACTTTTCTGTAGCGGGGTATTCGTTACCATTAGAGATATTGACTAAATCCAAGGTAAATCATACAAGTCGAGTCGCCACCGCACTTCTATTTATCCAAAGGAATGGTTAGAACGCGAACAAAAACCTAAAAGTTTTAACAAAAACTAGTAAAAGAGAAAAGAGATCTGGATAAGGGGGGTTGGTTATGCAATGGGAAGGTGTTAGGCACCCAAAACATCCTAGGTACTCCTAGGGAGCCCTTTCCATACTTGTTGCAAGGTTGTTGTTTTGTGAAAATTTATTTGTGCAAACATGATTGAAGTGATGAGAAGAGAATGTACAAGTTTATTTACATTTTATGTTTGGATGGATGAACCCATTGCCTACGTACCCTCTTATAAAAAGATTAGGATCAAAACCTCGTAGTTCGGGGTAAAAATCTCAAAATGAGTTGGTGAATTGATTGGTCCAAAAGCCTTGAGGTCTTTTGTTATCCAAGGGAGAAAACTCAACCTAAAACCACAAATCCACCATGTGAGGATAGCTTCAACATGCTAGTGAGGGGTTAACCCTATAATAAGCATGGAAGACTCATTGTCCATCACTAAGGATATAGGTGAGTATTACATCTACCACAAGGATAACTCAAACCTAATAGCTAAAGGTTATGGAAAATTTGATTAAGAAAGTGGCCATTGGAACCACAAAAAAGTCATTTGAATGGGTTATATTTACTAATTAGAAGTATATACAAAATGGTCAAAGTTGACTTAAAGATTCAATTCAAAATAAGTGTTATGAGAAGAAGGTTTGAAAATCAAAAGCGTAAGGCTTAGGTTTCTAATGTTTGAAAACAATGGTCAAATGTTTGCACAAAAAGTTTTGGCTTGGGTTGGAGTGGAGAGAAGAAGAAGAATGGCTAAGTCCTAAGTAAAGAAAAAAGATGAGGGATGAAGAAATCAAAACCACAATGGTGTCCCTCTCTTGAGATCATATAGATGATCTAAGTAGCTCCCATCCTTTGGAATAAGCAATCACACAAAGCATAAGCAATCATCAAACAAGCCTCTTAAGAGATCCTTAATGTATCTTGTGTCTTTCACTTTGGATGAACATGGCAATGGTCCTCCAATGAAGCTCAAGTGGGAATTCCCTAGCATAAAAGCACACACATCAAAAGTTTCATGAAGTAAACCAAGGATGGACAAGAATGAGTTTAGAGATTTGGTCCATATTCATCATTAAGGTCCTTTTTGCTCCAATTTTGCATAGGGAATGTCCTAAGATCTAAGTCCATTTCTCCATTCTTTGCATAGGGTGTGTCCTAGAATCTAAGTCCACTTCTTTGCATTTGGTTCTCAACAATCAAAACCAAAACACCAGCACAATAGTATATACACAATTATGTGCTCAAGTGAGCAAAAGGCAAATGGCATTAAGATAAACATGTGCTCAAGTGAGCAAAGAGAAAAACAAATGGATAATATGTGCAAGATTAGTAAATTGCATTAAAAATAAAGAGCAAAAAGTAAATGTTAGTTGTTAATGGTTAGTGTTAGTAGTTAGTGTGCCATAAGGAAAATTTAGCGCTATGTTAAGCAATGGTAATTGGACTTATGTAGAAGTCACAACTATCTGAGGCCGGTCAATAATAATGTAGGCATCAACACAAGTTAGAAGTCATGATTAGTGAACCAAGTTCCAACAACTTGCCATGCCAAGAAGAAAAAAAAGAGAATTGATCTTGTATTGGTTTAAGTCCTTTGCATGATTTAGAAAACAACTTATCCTTAATGCAAAGCCATTCACTTGATCAAATGATCAAGATGAATTAGATTTGAATCAAGGAAGATTTAGTCTTCCTAATCAATGCTAACTTATCAACCTTCAACTCATTGATCAAAAAGAAAGAAGAAGAACAAGGAAGAAGGAGCTAAAGAATGGATAAGGAAATGGAAAGATCAAAATGCATAAGATGGAATAAGATGTACCAATCCATATGTATTGACCAAGTGACATTGAAAGTCAACAATAAGAAATCAAGAATGAGATGGAGATTGGAGATCAAATAATGAGCATAATATTTTTGGCATTTTTAATATTAAAATAAACTTGAATTAAAAATAAAAGAAATGTCAAACTTCAAAATTACGTCAAATCAACCTTGAAAGGTCCAAGTAATTTATCCCAAGTTCAACAAGGTCAAACAAAGTTTGACAAAAAATTTCAGCATTTTTAATCAATTAAAAATGAATAAAAATAATCTAATTGAACTAAAATCTCAAATAAATCTCAAATCAATTAAAAAATTGATGAGAATATTTTTCATAGATTCATCATCATTCAAATAGGTTAGGAAAATATTTTTGTATTTTTTGAATATCAAAAACTATTTAAAATGAATTAAAAACAACCAGAAAAGAGAAAATTCATAAAAAATATCAAATGACAACATAAAAAATATTAAAAATCAGAAATAGAAACTAGAAATTATTTGGAGACTAATGCAATTGGTCCCATAATTTTTGGATTAAAAATAAAGAAGATATTGATTTTTGAAATAAAAGGGGATTAAAAGAAATAAAGAAAATAGAAATCAGAAATTAAAAAAAGGAAAAAAGGAGAGACGTTGGATGGTGGCTCATTAATTGAGCTGGCACATCACACGACCTCTGAGCGCGCTTCCACCAAGGTCCTTAGTCAACTGAAATGCAGGGTGCATTATTGGAAGTCATAACAATGTGTGGACGAGATTAGATCTGGAAACTGAGATGGACGACTCAGATCCAATCTGGAGACCAGACGGTGGCCAGCGCCACTGTCTTTTCCGGCCAACCTCCGGTCACTTCAAAAATTTGCAGAAAAAAAAATGGAAACCAAAATGAACGATCTAGGCATCAATCGGAAGAGGAAGTGATGTACATCACTCCTATACCATTCACTTACACTCTAGATTTCTATTAAGGGAGAAATCAGAGATGGAAGCTCGATGGTGTTCATCATGAACTTCATGTTTTTACAAAATTGAAAGCACAAATCAGATGCCTCTATTAAGAGGACTTCAGCCACACCAAGTAACTCAAGAAATAGGCAAGGATCAAAGAGTTTCGAAGAGAAAAAGTTCTGATATCCACCTTTGAAATGCAGGTATGGAGAGCACGATCCTTCACAACTAAAGCTTGAAGTGAGATCTAGTGATGAAGTGGAAGCAAGGCTGAGGAATTATAGGTCTGAAAATCAACCAAGGTAGTTGAAATTCAGATCTGAATTTTTTAGAAGAAAATAGAAATTCCTTTAGTGATGGCTGGGTTTCTATTTCTGCAGCATTTCAGATTGAATCAGGGGTCAATTTTGAATGGGATAGAGCTTCTATTTATAGAGGAAATGGCAAGGAGAAGGTGATCAAAGCCGTGTGCATGAGATTGGACAATCCTTGCATGGGCTTGTATGATCATGCACAAGGCCCAAAATCAATGCCAAATGCAAGCTGAGCTCAGTCTGGAATGGAATGGACGTGTAATTTGCTTTGAATTTGCTTGTGCATGAAGTTTCAACATGAATTCCACAATTGTGCCTAAAACTTCATCTCTTCAAAAATACCACTTGAAAAAAATGCAACATAGGCATGTGAGTAATGGTTGGAAAGGTCTTTGTATAAGGAACAAATGTTATGTTGGACAAAAACTCATTTGGAATGTGGAAATTTGTGAAAACAGGCCATGAAGTTTAATGCTCAAAATATGCTTTTGAGAAATTTGTCAAAATGAACCATCTTCAAGTCCTTCTATCTTGATGATGCAAGCCCCAAATGTACAAACCTCCAACGTCAAAGTTATAGATATTTTCAAGACAATAAATTTGGACTTATATTTTGCATCATTTGGATTTTTTATGAAGACGTTTCAGTCAAAATGACCTATAATGTATTGGAATGGGAGATGGCCTTCCAAGCTTCAAATCAATTTTTGATGAACCTGAAAGTTGTTCATATTGTCCTTAAGAACATTGATTCTTTTGGAACTATCTCCATTTGACCAACACATAAAACGTTAGGTCTCAGTGCATTTCAAAATAGTCAGATGAATTGACTGATCAGCCTCTCAAGGCCATGACTCATATATTGATGAATTGATGATTGAGGATACTCAAATAAGTTCAAATATGCATGAAATGATTAAATAAAGGACTTCCCTTGATTGCATTTGATCATGGGCTGAGGTTGCTTCAAGAGCAAGGCATTGTGGTGCACAAATGAATTAAAGCTTCTTTGGGGCACAAACCTCAAACCCTTTGACTTGCTTTGATCAAAATGATGAATTGAGATGCTAGGGAGGAATACTTTATGGATGAGAGCTTTGGGAACCATTACCATGCTTGCTATCATCTCCTCTTGGCCTTATCATTGCACAAAAGATCTCCTAGAAGCTTTGGACCTTGTGATTGCTCAAGCTACAAACAAAAGATGTTAGTGACATATTTTTGTGCTTTTGGTTAGTAAAAAAAATAAGAAAAGCAATGATATACAATTCAAGCATGCTTGGTGATCTCAAACCACTCACAAGAAGTCCCACCCAAGGACAAAGGGAACCAAGATGCTAATGATCCTTGAGACAATGCAAATGCAATGTTATGAGGCCATGAGGGATCTTAGGGACAAAATTGGGATCTTACACTAACCCCAAATACTTGTGTGACATTTCCAAAGCCAAAAGAGTCTCCATTGAGCAGATGGATCTCAAGCCAACTTGTTAAGGACTACTCCACACAATTCGAACATGACTATACCATCCTCCTATCTTAATTGCACTCAAGTTAGAACTTATCTCACCACTCAGAGATCACCAAGCACAAAAAGCAAATTATATCACACATACATATATACAAACATCACATAAATACAAATATATACACACAAAAAGTAGGCTAAACCCACTAGAGACTCCTCCCCATCAGAGTCGCCACTTAATTTCTGTAGCGGTAAATTTATGATCATCAAGCTATGGATAAGCAAGACATCAAATAACAAGAGTCGCCACCGCGCTTTTATTATTTCCAAGGGAAAAGGGAAAAGTACGAACAAAATCCAGAAGTAAGAAGTTTTTAAATCAAAACTAATAAAATGTCAGAGATTACAGGTAAGGGGGTTGGTTACACAGAGGGAAGGTGTTAGCACCCAAAGTGTCCTAGGTACTCCTAGGGAGCCATTTTTGTGTGGATATGTATTTGGTACAAAATGATGTTTACAAACAAATAGCATGGGGGGGGGTGAGAAAAGAATTCATTAATTATATTTTTGTGTTTGGCAAGACCTTCGGTCTTGTGCCTATGTACCAACAAAAAAATGAGGAATCAAAACCTCGTAGTTCGTGATACAAATTTCATAGTGGATGCATTGCTTTTAACAAAAATTAAGTTTGAAAGGCAGAAAGGCCTGAAAATGGTTTGGATGAGTTAGTTCTTTTTGGATTTTTGAAAGTTTAAGTCAAATATAGTTAAGTTTATTTACAAGTTTGATTTAAGAAAAGGAGTTTGAAAATGCAATGGCATAAGGCCAACGTTTCTATCTTTTTGCAAAGTGGTCAAAGTTTGGAACAAAATAATTTCAATTAAAGAAGATTTTTGAAAAGGGAGGGAGAAATTTTGAAATTAAAGAAATGGGGAGAAGATGAAGAGACTAATCCTATGTACAAAATTAAAAGTTAAGAGTTGAAAAGATCTGACCAAATGGGTAGAAATCCAATAGACAAAAGTGTCAATAGAAAACCCAGAATTCCCTTGGACATTTAGAATCAAGCAACACACAAAGGTACAATTATATCATCTTTAAGAGCAAAGGCATCAAATAAAGATAGCCACATCCATGCTTTAGCCACTCCATGACCTTCTTCAAATTAGCCCATGTAACAGATGAATTCCACAAGTCACAGGTTCAAAATAACAGCTTCACAATGATCATGTTGCAGATGAACTCAGAGGGATCTTGAATGATGTATCAGATGAAGTCTCAAATTGCAAGCACTTGGTCTCTCAATGAGTTGGCATTGGCCAAGTCCTTTAGCATAGGAATGTTGCCTAAATTCTAAGTCCATTTGTCCAAGATCAAGCCAACAGTCCACACAAAAGTTTTTTAGGCTTTTTGTTATTATTATGTACATTAATGGTCAAATACCACACAAACAAGCAAAGTATATACAAACAAGAAATATCACACAATATGGTCCAAATGGACAAAGTGAAAATTGCATTAACATAAACAATTAGATTGATATGAACAATGGCAAATGAATAAAGGCAAGAATTAAATGACATTAAAGTAAATGGCTTGAAATTAAAAGTTAGTTGTTAATGAGTTAGAAGTTAGTATTGTTTTACTTTTGCTTTTCTTTTTAAGACATTCTTTGGAGAACACTCAAACCACTTATCACAAGCATGGGTCCTTGAGCCAAGACATCTTCCAAAGGAAGGAAAAAAGGCCAAGTTTCCACACAATACAATGAAAGAGGGGAGACTTACAATCTCACTAACTCGAATGATATGCCTTTTGTGTCACAAATTTAGCGCTCTGTTAAGCAGTCGTAATTGGACTTATGTAGAAGTCACAACTATTTGAGGCCGGACAATAGAATTTTGGTGTTAATGCATGTTAGAGACATAGTATTATGAACTATACTCATGAAACATACCACACAAAAAAAGAATATGCAAAAGATGTGGCCTAATCTAATCCATACTCATGTTAATTTTTCAATCGACTAGCTTTAGGACTTTAAGATATCATAGGCCAAATGAGATGAATGCATAAAGAAGGGCAATGAGATGAAGAGGGAGGGGAATGAATCAAAACTCAAATTGATCAAAGGAGGACTTTTACCAAATTAATATCATCAATTCATTTTGGAAGATGGAATGTACATTCCATCAATCCCCTAAATCCAATGATATTAACTTGACAAACTCAAATCAACCTTGACCAAGGCCCAACAACAAGAGTCAAACACAAATAAGTCATCACAATTGGTCTACAAAATTATTTGGCATTTATTCAAATTAAAAATATTAAAATATGACATTAAAATTAAGTATGGTTTGTCAAATTCCTAAAACCTCATCAAAAAACCAAATAAATGGCTATGGAGAAAAAATTTCAGAAATTTTGAAGACTTAAAAGTATTTTTAACCAATTAAAAACAAATGCAAAATCAATTAAATCATGAAAAATATTAATAATGATCCAAAAAATAATTTTAATTCAGAATATGAAAGAGGAAATTATTTGAAAGTTTTTGGTGAAACTCTCATATTTTATGGATCAATATTAAAATTAATATGAATTAATGAAAATAAAGCAATTAAAATGAAATTCAAATAATCAGAAAAAATGTGGACCACTTGATCTCCCTCATTAATTGAGATGGCAGATCAAGTGGCCACCAGCGCGCGTTCCATGATGGACTTGAGTCAACGCGGCATTGGCTTGGTATTTAAAAACAATGCACGAGATTAAAATAATTTGAAAAGGATCAATGGCTCTGAACCATGCCAACACATCACCGGCGTCCAAGGGTCGGTCATCTTCTCCGGTGACCCTGGTCGGACTGGTTCACTCATCACCATCAAGAAAAAGAAAAAGGAGGACATGATCTAAAAGAAAAAATGGCGTATAGCATGAATTTGACCTCAATTTTAACTAACTCCACATATATAGAAAGATATGAGGAGTTGAATTTTGAGGTGTGTCAACTGAGTTGCTTCGATTTGACCTCTAAGCAACTCAATCTTCTTGCCTACATTGGTAGGAATTCAGACAACCAAAGATCCAAGTGAATTGAGTGGAATTAAGAGAGAATTGAAGAGATGAAATTTTCTGGAAAATACCTTCAATGTAGGTTTGGATTCAACTGTTCTTGCTTTGGCTTGTGCTTGATCTTGCTCAGTATGCTTGCAGAAGTGGATTAGAATGCACAAAAGGTCTTGGGTCCCTAGAGTTTTGAATCTCCAAACAGTGAGAATTCAACTCAATTTCCAATGGAAATTCTCAGGATTATCCTCTCAAATGGAAGGGTTAGAGTTTTAAGATCAAAGCTGGCGCGAATGTGTGTTGAATTCTGAGCATATGGATCTCTATTTATAGCTGGATCTTGTGATATTTTCACCTTCCAAATCACTTTCCAAAATTGGCAATGACTGATGCATGGGTGCATGGGCGTGTACAGGCCCATGAGATCATTCCACTTAATCCATAATTGAGTGTAAAAGAGTCAGAAATCAACTTGGAATGCAAGGCAATTGCACACAGTTGTTTGAAGCTTGATCTTTGCCAATTGATGATGCAACGCTCATGCCATGTGCAGCCCTAGCAATTCTTGTCCAAATCGGATGCAATTGGACTCTTTTGAAAGGTTAGATCAAGAGGAACAACTTTCATTTTCAACACGTTTTCGTTTGGAGCTTGGAACATGAAGAATTTTGAAGTGGAAATTTGGAAATTTCAACATGTTAAATTTTTTTTTAAGTGTCAAGCCATATATCTCAATATTCCATCTTACTTAACGTTTTATGAGAGCTTCAAATGAGAAACATGTCTTCATCAAAGTTGTAGCTCTTTCAAAGACCTTGAAAATGGTCACCAATTTCATGTCATTTGGATTTATAATGATAGAGTTATGCATTTTTAAAGTTTGGAAAAATCACTTGGTCAATGCTATAGGTCAAAAGTGACCTATAATGTAACCTAATATCACATGCTCATAAAAGTTGAATTATCTCTCACTCCAAACATAAAATTTGAATTAGAAATCTTAAATTTAATTGTGCAACTTGGGAATCATTCATCTCATAAAAATTGAGCAAGTTATGCCCTTTGGAATTTGACTTTCAAATTAGGGTTTAGACAAAATGACCTATGATGTTTCAACATAGAAATGCTTTTACAAACAAAACTAGCTCTAGGTATCAACATTAAAGTTGTTTGGAATGTCATTCAGAGTAACTTTGCTCTTGGAATAATTTTCATATGGTGAAAATTGTAGGAGATAGGGTCTAGGGAGACTCTGTTTTGATCAGATGAATTCATTTGGCCAACCACCATCAACCAACTTGGTAACCTTCAATTATTTGGACTTTCTTGGCTCATGGTAGATCATATATGCATAATATTATGAATTTTGAAGTTTACCTTGAGAAATTTGATCAATTAGTGAGATATCTTATTGGAGAAGTTACTCAAGATACCCAGTTAAACTAGGGTTTCCAAGGCAAATAACCCTCAAACTCTTGAATAAAACTTGATCAATATAACATGTAGGAATCAATGGAACTCATATATGATTCTCATAACCATTCTTGGATCAATTTATGGTTGTTCTCTTTGTCATGAGGGTCTCAAACCCTAGATATGAACTTGATAGATCAATGGTGATCATGCCCTACCTACAAAAGAGTTAGGCAAATGCAAAGACATATTTTTGTATTTTGGTTAGTAAAATGATAATATACGTGTATGATACAATTATAAGGTGCTTGGTGATCTCTCCCAACACAAACCCAATGAAAGAGGGGTAAGGAGGATGCCAAGGTATGATCCCTATGCTAATGCTTATGATAAAATTACATGAGGGATCTTAGGGTCAAAATTGGGGTCTTACAACCTCCTTCTAGAAATATTAGACTTTCCTAGTTAGTAAACAAAGTGCTTTCACGGTATTAATTAATAAAAAACAAACCAATGTTATTCTTTAATGTGAGACGACTTTCGATCTTACCTGACATTTTCATAACTCTACTTGAATAGTGACCGATTAAATTGAGTTCCAAAAAAATTGTATTAAAACCAAAACAACCCACAATTTAATTCCACAAGAAACGACAATTGGAGTACCGCCAAATGACGATCCTCACATCCTAGCATCAATAATTAACTGGACATGCTTATGACAAACATGAAAACATAGATTTGAAACTTAGGAATAATTTTTTTGGAAAGGTAATTGAAAGCAATACGGTGCGAGAAATAAGACTTGGAAATAAAAGAAGTAGTGTTGGACGAGGAAAGTAAAGTGCGAGTAAATACATAAAGTGATAATAAAATGCGTAATATAATAAAAACCTTCACCAAACGGAGGCTTCAATCTGGTACAGAATAAATGTTTGAAGACTTGTAAAGAAATATAAATGGCGACAAGATTAAAGTGCGGTAAAATAAAGTGTTCCAAACATCATTCAAACTCAATGCTCTTTGGTGCTATAACCTCTCGATTGTAAAGACAAAGTGTCATACAACATACGATATCAAGTTTCGATGATGACAACACGTCTACGAACAAATGCAACACATTACCCACCATATCCTTTTTCACGTTATCCTAAAGCTACTATAATCATCAAAAACATATAGACAAAGTGTGATCATGACCAAATACATGAAAATCACTAATCACAGCTTTTTTGCAGATTTGAAGGCTTTGAGTCGACCATAGGGGTCAGCTCAAAGCTCACGGGTCGGCGCAAAGGCTCTGCCCAAACTGGAGGGAGTCAGCGCAAAAACCCCTTGCGTCGACACATAGGGTCGACGCTTAACTCACGGGTCGGCGCAAAAATCCCTGCGTCGACGCATGCAGTCGGCGCGTGCCCCACGGGTCAGCGCACGCCGACCCTATGGTCGACCGTTCGCGCGCAAACTCAGCTTTCTGAGTTATTTCAAAGTTTAAATTTCTGTTATGTTTGTTTGGTTTTGTATGTTACTATAAATAGAAGTCAAAACAATTCTATTAACTAACATTTGCTATTTTTGAGTACAAGTGTTCAAAGGAAACAAGAAAGAGTGAAATAGTTGTCAAAGATTCATCATCTTCATCTTCAACAGTCCACAATACATCAACTGCACACAATAACTTTTGATGCGATTTGTGATAGTTTGAAGGTGATAAGGTTCGAGGTAGCGATTGAAGAATCGGGTTCGAGTTGAAGTCTTGGCAGGTTCTTTCTTGAATAAAACCATTAGGGTTTTATCCTCCAATACCGGTTTGCGTTTGGGGGTTTTTGGACGGGTTGCTTCATTATCTTTCAGCTGAGCGAAGGTAACTGATAAGAGAAAGTCTTCATCAGTTTAGTAGTGGAGTCGGTGTTTGAGTAGTGAAGAATCCGGGTTTGATTCGTTCGTGTTCGTGATCAGCCGGGCCAAGGGGTTGAAGAACGGAAGGTTCATCAACAAGTGGCAGGAAACGGAGGTCAAGCATCAACAATCAAAGGTCTTGATTCATCTTGAATCAAGGGGCAAGGAAAAGAAGTATCATTCAACATACTGGAAATTCTGTTGTTTACATACTTTGCACTCCTTGTAAAAACGAATAAATCTCACAGGTGATATCTAATTAATCATCTCAATTCTATTTTTAGAATTGAGGGCAGACGTACCCCGAAGCGAGGACGGCGGGGGAACTGCCTCACCAAATCTCTGTCTCCTTTAATTTTCTGCATAATCTGTTTTTCAGCTTAAAATTTAAGTGATTTTAGTTTAAGCAATTTTTGCCAAACTTTGATATAAGTTGAGTAAGTGATTAAAACAGCTGTTGGAATACTAAGTACAATAACATATTGTACTAGGATAAATTGACTTACTTACTCAACTCAAATATCACTTGGAGTGTTTATGCACACCAAGTGTTTGTAAAATTGCCTAAGCCAAAGTTGCCTTAAGTTTGCACTGAGTTTCAATTTGGTATTTTGGTTCATTGGAACTAGGCTTTCTAGTAAGTGAACTCTATCATTGATTGTGATACTAGTGTAGCGAATTGTATCTCGTTTTATCTCTTATCCATTAGCTTAACGCATATCCGGTTTTCCAATAACGGTTCGTTTTTAGACTAAATTTTCCTCGGTCGCTTCCGCACCTAAAACATTTTTAAAACCAATTTTTCGTTTAAATTGGTAGCGCCGACTCAAGTTTTTAACTGGGATCTATTCAACCCCCCCTTCTAGATCCGTGCCATAGTCTAACAAGTGGTATCAGGAGCTCCGGTTCACTCCGTGCTTCAAAATACAACGTTGATAGAAAATGGCTAACGAACCTAAAGGGGCTTACAATAGAGCTCCCGTTTTCAATGGTGAAAATTATAGTTATTGGAAAGACTGTATGCGGGTGCACATAAATTCCATAGATAGAAAAATATGGAATGTTATTCTCAATGGTCCAATTGAAATAACCATGACAAATGAGAATAATGAAATAGTGCCTAAGCCCGAAGCACAATGGACCGATGATGATGAAAAGAAATACAACTATGATTGGAAAGCCAAAAACATCTTAATCTCCTCATTAGGGGTAGACGAATACTATCGTGTATCCCATTGTCCTACTGCTAAGGCCATGTGGGATTCACTTCAAATTGCCCATGAGGGGACGAACGATGTTAAATTGGCTAGAATCAATACACTAACGCAAGAGTTTGATCTCTTTTTCATGGAGCAAGGGGAAACCATTGCCGACATGCAAAAGAGATTCACTCATCTAATCAATCGATTACATTCACTAGGTAAACCTATTTCCAATGATGTTGCTACTAATAAAATCTTAAGATGTCTTAACAGGGAATGGCAGCCGAAAGTGACCGCCATCAAAGAGGCAAACGATCTTACCATATTGGACTTAACAACATTGTTCGGCAAACTACAAGAGCACGAACAAGTTCTATTAAGCTTGGAACAACATGAAAAGAAAGATAAGAAAGACAAAGCCAAGGTGAGCGAAAAGAAATCAATAGCTCTAAAGACTTCCTCCTCAAAGTCTCAAGCAAAAGAGCAAAGTGATTATTCATCAAGTGACGAAGAAGAAGAGGACAAGAGTGAAGATATGGGGCTGTTCGTCAAACGCTACAACCGTTACGTGAGAAAGAACGGCATCCAACATTCCGAGAAGAACTTAGTTAACTTCCGGAAGCAATCTAGGTTCTCCAAAAATGATGACTCCAAAGGAAAAACAACTAGAGGGTCGTGCTCCAAGTGTGGAAAGCCGGGTCACTACAAACCGGACTGTCCGATGAACAAAAAGACAAAAGAAAAAGATTCAAACAAATCACATAAGAAACCATCAAAGCCAAGGAGGGCATACATTGCTTGGGAAAGCGATAGCGACTCCTCCGATGATGAAAGCTCCAGTGATGAAGATGAAAATGCAAATCTATGTCTCTCTGCTCATCAAAAGAATAAGAAGAAACAGGTACGACATGCTAAATATGAAAATTCCTCTAGTATGTCTCATCATGAATTGCAAACTATTTTTGAAACTTTACACTGTGAAGCAAAAGAGGCCTTTAAAAGGCTTGCCTCAAATAAGAAAATTTTTTCTCATTTAGAACAAAAAATTCAAGAATCCGAAAGGAAACTTGAGGCACTTAAGGCTTCTATAGTGGAAAGCACAAAAACTAGTTATGAGGACCTTAAAAGTAGAATGATGAACTTTGGGTGTGATACTTGTTACATTTGGCAAAGTGAAGTAAGGAACCTAAAAGCCAAACTTAACAAGGCTCTCGAGCCCAAGATTACTTTTGCTATTGATAAATCTAATTTTCGATCAAGTATGGTTAATCCATATCAAAAATATAAATATGTTATAAAGGATGAAGATAGCAAAAGTAATCAAAATGAAAAGTTCTCTTGTCTTTATTGTTGCAAGAAAGGTCATTCCATTGCTAAGTGTAGATTTAGGAGATTTTTGGTTCCTAAAGGCATTTATCAATGGGTGCCCAAATGCAACCATCTTGTTCCTCACCACTCAGGACCCAATAAGCCATTGGGTACCTTCTTTTGTTAATTATCTTATCACAGGTACAATGCCTCGAGACTACCGAGAGAAGATGGGTTCTCGATAGTGGATGCTCAAGGCATATGTCAGGAGACATATCTCTCTTCATTGACTTCGTGGCTAAGAAGAAGGGGTATGTAACTTATGGTGACAACAACCGAGGAGCAATACTTGGTAAAGGTAGTGTAGGTAATCCCTCTTCCACTACTATTTCTGACGTATTGCTTGTCGAAGGTCTTAAACATAACCTACTTAGCATCAGCCAGTTATGTGACAAAGGATTCAATGTATCGTTTTCAAAAGATTGTTGCAAAATTGTGCATACTGATGATAAGAAGAGCATGTTTAATGGTCTTCGTGTGAACAATGTCTGTATGCTTGACTTAAATGAAGTATCTTTAACAAGTGACAAATGTCTTGTAACAATGAATGAAGATTCATGGTTATGGCATAGACGTTTAGCACATGTTAATTTCGACTTACTTAACAAAATAGTCTCAAAAGATATAGTCCTAGGTCTCCCCAAAATTAAGTTCACCAAGGATCACCTTTGTGATGCTTGTCAAAAGGGGAAGCAAACGAGGATCTCTTTTAAATCCAAAAACATCGTTTCAACAACGAGACCTCTCGAGCTTCTCCATATGGATTTATTCGGGCCATCTAGGATTAAGAGTCTAGGAGGAAACTATTACGGTTTCGTAATAGTGGACGACTTTTCTCGATTTTGTTGGACTATTTTCTTAGTAAGTAAGAGTGACACATTCGCCGCCTTTGAAAGATTTGCTAAGCTTTCCCAAAATAAACTAAATACAAACATTGTTGCGATTAGAAGCGATCATGGAGGTGAATTTGAAAATCACCTATTTGAAGAATATTGCGGTAACCATGGTATTGATCATAACTTCTCCGCTCCACGTACTCCTCAACAAAATGGGGTTGTGGAGCGTAAAAATCGAATTTTGGAAGAATTGGGAAGAACAATGATCAATGAAAGTGGCTTACCAAAATATTTTTGGGCTGACGCCATTAGTACGGCTTGTTACGTTTTGAATAGGGTGCTCATTCGCCCCATTCTAAACAAAACACCGTATGAACTTTTAAAAGGGCGAAAGCCAAATGTTTCTCACCTGCATGTCTTTGGTTGCAAATGTTTTGTGTTAAACAATGGAAAGGAAAGCTTAGGGAAATTCGATTCTAAGGCCGACGAAGGTATCTTCCTCGGATACTCTCAATCTAGCAAAGCATATAGAATATACAACAAGCGATTACTTACTGTAGAAGAGTCTGTACACGTTACTTTTGATGAATCCAATCCGAGAAATGTCGGAAAGGGTAGTGTTTTTCATGGTGCAGGTACATCTACCGAAGACATACTCAAAGGTGGCGAGCCGGGGATTGATCAACCCGACATAGTCAAAATTGAGGAGGACAAAGATGTACACCATGATGAAACAGAGGTAGATCATCCGCCTTCAAACGATGATCTTCCTCAAGCTTGGAAGTCTTCCAAAGACCATCCAATCGACAACATTATCGGAGATATCTCAAAGGGTGTAACAACTCGGTCTAAGATAAGTAATTTCTGTTATCACTTCGCTTTCGTTTCGCAGATGGAACCTAAAAACCCTAAAGAAGCCCTACTCGATGAACACTGGTTTTTATCAATGCAGGAGGAACTTAATCAGTTCACCAGAAATGAGGTTTGGGACCTTGTCCCTCCTCCGCGAGATCATCGAGTAATCGGCACCCGATGGGTGTTTAGGAACAAGCTGGACGAAAACGGGGTAATAACCCGTAATAAGGCGCGTTTAGTCGCGCAAGGGTATAACCAAGAGGAAGGCATCGACTATGAGGAAACTTATGCGCCGGTTGCCCGACTCGAGGCTATACGCCTTCTCCTTGCCTTCGCTTGTGCAAAGGATTTTAAGCTATTCCAAATGGATGTTAAGAGCGCTTTCCTTAACGGTCACATTAATGAAGAAGTTTATGTCGCACAACCTCCGGGTTTCGAATCCCATGAGTATCCTGATCATGTTTATAAACTGAAAAGGGCCTTGTATGGTCTCAAACAAGCTCCTAGAGCTTGGTATGAGAGACTAAGCAAGTTCCTACTAGATCAAGGTTACTCAAGAGGAAAGGTTGACACAACCCTCTTCATTAAACGTCAAGGAAAGCACTTGATATTAGTGCAAATTTATGTAGATGATATCATTTTTGGATCTACTAACATGAATCTTGTGAGAGAGTTTTCTGACCTTATGCAGGGCGAGTTCGAAATGAGTATGATGGGGGAGCTCACATACTTCCTCGGTCTGCAAATCAAACAGCTCAAAGAAGGAACCTTCGTGAGCCAGACAAAGTATTGTTTGGACCTTATCAAGAGATTTGACATGGCAAAAGCTAAGGCCATAGACACCCCCATGCCTACGTGTACCAACTTGAACAAAGATGAAGACGGTAAGGAAGTAGATGTGAAACGGTATAGAGGTATGATTGGTTCACTCCTTTATCTTACTGCTTCCCGTCCCGATATTATGTTTAGCGTATGCATGTGTGCAAGATATCAATCATGTCCCAAGGAATCCCATTTAAAAGCCGTTAAACGGATACTTCGATATTTATCCGGTACTCCGAAGTATGGTCTATGGTATTCCAAAGGAAATGATTGTTCCTTGGTAGGTTTTTCCGATTCCGACTTTGCTGGTTGCAAATCGGATAGGAAAAGCACAAGTGGCACTTGTCACCTATTTTCAAACTCCTTGGTTAGTTGGCATAGCAAGAAACAAGTTTCTGTTGCCTTGTCAACCGCCGAAGCGGAATACGTTGCCGCCGGTAGTTGTTGTGCCCAAATCCTATGGATTAAGCAACAACTATTGGATTTCAACCTCAAACTTGATCGTATTCCCATCTTTTGTGACAACACGAGTGCTATTAACCTGACCAAGAATCCTGTGCTACATTCCCGCACCAAACATATCGAAATTCGACACCACTTTCTTCGGGATCATGTAGAGAAAGGTGACATCGTGTTTGAACACGTAAATACTGAAAATCAACTAGCGGACATTTTCACAAAGCCGCTAGCCACTGAACCTTTCTTTCATATTCGCCGAGAACTTGGCATTCTCGATATTTCGGAACGGACACTATAATCTGCTGTTTACATTACTACACTTAAAACCTTAATACTGTACTTCTGACAAATCTATGTTGTTGTAAGCACATGTCTACTGTCCACTAAGTTACTACGGCATTAAGGTGATATTGTTCCTCTTCCCCTCTCTGCAAAATCTCATGACTGCAATAATTCTATCTCAAAATGATAGTGTTTATATATATACGCCTGATATATCTCTTTGGTTGTGTATTGCTGTATGTGGTGTTAATTAGGCATCAAACTGGTCATTGCATGTACTGAGTAGTGAAAAATGAAAATTTTAAACTGTATGAGTCGACCGCAGCAGGGCTATGGTCGACGCATGATTAAATAACTTTTGCAATTTCTTTAAAATCAAACAGTATGCGTCGACGCATACAGGGGTATGGTCGACGCATCGCTCAAAGATTTCGTTTTTCTGCAGAAAAATTTTAAATCATCTCTCATGCATTCACATCATTAAATGTGCAATTACATTCCATTACCTTTCAAACTACCCACTACTTTGTAACTTGCATCTACCTAGTGGCTATTGCTCTTTGATCTTCCATCTTCCCAAAACCCTAACCTTTCCACTATAAATTGGGAAAAACCCCTCTCTAGAGGAATCACTCTCAAAACCCTCATTAAACCTTCCTTCTGTATCCAAACACTCAATCTCAAACCCACTCAAATGGCTTCCTCATCACGCAGACCCTCCGGCAAAAGACCCCGAGAATCATCCGGTGCATCTCTTCCCGTATCTGCTGTATCACTCGTTCCACCTGCTCGTGTCGAAATGTTCAACAAAGACATCGGTAAACGAGGAGTTGTGCAACAACACGCGTTCTATAGACTTGAAGCTGAACGCATGCACTTACCGAAAGTCCTGTCTCTGCTGCAGCATCAAGGTCTCATCAACTTCTTGGAGTGCAACACTCAATACAGTGAAGACCTTGTCCGAGTCTTCTACTCCGGTCTTCATGAGAACTTTCGCGGACACAAGCTTTCCTCCAAAGTTGGCTCTACAAAGGTATCAATTAAATCAAATTTCTAGAACAAATATTTTGATTTGTCTGTGGATGATGCTGGAAATCCCCTGCCTGAGGTGACTGATTCTCACCACATAGATGGCTATGAGTTTAAGAGTGCATTAAATGACATGTTGGAACGGCCATATTCTGATGATTTTGTGCAGAGTGACTTGTTCCCACGAACCGTCACTGCGGGCAAACTGAGCGTCGGGGAAAGAATTCTCCAATGGATTGTCTCACGCATCCTGCGGCCCAAGAAGGGCGGTCTCTCCAGAGTCGAACAGTCGGAGGTGCATTTGATCTACATTCTGAAAAATAAGATAAAAATCAACTGGCCATACTACATTGCTAGTAGAATGTATAATCTTCGGGATTCCGGACGAGGAACTGCTCTCGCCTACGGATCCTTCATCCAAGAAGCCCTTACAACAACCAATGTTAGTCATCCGTCTTTCCCGTTAACATCAATCACACCTGACAAAGAATTTAGCACAAAAACCATGTCTATGATGGGATATATATGGTGCAAGGAGCGGAAGAAATATAAGTTTGTTAGAAGAGGATACGTTGCTCCAAGGGCTGACAGTGATGAAAGCGAAGAACAGGACGATGAAGTGGAAAATGAAGAAGAAGAAGAAGATGAAGAAGAAGAAGCAAGGCACGATAATGCTCACAATGGTGGAGACGACAGTCCTTCACCCATTGGCACATACGACTACTCCGGCTCTGCTTGGGTACAGCAGCCGGATACATATGAAGAAGCTGTTCCACGATGGGGTGGCTGGGGTGAATGGCAACATACGGGTTGGACAACTCGACGTGAATCTTACCAACCGTATCACCATCCTGAGGAAGAATTTCTTCCATCCCCTCCACATCCTATTGACTCTTCAGAGCTGTTGGAGATGATGCAAAGCATGCAACTTGCCCAACAAACCTTCATGGAATCCCAGGATGACCGACTTGCTCAAATTACCAGTCAACTTCAAACCCAAAGTGAGCGGATCGAAAACTTCTCCACAAGCCTAAATGAACGATATGCAGATTTGGATAGGCAGGTCACAGGGAGTCTTAGGCATCTGGAAGGTGTTTGTGATTACCTAGAAACTCTGGCTGACCCTAGCAGAAACCCAGGCGTATGCTACCATCCCGGCCACCGTCACTTAAGACAATAGCCATTCATATGCACTTACATGTTGCTTGTTGTTTTTGCATGTATTTTGTTTTGCTTTGCCCGTTTATGCACCAAAACTTCCTTATGTATTTTCTCCTTCTTAATTAATGACTATTGTTAAGAAATGATATTTGTGTGATATTATTTCGTTGGTATCTATATTTCTACTACTGCCTGTGAATTTATCGTTGCAATCTTGAATAATTACTCTGTCTCTCTTTTTGATGTTGTCAAAGGGGGAGAAAAATGCTGACATGCTGACAAACTAATAGTCTGACAAACTGCAAATGGCCTTAGATTACAAAAGAAAGGGGGAGTGTGCAAAATGTGTCAATACTGCATGATGTTCGTCACGCTGAGCTATACGGGTTGTCATCATCAAAAAGGGGGAGTATGTAAAGATAAAGTGTCATACAACATACGATATCAAGTTTCGATGATGACAACACGTCTACGAACAAATGCAACACATTACCCACCATATCCTTTTTCACGTTATCCTAAAGCTACTATAATCATCAAAAACATATAGACAAAGTGTGATCATGACCAAATACATGAAAATCACTAATCACAGCTTTTTTGCAGATTTGAAGGCTTTGAGTCGACCATAGGGGTCAGCTCAAAGCTCACGGGTCGGCGCAAAGGCTCTGCCCAAACTGGAGGGAGTCAGCGCAAAAACCCCTTGCGTCGACGCATAGGGTCGACGCTTAACTCACGGGTCGGCGCAAAAATCCCTGCGTCGACGCATGCAGTCG